>NC_141137.1:178629773-178941523 GCF_053477565.2 Lygodium microphyllum
AAGACTTGTGTTGGATTCTTGATGTCAAAAGGCGTCTAGGAAAACTCCAACTTAAAAATCTGCCATCGCTTGATTTTTCATGAAAATTGACTTATTGACTCATCTCGGCCATGTTTCCACTTTAAAACGAGCTCCAACTGATTCTGGATTGGCTTAAAGTCGGCTCCTAAAATGCAACACTCACTAAAGGACAAGAGTAAAAATTTAATTCATATTTTAAAGGTACGTACAACAGTTTTCCAGTGGGACATAGTCAAATATCCAATGCATGAGGAGAACACTATTCCAAAAAAGATAACATTACAAACTGTGTTCATTCCGTTGGAACGAATGCATTCTTTACTGCTTGAAGATTTCTTAGAAGTTGAAAGTCCTTGGGGGTTATAGTGATGTGTTTCACGTGTATTGCACAACACTGAGCATCAGTCACATCAAGTCAACTAAAAAGCCCTCTACAGCACACTGTAGAGTATGAGGACATTCTTTTGTGAAGCAATCAAGTCTATCCTAACCTTATGCCAAAAACCACGTCTTACTTTCTGTGCGGTAAAGGTCTTGCACAATCTTGTGAACAAGTCTCGAGAAGCTTGCCTCAGAATGATGAGATCAAAAGAGTGTTGGTACCTCATGATTTCTCTCACGGCCACTATACTTAGCTTCCACTTGCGTTCCTTGTGGGGATGTTGAGGAGGATCCTAGTGAGGGTGGCTTAAGGAAGCTGGGTTAGATTAAGAAGCGGGTGCGTATAAGCTAGTAGATGCTCCAAGGGGCTGAACATGATATGGGGCTATGAGTGGAAGCTTATTTGCAACTACCTTAGACCTAGCCATTTTTCCTACACAAGAGATGTGAGAATTCAATGAATAAGATAGAAAGTGAAACTCTCTTTTATATAACCCTAAACTGTAAGACTCATTCACATAGATGCACACTCTCTCTTTCTCTCTTAAACTATGAATTGCATTCACACTAAACACATCATTCATCTTACTATCTTAGCTCTCTTTGAACCCATTTGCTACCTTGTCAAAGCCTTGTTTCTAGCCACTTGGCATGGTTTTCTTTGGCACTTGAGACTTTCTAACACACTCTTTTAGTAACACAACGTGATTCCATCATGTCTGCATTGAGATGTAAAAATACATCGGTAGGGGAGCATTCAGTTCCGGTGACCTTGACCATGTGGATTCATCATCATTTCATTTGCTCTCTTTTGCGAGAGTTTAGTTTCATCCACTACAATAATCGTATATCACCAAGATAGCAATTGGATCATTGGATTTCTACCATTCACCCCTCCACCATGATAAATTTTTTTGTGGTATGAACCACACACTATCCAATGTCAATTTTCCATCCCTTGTGTGGACCAAACTCTAATACTTCCCTTTTCGGCAAAGTATGCCCCATGTGCCTCAAGAATATGCTACAAAGATAGATATCACACATGAGTAAAACCATGCTCAATGGTTTATACAATTCATACAATGTGTAATATTTCCGCACGAAATATTAATGATCCTAGACCCTTCACATCCCATGCAAGAGCAACTTAAAGCAATCTCCCGCAACAATAAAATTTTGGGCTAAGTGCTCCCCCCGCATGCACTAACAAACTCCAGTCCGTGTTGTGCATAAGAGGCCATGGCTTAAAATCCGTAGCCCACGTAGCAACACCCCTTCAAGGGGGAAAAAAAGGGGATAATGGATAAAAATTTTCATATTTCTTTTATTAATAACCCCCTCCACTTCAGCCGATGCATGGCGGGGAGAGGGAGTGTGAGAGGAGTGGATGTGGAGTAGGAGAGCATGGGGGGGAAGGAGGCATGCTACCTGTTGTGTGTATGGCTACCCCCCCTTCACAATCTATAAGAACCCCCTCTTAAGCTTGGGGGAGGGACGAGAGAGAGGAGTCATGTTGGTGCTGTCGCAATGCTGCCACGCCATCGCCAAGACTGTCGCCGCCTACATCACCACCATCATCATCATAATCATCATCATCATCATCAACATCATCGTCATCATCTTCACCTCCCTCCTCATCATCCTCTCCAATCACTCTCTCTCCACGTCATTCTGGTACTTCAGAAGCTTAGAAGCTTCTAAGTAAGGCTTCCATAAGCCTTATTCATCCACACCTCTCGGGTTTTTAAAATCGAGGTTGCAAGGGCCAATTCCTTCCAAGGGAGTTTTGGGAATCGGATAAAGGGCAAGGAGAGTTTGCTGAGTCGAGATCTACAGCCTCAATGGCTCCTAAGCAAAAGTTGCGAGGCGCACACGCAGGAGCTTCCACCCCGAGTACACGTGTTGACAACGCTCCGATCCTAAATGTCCAGGCTCTTAAAAATTAATTCCGCATGAAGGGATGCATTAAGCATGTTGGTTTTTAGGAAAATTTAAATTGCATTTACTCATTCGATTTATAAAGCTTAGTGGCATGTCGAGCACTTGTATTTTGCTTGCACCTCCTTGGTCAAGAGTAGCTGCAAATTTCAATGCATGATGCATAAGTTACATGATGGAATTGTGTGAAGGCGTCCTTGTGGCATCTCGCAAGGGATAGGACATATAACTCATAACGCATTTATGTAATTAAATTCTTGGTTGTGTCTCGCGATTAAGGTAATCATAGACAGACATTAAATGATATCCGAATAGTTGCAATGCATAGAAAGGATTTATGTACCTTGCATATTGCATGCAATGATAATTACATCCTAGGTCGGGTTAAGTTACTAAAGGACGGATTAGATCAATAATGGTCTCATGGCATTCGCTCATGCATGGAGTTCTTTTATCGAAGTTTGTATTTAGGAAAGGATGCATCTTCAAATTAAAGCTTAAATTCAATGCATTAAACATAGGGTTTATAAGCATAGTTCTGAATGTAAATCAACGTCACATAAGGCAAGGAAAAGAAAAGTTCACTAAAGATCCTTTAGTTGCAAAAAGGTCTACGGACTTGAATTTGCATACTCGCATGGAATGATGCATCCCACTTCTCTTGCAATTAATTACATCTTTTAGGGGGAAAGTACTTGCAAATTTATGAGAAAGTATTTGCATTTTTAAAGTGGAGATTATTTTTGCTCGCAGGTTATTTAGATCCACTAAGTAATTCGAGTATAGTTGAATAGCGTACATGAGAATCAAAAAGGTATGATTAGTCAGTGTATGATGATTACCTCAATGTGCTAGGTAGGATTAAGCCATGATAAAATTCTTCCTAGTATCGCATTTCGGTTTCCGACCTAATATTTTTGATCCCAAAGATCTACCCACATTCTCGAAAATGTTAGGGATATCTAAACATCCATACAAGAATGATCTAGGGTCCTCATCCTAAGGATCAATTGGCTAAATACTAGACTTCCGTATGAATTTAGGACCCCTAGGGCCAAAGCATTTTCGACCTAGTAGGGTTAGGGTTGGATTGGGTCAAGAGGACTCCCAAACCCTACATCTTGACCAAAGGTATTCTTAGCCGAGGGATACCGTGTGATGAGAGAAATAATCCCACAAGTTAGGTGCGACACTTATCTCGTGCAACAAGATGCAACATCGCATGATTTTGTGCCTAGATCACAAAAATAGTATTGCCACTCCGTAGAACAAGTTTGGCAAGTTCTAAATACAAGTTTGATTTTCTAGAGGATGAGTAGTCATCCTACTACATCACCCTTCCTTAGGGCTGATTTGCCAAGTTAGGGTATTTATAAATTGCCTAGTAAGCAATTGACCAATCAAGTGGGACCAACGGGGTTGTCCAAGATGTATTTGTTGAGATATCGAGCTCCACTCATGATATGCCAGGGTGACCGTTGCGCATTTATGTCACCGACTTGTCAGTTGCAGATGCGATTGGTACACCACCCATGAATAATAGCTAGATGATAGCTATCCTTATCTACTCTAGTTCGTGGCTCAGTTAGTATGCCACCTTAGTTAGTTGAGTTTGGTTTTGAGACCCATATATAAGGTTCTTCTATTTCTATGTACTTGAGTTCTTTTTGGCTTACACAACTAAGAAGAGGAAATCTATTTTCAGCCTCCACCCTTGTGTGTATTCCCCCATTGTGCAAGCAAGAAAGCTACAAGTGAGACTCCTTCCTTCTCTCCCAGAATCTTGACATGGTATCAGAGGTTCTGGTAAGAGGACCAGTGTTTCTTTCATTCTTCTGTTTTGGGAGCAAGTCTCTGCAGGTAGCACAGCCGGAAAGTGCAAGAGTGCATTGTCTCAGGTTGAGATGCCTTTCGCGATGAAGCAAGAGGGCAGAATATGTTGCGGGACCCTGTTTTTTTTATTTGAGGCCATTTCAGGGCCTGTTTTGGAGGCGAAAGTTTTCTGCACACACTGAGGAAAAGGCCCAGTTTTATGCTGTGCGACCACTGTTCTACAGGTCGATGAAAAGTTACTGTAGAAATTACATCGTATGCCTGTGCGCAAAGACATTGGGAGTTACAGAATCATCCTTGTTGCCTGTTGATGCAAAATCGTCACTAGGAAGTGACTGTGTGGTCAAATACCACTTTCGTCAGTTTTGCAGATTTGCCCTTGTGAGGCTAAAGCTGTGTTCTTTGCAGTGACAAAATTTTTTGCAGTGTTCTGTAATGGCGTCTGATTATCTCTCACAAATTGTTACTGAAAAGCTTGACAAGAACAACTTCCAAGCATGGAAGTTTAGAATGGCGAATTTCCTTATAGGAAAAGGATATTGGGAATTTGTTGCAGGAAATGAAGAAGAACCAGTTCTTCCTAATGTTCCCAATCAACAGCAAATGCAGGCATTTAAAGCATGGCATGAGCGAGCCAAGAAAGTTATGTATTGGCTGTCTATCAGCATTTCAGACTCTATGATTGTGCATATTCAGGATGCAAGTACGCCAAAGGAGGCATGGGATACTTTGTCAAAAATGTATAGCACAAATACGCAAGCCAGGAAAATGCAGCTCAAGCAAGAGTTGCACAATGTGCAAAGAGAAAGTATGAGCATCAATGACTACCACATGAAGGTGAAGAAGATTGCAAATGCACTTGCTTCCATTGGGTCACCAATGGAAGATGATGATTTCGTTTCTGTGACCTTGAATGGTCTAGGAAAGGATTATGCACAGTTTCGAACATCCATTTCCGTCCGTGAAAGATTTCTTGATTTTGAGGAGTTGATTGCTCTTCTAATTTCTGAGGAGCAGAGAAATGGTGGTGCATCATCTTCAGGAGGAACTTCAAAAGAAGCTATCTTCTACTCAAATGCTAGAAGAGGTAGAGACAGAGGTAGAAGAGGCCGATCTGGAGGCCATGGTAGAAAACATAATATGCAGCAAACTCAAGAAAACCAGTCCTATGGAGGAGGACGTGGTAACTCTAGAGGTAGGGGGATCCAAAGAGGTCATGGTGGATGGCAAAGAGGGCAAAATGCTAACAGCAATGTTGAATGCTACTACTGTGGTAAAATGGGTCATATGGCTAAAGACTGCTATAAAAAGCAGAATGACATCATGAATGGAAAACTGCAACAAGGGAATTATGCATCTTCTAGTAGATAGGGTGATGACAGAAATGAGCATTTGTTTATGATGCAACACATGACCAATTCTGTGACAAGTGCAGAAGAAAGTAACGATGTGTGGTATGTTGACTCAGGTGCATCAAACCACATGACAGGTCATGCAGAATGGATGCAGGATGCAAGGAAAATGGAAAAACCAGGATTTGTGGAGACTAGTGATGATACTGCACATCCTATTGTGCAGATTGGAAATATTCATTTGTCTATGCAGGATGGAAAAAAGAAATACCTGTCAGATGTATTTCATGTTCCGAATATCACCAAGAACCTGGTTTCTGTTTGTCAAATGGTTGAGCAGGGCTTCCAGGTCAGATTTAATTCCCATGGATGCTTTGTTGAGGATATGAAAAATAAAGGTTGCTTGATAGCAAAAGGAAATAAGAAGGGCATAATGTTTACATTGGATGCAGACATGCCTGAATTGAGTGCAGCAATGTTTGCACATGGACCGGTGTAGTTGCAGATATTGATATCTGGCATAAACGCATTGGTGATGTTAATGTACTGTAACTTAAATCAATGCAGGCCCAAAATATTGTTGCAGGATTGCCAAAATTCAAGGTTATTTAAATACATAAGATATGTGAAGCCTGTCAACTTGGAAAACAGGCAAGGAAACCATTTCCTAGACATGTTTAAGAGAGTAAGAAGCCATTGGAATTAATCCACTCTTATGTGTGGACTACTAAAGCTTCATCTCTTGGAGGCTGTCATTATTTTGTCACTTTTATTGATGACTATAGCAAAAAATTTTGGGTGTATTTTATGAAAAAGAAAAGTGAATTTTTTGGGCATTTCAAAACTCTTAAAGCTGTGGTTGAAAAAGAAATAGGTAAAGCAACAATATTCATGTAGTCATACCCCACAACAAAATGGAATTGTAGAAAGGAAAAATAGGCATATTGGAGAGGTATCTCATGCCATGCTCAATGAAAAAGACTTGCCAGATTTTTACTGGGCTGAAGTAGTTTCTACAGCAGTCTACATAATGAACAGGACTCCCACTGCAGCAATACATGGGATGACTCCAAAGGAGAGGTATACTGGTAGGAAACCAGATATTTCTCATTTGAAGATTTTTGGTTGCATTGCCTATGTTCATGTGCCAGATGAGTTGAGATCCAAGTTGGATCCAAAAGCTAAGAAGTGCATCTTTATTGGTTACTCTCTGCAGGAGCAGAAAGGGTATAGATGCTATAACCCTTCTACTCGTAAGTTTACAGTGAGCAGAGATGTTGTTTTTTATGAGATGAGTAGTTGGTATAAACCAGTAAATGTGATTGATGATGTTGATGCACAAAATGGTAATGTTTCACAGAATTCACAACAGCAGTCACAAAATATTAGTGGACCTGGAGTGTCCTCTAGTAGTGGTTCACATTCTTTGCCATGGACAGGCAGATTGAGATCATGATAATCTTCTCAAAGCAATGCAGATAGTGGTATGCAGCTATCACAAAAAGGAAAAGAGAAGGTAGATCAGCCCATGTTTGATGCGAATGCATGTCACTCTTATGTGGATGGTGAATCCAGTGGCTCAGAACAGAGCATTGATGATGAGTTGGGTATTCCTTCTATTGTTACACCTGGAGTAAGGAAGACCAGGGATGTTTTGAGAGCACCTAGGAGTGAACCTACTTTGCGCAGGTCTACCAGAGCTAGGTATCCAGTGGTTAGGCTGAAATATGATGGATTTACAGCCATTCACTATGCATATATGGTCAAAGTGATACAAGAACAAGAACCCACTTCTTTTGAGCAAGCCATGGGAAAAGAAAAATGGGAGAAAGCCATGGATGAAGAAATGGATGCCTTGGAAGCAAATGCTACATGGGAATTGGTACCTTTGCCTAAAGATAAGAATGCAATTGGTTGTAAGTGGGTTTATAAGGTGAAGCACAATGTAGATGGTTCTGTGAACAGATACAAGGCAAGATTAGTAGTCAAGGGGTATGCACAAACATATGGCATTGATTATGAAGAAACATTTAGTCCAGTTGCAAGGATGGCAACCGTAAGAGCAGTCATTGCTATGGCTGCATCAAAGGAATGGTCTTTACATTAGATGGATGTAAAGAATGCCTTCTTGCATAGTGATTTGCAAGAAGAGGTATATATGGAGCAGCCACCAGGTTATGTGTATGCTGTTCATCCTGAGTTTGTTTGCAGGTTGAAGAAAGCATTGTATCGCTTGAAGCAAGAACCTAGAGCATGGTCTGACAAGATAGGACAGTATCTTGTCACTATTGGCTTTCAGATTTCCAAGGCAGATTTCTCACTCTATGTAAGAAAAACAGAGAAAGGTATTATGTTGCTTGTCATTTATGTTGATTTGATTATCACAGGTGACAGTGATGAAGATATCCTTCATGTGAAAATGCTATTGAAGCAGAAGTTTGAGATGAAGGATTTGGGAGAGCTGCGTTATTTCTTGGGCAATGAGGTGATTAGATCACCAAGTGGGATATGGCTCTTGCAGAGGCAGTATGGGTTCGACATGCTATCCAAATATGGGATGAGAGGCTGTAAGCCTATTTCAGATCCTTTGGAGCAGAATGTGAAGTTGAGCGCAGATGCAGGTGAGCTTCTCGAAGACCCTACTATGTACAGACACATAGTAGGAAGTTTGATTTATATGACTATTACCAGGCCAGATTTGAGCTATGTTGTTGGATTGGTAAGTCAATTTATGCAAGCTCCAAGGAAACCACATTTGGATGCGGCTAGACGCATACTTAGATATGTGAAGTCCGCATTGCAGTATGGACTATTTTATGAGACTGGGGTTCAGATACAGTTGCATGGATACACTGATGCTGATTGGGCTGGTAGTATTTCTGATAGACAATCTACCAGTGGATATGTGTTCTCTTTTGGGAGTGCTGCAGTCACTTGGAGCAGCAAGAAACAACCTACAATTGCCTTGTCGAGCACATAGGCTGAGTACAGGGGTACAGCAATGGCTACATGTGAAGTAGCTTGGTTGCATAAGCTACTTTATGATATGCATAAGCCTACAGATGGGCCAGTTGTCCTTTATTGTGACAACATGAGTAGTATACACTTCGCAAATAACCCAGTCTATCATGCTAGAACAAAGCTCATTGAGGTGGATTATCACTATGTGTGGGAGAGGGTTTTACTAGGTCTTATTGATCTAGTTTATGTCAGCATAGAGGATCAAGTAGCTGACATATTCACGAAGGCATTGGGCATAGAGAAGCTGCGCAAGTTCAGAGACCTGCTTGGTGTGTAGGAATTGGGATTGAGCTTGAGGGGGAGTGTTGAGATATCGAGCTCCACTCGTGATATGCCAGGGTGACCGTTGTGTATTTATGTCACCGACTTGTTAGTTGTAGATGCGGTTGGTACACCGCCCATGAATAATAGCTAGATGACAGCTATCCTTATCTACTCTAGTTCATGGCTCAGTTAGTATGCCACCTTAGTTAGTTGAGTTTGGTTTTGAGACCCATATATAGGGTTCTTCTATTTCTTTGTACTTGAGTTCTTTTTTGTTTACACAACTAAGAAGAGGAAAACTGTTTTTAGCCTCTACTCTTGTGTGTATTCCCCCATTGTGCAAGCAAGAAAGCTACAAGTGAGACTCCTTCCTTCTCTCCCACAATCTTGACAGTATTGACCTTAATATAAGGAAACCTAAGGTATTGACAATTTGGGTAAACATGGTATAAACCCTAACCCAAGGAAAAAGGGGTAAACGAGCAACTCAGCTTACAAAACCCTTGGGATCTTGCCAAGTCGCAATTGATCCCGGATCAAATGCTGGATGTATTTGGAGAGAAGGATTCACACCTTAGCAGTTAGCCATATAAACGACCACTGGAGTACTTGTGTTTGTACACTTAGGAGCACTGTTTGTTCTTCTTTTCTCAAAGAACTAATGCTGGAAAATAACTAATGCTTCAAGTTAAAAACCTGGAGGGTGAGGCAGCATCAGTTACCCTCGACTGTCTGCCTAACCCTATCCAAGGGGGGTTGTTAGCCACGCTAGGTACGTGGACTGAACCCGCCGCGAAAGGTCTCTCCATGGGTGCTACTTGGAGCAGGAGGACGCTTGGGTGCCAGGGGGGGTTCTGGCCATAAATCCCTTAGCTCTGGGTCCTACACAAGAGGTCGATGTGACTCGAGATGGGATCTTGAGGCCCACATACTAGTCTACAGGCGAAACTTGGAATAGCGATCCCTAAGGATTGTTGGAATTGCCTTTGGGCGGATTATGGATTAGCCTTCAGGTTGGATTATATGATATATTCCAAAGACTGTTTTTCTATATTAGTGCTTAAGTTACGTGAAGGAACTAGTGATTAAATGTTAATTAAAGAAGTTGTTTTTTCTTGTCAAACTAAATGTGATAGGTAATTAGATAACTAAAGCAACCTGAGGAAAGTGTGGTGGATGTGACCATGGGTCCATCCTATGGAAGGGTGGTCCCACTTGGCTGGGAACTTTTCTCAAAGGAATTGACAGCAAGGTAACGATGACCTAGAATCTAGAAAGCTAGAGTCTCAATTTATGTTATTTTAGGGGAACAGAATGGGACTATGCCTTATGGGCAGAGAGGTCGAGCTTCGCATCCCTCTCGTTTCCCATTCTCCTTGAACCAAGTGCAGTATAAATCCACTTTGACCTTGATGTTTCTGCGTAAAGTAGTTCGTCTGGGGCTCGATGCTAGTTACCTTCGAGAAACTTGACCATTAGGGAAACCTTGATTCAGGTCCGGTCCTAAGTGGGAACGGCTGGAATGCTTCCGCTTCGTGGCAAATTCGGGAAGACCTAGATCACAAACCCCGTGATATTCCATGGGAGTGCCGGGCGGCGCTTTCTAGACTGTCTTTCCGATGGGCTGCTAAGACGTGTCCTGCAAGTGGACAAGGGGACACGTTACAGTTGGTATCAGAGCAGGTATCAGAGCGAACCAACGAGGATCTAATATTTACAAGGAAACTTAATGGGGAGAAGTAAAGCAAACGTTGCTATTAAGAACATTTCCTTACTTACTTATCGATGCTGACCTGCAGAGTCGCGAAGCATGGAACAAATTCTTGGTGTTCCAGGTTATGTTTATGACTGTGATGCGTGCTTCGGATTATCGACGAAGGCTAGGTATGATGAATATCCTAGACCACATCTATCCTCCTTCACCCCTGTACGTGGAATGGAGATGGACGGGTGATCCAGGAATTTATTACATAGCTGCCCACCGACTTGTATACCTTTCCGACCAACTTGAAGAGAATCAAGTGGATGGAGGACTTAAAGATCGTGAAGCTATTCATCTTTGTTGAGGCTCACGTAAATGCAACCCTACATGTTGGCGGTCGAAAGGTTAAGCAGAGCAAGTATGTGTACGAGGAAGTGACTTGAATAATCCTTGCTGAGACAGAATCAAGGTGTTGGAACGTTATGAGAAGAACGAGTATCAAAGGAAGGGATACCCCAAGCTTTCTATGACCTATCGATTCCTGAAAATTCATGACTCCACTCCATATTATTACTCAATTCTCGTGGCTGAATGTAACACAATCTTATTCTCCCCAGACTAATGTATCGCTTGCTCTACCTTCCCAAATAAATGTACTCGAAAGGGCTATGCCCACATGAATGAATAAGATTTTTTTTATCACTATCTGTCTTGGCTATAAGTGTTGGTAAAGGAGTTAAGTGATTAGGTCACTTGGCTAGAAACTAAATTGGGCATGTTAATGTAATGTGAGAAACATCTAGCAAGTAATTAACGTAAAGAATCTTATTGCCCAGGTGCACCCGCAAGTGCAGACTCCTAGTCCGACCCCTACACCAAGTACAGCTGTAATTCAAGAGAAGAAGTTTATTCTCAAACAAATTAAACCACCAGAATTTGATGGTAAGGGAAGGACCATCCAAACTAATGCCGAGATCTGGATCGAATCCATGGAGGATTATTTCGAAGCAGTAGGTACTGCACTCGCTAACCAAGTGATGCTCACTAAACTGAAGCTTACCAGCGAAGCAAGACTTTGGTGGAATCAATGGTGTAGAGACCAAGGGATCTCGGATGGGTCAGTTACTTGGGAGAAGCTTAAAAGAGCTGTGCGAGGGAGATATCTACCACCTGCCTATCGCACGCAGAAGATGAATAAATTCTATGAACTGAAGCAACTTGGTCTATTCCTTGATGCATACTATTCAAAGTTCTTCTCTCTTTTAAAGTACATGCCACAAATGGATATGACACAACAGGTGTCAAAGTTTTGTGCTGGATTAAACCCACCCATAAACACCCGCCTGGAATCAATGCAGCCTATAGATCTACAGGATGCACTCATTCGAGCTATACCGATAATACAGGAGGTGCAAACCAAGCCAAGAAATAACATGACTTGGTGTTACAAGGATCAAAACAAGGGAGTGTATAGGTCTTAGGCCAAGAGAGGACATGGCCAAAATCAAGCACAAAGGAAGAAAGCTAGGGCAAAAGTTGCTAACAATTTCATTTCTACCCAAGGTAATGGCCGCAATCTCTGTTGCTTCCATTGCAACGAGCCTGGTCACTTTAAAAGGCAGTGTCCCAAGCTTAGCAGAGGACTCTAAAATATTACATGGTGCAGCGAATAGAATCTGAGAAAGAGATAGAGAGTACGCAACAGATAAGAGAAGAATCAGTAAATTCTTTAACTCCAAATAACTGATACAAAGATGGCTCTGTCCACCCGTGCGCTTCCACTGTGTGAAGCTTAGATGGCGATCTAGACAGAAGATAGGTGAAGAGCTTAAGGCTAGCTGGAACAACAACTCTGACTGGGTGAAAGATGAGTGATCGATGGCTGTGAAGGGGTTTAGCTTTTATAGCCCGCGAAGGCTATTAGGTCAGCCTGACCGACCTACCATATGAGCCTCCACTAGTCGGCCAGGGAATATTCCAAGGAATATTCCATTTACCATCGGTTCCCTTTTCTTCCCTTACACCGCAACTCAGTGCAATGCACCTCGAGTTGCTACCAGCTTAACCATTCTGTCTAACCCAAAGATTAGACCCAGAACGGTCACCTTTTTGCCATCCGATGACATAGACCTCATATGATATACAAGTTAGGACTCAACCAATGTCCAGGCTCACATTTGGCTTCTCCTCATAATGGAGGCCTTACAACTTTGAGCACCATGGATCATTGGTAGCAGCTAATGAGAGTGGGGCATTGATCATATCTAACACCCCCCCTCAATGTCCACCCATAGGTGAACTATCTCCTCGGCCCAATGCCGAGTCTCTGAAGATGAACTTGAAGTAGATCCCTTCGTAAGTGCTTTGGTGAAGATATCTGCTCCATTCTCCTTAGTTGGACAGTAGACTAGTTCCACTATCCCATCCTCCATCAAATCATGCACATAGTGATACTGGATCTCTATATGTTTGGTGCGTGCATGAAACATTGGATTTTTGGCAATGGCGATGCAACTCTGATTGTCACATCTCATCACAGTTGGTTCTTCATCCTGCACTCCCATATGCCATAGAATCCTTCTCAACCATACTGCTTCACATGCAACAAAACAAGCTGCCTTGTACTATGCTTTGGTAGAAGACAATGCCACTGTTGGTTGCTTCTTACTAATCCAAGAGAAAATTCCTGAACCCAAAGAGAAACAATAACTAGAAACTGACCTCCTGGAATCAATGTCTCCTGCCCAATCTGAGTCACAGTTCCCCACAAGAGAAGTTCTGAAACTGTATGTGATACCATAGTCAAGAGTTTCCTTCAAGTATCTAAGCACCTGCATCCCAGCCTTCCAATGACTCTCATGAGGTTTTTTCGAGAACCTGCTCAAAACACCAATAGCAAAACTGATATCTGGTCTAGTGTTACACAAGTAGATCAGACTACCGACCAACCTCCTATACCTCCCAATGTCTGCTAGTGTTGATGTATCCTCGATGGATAACTTTGCATTCACCTCCATAGGTGTAGCTATCTCCTTGCACTCAGTCATGCTAAATGCCTTCAAGATCTCCCATGCATACTTCTTCTGAGAGATGAAGATCTTTCCTGGCTCTTGCCAGACTTCAATCCCCAAACAATAGTGCACCAAGCCCAAGTTTGTCATTTCAAACTCAGAACTCAAAGCCTTTCGAGTTTGGTTGATCATATCTTCATAATCACCTATAATAAGAAGGTCGTCCACATATAGGACAATCACTACAGAAATTTTACCATCCCTATAAATGTAAAATATTACACGGCGCAGTGAACAGAATCTGAGAAAGAGATAGAGAGTACACAACAGATAAGAGGAGAATCAGTAAATTCTTTAACTCCAAACAAGTGATACAAAGATGGCTCTGTCCACCCGTGCGCTTCCACTGTGTGAAGCTTAGATGGCGATCTAGACAAAAGATAGGTGAAGAGCTTAAGGCTAGTTGGAACAACAACTCTGACTGGGTGAAAGATGAGTGTCAGATGGCTGCGAAAGGGTTTAGCTTTTATAGCCCGCGAAGGTCGTTAGGTTGGCCTGCTGACCGACCTACCATATGAGCCTCCACTAGTCGGCCAGGGAATATTCCAGTGAATATTTCCTTTACCCCACAATAGGGGCCCCTTTTAACTCCCTTATACCGCAACTCGATGCAATGCGCCTCGAGTTGCTACCAGCTTAATCACTCTGTCTAACCCAAAGATTAGACCCACAATGGTCACCTTTTTGCCATCCGGTCACATAGACCTCATCTGATATACAAGTCAGGACTCCACCGATGTCCGGGCTCACACTTGGCTTCTCCTCATAATGGGGGCCTTACAACTTTGAGCACCATGGATCATTGGTAGCACCTAATGAGGGTGGGGCATTGATCATATCTAACAATAAACATACAAGTTAGCATCCAAGGCACATCTTTTGAAGTTTAGGTTTAAAAACAACTTATCTATCCACTGATACCATGCTCTGGGGGCTTGTTTCAGCCCATACAATGCCTTCTTCAGCTTACACACTTTGTTCTCAGAATGGGAGGGCTCAAACCCTGGTGGCTGAGCCACGTACACCTCCTCCTTGAGGTCACCATTCAAGAACGCTGACTTAACATCCATTTGGTACACTAGCCACTTCTTGTGGGCAGCCACTGCAAGTACCGTGCGAATAGTGGTCATTTTGGCAGTTGGGGCAAATGACTCTTGAAAATCAAACCCTTCAACTTGTGAAAATCCTTGGGAAACCAGTCTAGTACCATCAGCCTTGTACTTTACCTTCCAGATCCACTTGGTGCCAATAACCTTCCGCTTTGTTGGTTGATCCACTAGCTTCCAAGTGTTATTCTTCATTATGCTGTCATACTCCGCTTGCATAGCAGCCTTCCATGATGGATCTACAAGTGCTTCTTCTAAGTCAGTTGGCTCCTTTACTTCGCTCATAATCTCAACCATCAAGGCCATATTGACTATGTGAGCAGAAGCCCTCCTTTGCTCCTCTATTGTCTGAGACCTCCTTGGTCCGTCTGCCTTCTCCTCAATAGATGTATGCATAGGATTATTTTGGTCATAGAGCTGCTTTACCCAGCGCGGCAATGGCTTTTTCGGTGGGGTGATGTCAGGTTGGTGAACTTTTTCCTCATCATCTGAAGATGATGCTTCCTCCTCCTTAAGGATAGGGACAGCTCTCGGGACAGGTTCATAGTGGACTACTTCTTCACTTGATGATAAAGTGGAAGAACTTGCCTTCTCCTCCTCCAATGCATGCGGCTCCTCCTTGAACACCACATCACAACTCGCGATGATCTTCTTTGCCTCTTGGTCATATAATTTGTAAGCCTTCTGCTTATCACTATAACCCAAGAAGATACATTTTCTGCTTTTTGGTTTTAACTTGTTTCTCTTCTCATCGGGAACATGTGCATAACATTCACATCCAAATTTTTTGAAATGTGAGACAGATGGTTTCTTACCAGTGTAAGCCTCATGAGGTGTTTTTCACTTGAGAGCCTTTGTGTAGCTCCGATTTAGAATGTAGACTGCAATATTAACAGCTTCAGCCCAAAAATGGTTAGGCAATCCCTTGCCCTTTAGCATGCATCTTGCCATCTCCACAATGGTGTGATTCCTATGTTCCACAACATCGTTCTGCTGAGGTGTGTGAGGCGTTGTCAATTGACGCTTGATCCATTTGCTCTTGCAAAAGCCTTCAAACTCCTTTGAGTTGAACTCACCACCACTATCTGTTCTAAATTTCTTCACACTTTTCCCTGTTTCATTCTCAACAAGTTTTAGCCATTCTTTAAACTTACCAAAAGCTTGAGCCTTATCACAAAGGAAGTACACCCACATCTTCCTACTGTAGTCGTCGACAATCAACATAAAATAAGAAGATCCCCCCAAGGCCTATGTAGGCATCTTACCACACAAGTCAGCATGCACCAACTCTAGAGGAGCCTGTGCTCTATTCTTGCTTTCTTGTGGAAATGCCTTTCTCTGTTGCTTGCCCATCATACAAGCTTCACATGGTTCCTTCAATTCAGTTATTGTAGGTAGGTGAGTAACCATACCTTGCTTTTGCATCTCCTTCAATACTGCAAATCCGATGTGTCCAAATCTTTCATGACAAAGCTTACTTGTGCCCACTCCAGCGGTGGCTGTAAGAGCACTTAGCTCATACAGGTTGTTCCTTCTTTCTCCTTTGCCAACAATTGTGCCAGCACTATCAATAATTTATGCACCTGTCTTCTTGAACCTCACTTCATGACCAAGATTAGTTATGGCAGCAAACTAATAATAGATTTCTCCTGATTTCGGGAACATACAACACATTTGAAAGCTTTTTGACTTCACCATTTGTAGCAACAAAAGAAATAGTACCTGTGCCCACAGCAGGGCATTTAGCATCATTTCCAACTGTCACAGTGATGGATTCTTGTAGAGGCTACATAGAACTGTATAGACCTTTCTTGTTGGTCATGTGACGGGAGGCCCCACTATCCAACACCCATGAGTCAGTGGTAGATTCTTCTTGCGCTGAGGAGCACACTTCCTCAATGGTCGCCATGAATAATTCCAGCTCTGCTTCAGTCGTATTGGCTGTCTCTTTCCCTTTACTTTTAAGGGTACCATTATTTTCATCTACCTTCCTGACATGACAATCTGCAATTGCATGTCCTTTCTTCTTGCAATAGAAGCACTCTCCTTGAAAATTCTTCTTGCCGCCCTTCTTCTTTTTGTCACCATTATTTTTGGTGGAGGAAGCACCTTTGCCTTTAGCATTGGCAGAGAATGCAGCATCTTCATTGTTGCTTCCTTCTCGGGCTTTCAGCCTCAACTCCTCCTCCATTAATAATGCACAAGACTCCTCAAAAGTCAAAGCTTGAGGTCTCCCCTGAGTATTAAGGAAAGTTACTAGTCCATCAACTTTTTGTGGACAAATTCGAAGACACCTCCGAGCTAGCTCTTCGCTAGTCTTTTATATCCCAGTGCCAGCCATCTGGTCGTGCATTCTTAATCCGAGTGATGAATGCTTCAACCGTCTCTCCTTCAGCAAACTTCTCCACTGCTAGCTGATTCTTCAAGTTTTGAATCCTTGTTTGGTTTCATGTTTCATACTGACTCCTTAGTACATTCCAAGCCTTTGACGCTTTGGTTGTATGCTGAATCAAAGTCAAAACAGCTTGTAACTAAGGCACACAATGCATCTGCATTCCTTCGTTTCCAAGCTCGTAGAAGATTTGCATTCGGAGGAATCATCACACTAGGATTTGATGGGTCGGGGCTAGGCTGTGGTTCTGCGTCAGTCCCCAGCACAATCTCCAGAAGCTCATAAGAATCAAGGATAGTTGTAATTTTGAACTTTCACAAGCTATAGTTTGTACCATCTAACTTGCCTTCGCTGAAGGTTGGTGGACGAATCCTCAGTGTTTGAATAGCCGGTACAGCAATACCACCTCCTGCACCGCTTTCTGATGCGCCAGAACCGCTTCCGGAAGTCGACATGGTTTCTCTTTGTTGTTGAAGCCTTTGCCTCTTGCACACTCTCCGATCTCTAGAGCCCCTTGGGCTCTGATACCATGTAAAATATTACATGGCGCAATGAACAGAATTTGAGAAAGAGATAGAGAGTACACAAAAGATAAGAGAAGAACGAGTAAATTCTTTAACTCCAAACAACTGATACAAAGATGGCTCTATCCACCCGTGCGCTTCCACTGTGTGAAGCTTAGATTGCGATCTAGACAGAAGATAGGTAAAGAGCTTAAGGCTAGCTAGAACAACAACTCTTACTGGGTGAAAGATGAGTGATCGACGGCTGTGAAGGGGTTTAGCTTTTATAGCCCGCGAAGGCTATTAGGTCAGCCTGACCGACCTACCATATGAGCCTCCACTAGTCGGGACTCAACCAATGTCCGGGCTCACATTTGGCTTCTCCTCATAATCCGGACCTTACAACTTTGAGCACCATGGATCATTGGTAGCACCTAATGAGAGTGGGGCATTGATCATACCTAACAAGGACAACGTCAAGGGCCATTCCAAGGAGCTGCCCATGAACGAGGAGCCACCGCCAGGGCCAGAGGGAGAACCTCCAGTGTTGCCAACAAGGAGCTGTGTGATGAAGAAGATCCAACCATTGAAGCTGACATTGAGAGGGAAAAAGTTCATGCTGCCCTTCATAAGAAAGGCCCGAATCGTCAATTCTCGGTGATTCAAACACCATCAGATTATCAAGATAAAAGCTTGAAAACCTTGATTGATTGTGGCAGTACACATTCCTTCATTTCACCAGTCTGTGCAAGAAGATTAGGAATAGCCATAAATGATGCACCTACCTTAATTGTGGAATTAGAAAATGGTCGTGAGGTCTCTTGTACCAGGCAAACTGCTAAGGTGAAATTTCTACTGGGTGGAAAGTCGACTTCGATCAGATTCAGGGTTATGAACCTAGCTGTCCACGAGTGTTTGCTCGGAATGGATTGGCTAATACCTAATGACGGCCATATTCATTGTGAAAAGGGCCAAGTCTCCTTTCAAAATTTTGAAGGGGAGCTAGTTACAACTCAAGGAGAGGCTGGTATGCCAAAAACTCAACTGGCCAAAGCATCTCGGATAATAAAAGGAGTCAGAAAGGGGCTACCTATCTATTTGATTAAGCTAAATAAGCTAGATCAGAATTAGGAATCTAGGGAAGAATCTTCATGGTTAAAGGAATATGCAGACGTATTTCCTAAAGAGCTGACTGAACTTCCTCCTCAAAGGGAAGTCGATCATAAAATCAAGCTAGCACCAGGAGTTGCACCAATCGCAAAGACACCATATAGGATGTCCATCCCGGAAGCGATTGAGCCGAAGGAGCAACTCAAGCAATTGTTAGACCAAAGGCTACATTTGTCCTAGTAGTTCGCCATGGGGAGCTCCAGTGCTGTTCCAGAAGAAGAAAGATGGGATGCTTCGGCTATGCATTGACTATAGAGGGTTGAATTAATCAACCATTAAGAACAAATACCCCATTCCAGGAATAGATGAACTTCTTCACCATCTTCAAGGTGCAAAGATCTTCTCTAAGATTGATCTTAGGTCTGGATATTAATAGATAAGGATTAAGGAAGAAGATATCCTAAAGATGGTATTCAACACAAGGTATGGACACTTTGAATTCCTAGTCATGTCATTCAGGCTAACAAATGCTCATGCTACCTTCAACAGGCTAATGCAGGATATCTTTAGGCCCTATCTTGATGACTTCATACTCGTCTTCTTTGACGATAGCCTAGTCTACTCCAAGCAGGAAGAAGATCATGAAACCTAGCTTCGCATTGTTCTTGAAACAATGAGAGCATACAAGCTTTATGCTAATAAGAAAAACTGTGCATTTTTCAAGTGACAGAAGTAAGTATCAATTGTATGGTCACCTACTGAACAGTCCAGCTTTGACAAACTAAAGCAAAGCTTGGTATCAGCACCCATCCTGAAACTTCCGGATCTTAGTAAGAAGTTTGAAGTGATAACTGATGCTAGCACACTTGTCTTAGGATGTGCGCTTATGCAAGAAGGTCATCCCGTAGCATACTCTTCAAGGAAACTGAAAAGCCATGAAAGGAACTACACTACCCATGATCTGGAGCTGTTATCTATCATCCATGCTCTCAAACTTTGGAGACACTACTTGCTAGGTAACAAATTTACTCTAGTGATGGACCATAAAAGTCTTAAATGGATTTTTACCCAGAATGAGCTCAATATGAGGCAACGTCGATGGATTGAAGTGTTGGAAGAATATGAATTTGAAATCAAATATCAGCCTAGAAAGGAGAATGTAGTCGCCGATGCACTCAGTCATAAGGCATTTCTAAATTCTCTGATTTTGCAAGATCCATCAATAGCAAGATCTCTAGCCACAAAGGTATCCATGCCAAACAACCCAATTCTTGAGCTAGCTAAAGAAGAGGCATGCCTCCATGACCCAACCTATTAGAAATTGCTAAGGGAGATCCCCATCAAGGATCAAGACCCGAAGCTACAAACAAAGTATCAAGAATTCTCTATCAATAGTGGACTTGTCTACTATAGGACGAGATTATGTATACGGGCAAGTCAATCACTCAAGCAGAAGATACTTTGGAAAGCCCATGACTACCCTCAATCGGTCAGAAAGAGCTATTATTGGGATAGGCTCAAAGGTGATGTGCTCAAATATGTCACTGAATGTTTGTCTTGTCAATGCATTAAGGCTGAACATGTCAAAATGCCAAGGAAATTGCAACCACTTGACATTCCCCAAATGAAATGGGAATTCATTAGTATGGAATTTGTTGTTGGCCTGCCCCAAGTTCAGGGAGGATACAACTTCATTATGGTTGTGGTGGATATGCTCAACAAGGTTGCACATCTTATTCCTGTTAAGACAAACTATAAAGCCTCAAACATTGCAAGGTTATTCATCAAGGACATATTCAAACTGCATGGATTACCCAGAAGAATCATTAGTGATCGTGACTCTCTCTTCACATCACACTTCTGGAGGGCTATGTTCGAGGCCATTGGGACTCAACACTATTTCAGTACAACCTACCATCCCCAAACCGATGGTCAAATGGAATGAATCAACCAAGTCATTGAGGATATGCTTAGGGCACACTGCTTTTGCGAACCCAAAAAGTGGATTCAATATTTGCCACTGGTTGAGTTTACCCACAATGCCTCCTACCAACAAAGCATTCAGATGACCCCTTTTCAAACATTGTATGGGCACGACTGTCGTAGTCCTTTGAGCTTTTCGAATCCAACCTTGAGGGTTGAAGCTTCAAAGCAGATGCTGGAAGACATGGATGACCAAATCAAGTCAATAAGACAGGACATCCAAGCCGCCAAGGACAGATAGAAGGCTTACGCGGACCTGAAACAGCAAGATAGATCCTTCGTTGAAGGTGATATGGTCTTCATTTGCGTACGCCCAAAGAAGAGTTCCCTATCTTTGGGTGAATGCAAAAAGCTAAGTCCAAGGTATTGTGGACCCTACAAGATTCTCAAGTGCCTAGGCCCTAATGCTTACAAATTACAACTCCTTGAGAACCTAAAAGTTCATAATGTATTCCATGTCAATCTATTGAAAAAGTATGTACCTAACGCTAGTCACGTGCTTGATGATCAACAAGTTGTAATGCCTAGCCAAGGAGTCCTTAAGCTACGGCGGCCTAACAGGATCTTAGATGTTAGGGAGAGGCATTTGAGATCCAGAACCTTGAGAGAATACCTCATCCAGTGGAAAGATTACCCTGAAGAGGATGCCACTTGGATGGAAGAAAGTACTCTCAACCAACAATACCCCCAGATCTTCTCGAGATGAGGACATCTCGATTCCTCTAAGGGGGAGAGAATGCAATATTTTTGCAAAAAATATTAATGATCCTAGACCCCGCACATTCCGCGCAAGAGAAACTTAAAGCAATCTCCCGCAACAATAAAATTTTGGGCTAAGTGCTCCCTCCGCATGCACTAGAAACTCCAAGCCCATGTTGTGCCTAAGATGCCGTGGCTTAAAACCCATAGCCCACGTAGAGACACCCATTCAAGGGGAAAAAAAGGGGATAATGGATAATTTTTTGAATTTTTTTTTATTAATAAACCCCTCCCCTTAAGCCGATGCATGGCGGGCAGAGGGAGTGTGAGAGGAGTGGGTGTGGAGTAGGAGAGCATGGGGGGAAAGGAGGCATGCTGCCTGCCATGTGTATGGCTACCCCCCCTTCACAATCTATAAGAACCCCCCTCTTAAGCTTGGGGGAGGAGGAGAGAGAGGAGTCATGCTGGGTGCTGTCACCACGTTGCCACACCATCGCCAGGACTGCTGCTACGCCACGCTGTCTGCATCACCACCATCATCATCATAATCATCATCATCGTCGTCATGTTTACCCCTCCTCATCATCCTCTCCAATTACTCTCTCTCCGCATCATTCTGGTACTTCAAAAGCTTAGAAGATTCTAATTAGAAGCTTCTAAATAAGGCTTCCATAAGCCTTATTCATCCACACCTCTCGCGTTTTTAAAACGGAGGTTGCAAGGGCCAATTCCTGCGAAGGGAAGTAAGTTCGCAGGCAGAAGGGAGTTTTGGGAGCCGGATAAAGGGCAAGGAGAGTTTGTCGAGTTGAGATCTACGCCCTCGATGGCTCCTAAGCAAAAGTCGCGAGGCGCACACATAGGAGCTTCCACCTCGAGTACACATGTGGACAATGCTCCGATTCTTAATCCCCAGGCTCTTAAAAATTAATTCCGCATGAAGGGATGTATTAAGTATGTTGGTTTTTAGGGAAATTTAAATTGCATTTACTCATTCGATTTATAAAGCTTAGTGGCATGTCAAGCACTTGTATTTTGCTTGCACCTCCCTGGTCAAGAGTAGCTGCAAATTTCAACGCATGATGCATAAGTTATATGATGGAATTGTGCGAAGGTGTCCTTGTGGAATCTCGCAAGGGATAGGACATATAACTCGTAATGCATTTATGTAATTAAATTCTTGATTGTGTCTCACAATTAAACTAATCATAGATGGACATTAAATGATGTTCGAATAGTTGCAATGCATGGAAAGGATTTATGTACCTTGCATATTGCATGCGATGATAATTACATCCTAGATCAGGTTAAGTGCTAAAGGACGGATTAGATCAATAATGGTCTCATGGCATTCGCTCATGCATGGAGTTCTTTTATCAAAGTTTGTATTTAGGAAAGGATGCATCTTCATATTAAAGCTTGAATTCAATGCATTAAACATAGGGTTTATAAGCATAGTTCTGAATTTAAATCAACGTCACATAAGGCAAGGAAAAGAAAAGTTCACTAAAGATCCTTTAGTTACAAAAAGGTCTACGGACTTGAATTTGCATACTCGCATGGAATGATGCATTCCACTTCTCTTGTAGTTACTTACATCTTTTAGGGGAAAAGTACTTGCAAATTTAGGAGAAAGTATTTGCATTTTTAAAGTGGAGATTATTTTTACTCGTGGGTTAGTTAGATCCACTAAGTAATTGGAGTATAGTTGAATAGCTTACATGAGAATGAGAAAGGTATGATTAGTCGGTGTATGATAATCACCTCAATGTGCTAGGTAGGATTAAGCCATGATAAAATTCTACCTAGTATCGCACTCCGGTTGCCGACCTAATATTTCCGATCCCAAAGATCCTACCCACATTCTCAAAAATGTTAGGGTTATCTACCATATAATGTGTGATAGAGCTTTTGCCCCACGTTTCTACCATGTTTTTGTAGAAGCTATGCACAACATCCATAAATTCTTTCTTGTCTTCATTGTTAAACACCATCCTGCGAAGTAAGGGAGCCAATTTGTTAAGACTTATCCAAACCTTAGCTTTGGCCAACCTTGTTTTTCCTCCATTACTTCAATCAAGAACTACAAAATGTAACCTTTTCCGCTCATTGTAGTCATGGAGCCTATGAACCATGATATCCCCTTCCTCATTGATAGGTGCTCCCGTACTAGAAAATGATTTTTTTGTAAGTTACTAGATTTTCCAAATCTCTTATCACCTTTTTCAATCGTCACTTGATGCTTCTGTATCCCAATTTCTAATAGCACTCACTCCACATTTCTACACGTTGTAATGGCTTCTTTTTCTGGTTGCACCCTATAAGCAAAGCAAATTTATTCATATACAAGTTTCTCTATGATTCTGACAAAAGCATGCAATTAAAAAATGTGAATGTGATCCAATGGAATGCTGAAGATGAGCTTCCAAGTGGGATCTTCTCTATTGTGTGTCGGTGCAACACTTGTCACCCTTTTCCAGTTCTTCTATCCATCCTTTCCTTCCACCCTCTATGTCAAGAAATATAGGCATGGATTCTTTGTATTTGTACCATTGGAGATTCCACACATGCATTTTAAAGTTTTCAAGTCTCGTGCAAGATTCCATTCAATCAAGTATTGACCATACCCTTCAATGGAGAGCATTTCACCATGTTTCTGATGATTGATGATGCTTGGAATGCTTGTGTGCATAAAGAACAACTGCAACACCTCAAATGTTTCCTTAGGAACTTTAGATGCAGTGAGCCATCACACATGGTGATTGTATTGAACACTAAAGTTCCCTAGGTTGTTCTTGTTGAATTGTAAAGCTCTATTCATTAGAGTTACACTAACTCTTTCAAGCTTTACTCCTTTGACAACCTCACTTTTATCTAATTTTATAACAAACTCCAATTTACCCATTACATTCCTCAACAGATATATTGTAGTATATTGCCATTGCTGACTACACCTTATACAAATTTAAATAGTAATTATTGAGTTTGGTGAACTTCATCTCATATGCATTTTTGGTCCCAACCTTTAGTGTTTCCACGCATTGAACATACATGAGATCTCCTATTAGCTCCAAAACCTTTGTATTAATTTGTTATCGGGCCTCTATTAACTTTGAAGGTTGAGTAAGAGGCATGATTCTATTTCTCTTCAACACGCGACCAAACACAACCTTCACAAATTTGAATATCTTTGAGTAAGTCATTGTGCTAATACTGACCCTATCACAAACAGATTGTACATCCACAACTGACAACTCATTTGACACATCTTTTAATGTGCACTCAATCACTTTTTTCTTCACAGCCTTAAACTTAGGATTGCTCAAAGCGTTTTCAAATGTACTTTCCTTCAGCAATCTACTTATACATGATCCAATCTCATCCTCACCTAGGTTCTCATTATGAGCTACCTTACATGCTTTGATACGTTGCTTCTACTGGATGCTATTCACAATTAACTCATTGATTAGCTTCTTCTTTCATTTGCGCTCCTCTGTTAGCTTGTTGTTGATCTTTTTGAGGTCGTCCAATTGTGCCTTTGCTTCCTCATATGAGATACCAAGGTCATGGATAGTGTCCTGCATTGAAATAATTTGATCATTTTGTTGAATTATAGGGTCATTCAGCTGTACCACTTGTCCTATGAGTTGTTGTATATGAACTTGATATGCAGTGATCACATCATCGCAATTTTTTATGGTTGCTTGGAAAGTTCTAAATACTTTGAACACCTAATCATTGAGCCACCTAGTGTAACCAAGAAATCCATTTTCACCCTCACACACATTCTTCAGAAAATTTGTGATTCCTGAGAAAGTCAGAGGTGTATTGTTTAAGGGGTCAATTGGGTAGATTCCCCCATCAACCCACAAATCCACATATTTCAATCCCATTTACCTGTAACTGTGCAAAACCTGAGGGTTGATACTGGTATGCTAGGTTCTTTTGAATAATGGGGCATATTCAATCTCTACCTCAATATGTAGCTCCTTCTTTTTTGTATTCATTTTACTAGTAATATAAATGGGGGGCCTACTTGGTTGTCACAGGAGATAGAGTGGAGATGCACAGAGAGGCACACAAAGGTGCCAAGGGAAAGGAGGGTATAAGTAATTCACTCTATTAATGAAGGTTGCATAAACATAGGGTGTTAGAAGTCAAGCTCAGTTCAGTCCGTCTTAATGAGTGACCGACATGTGTGACAGCTAGTGTGTGTGTATAGCGGTCTCCATGTGATTACATTGAATAAGTCAGGTATGTGTTAGTCAATGACCTGACTAGAGTTAGTCAGTTAGGTCTACACCTAGTCTAGTTTACTTTTACATTATATTGTGTACTTCTCAGTTAGTTCTTGAATAATGAAGAAAACATAATGAGAGCCTGAAGACTCATGGATATGTAGTATTCCATGTCTCTCTCTCTCATCTTTGAACATGGTATCAGAGCAGGACTTGGTGGACTTCTTGGAGCAGGAGGTAGTGAAGATGACCTGCAGAAGTTGAAGCCTTAGGTCTTTTCAAAACAGGCAGGCTGCCATTATCAATGGGAAGGTAGGCATTGTGTGATTGCTCATTCTATGGTTCAAGCTACTGTCTGTGGCTTGCTTAGAGTCTTGAGAAGGAATTATTAAGCACTAATTAGTCCCTCATCATCAACATAATCATCAAAACGTACTGCAGCAAGTTTTGGACAGGTTTGAGTGGTTGCGCCTGCTGCCATAAAGGCCCTCCATGGCTGGGATGCAGGGTATAGTGCATACTACAGTTGATAGGCACCTTAGATACACACTTTGCAAGAGTTGTTGATGACCTTGAAGCCTAATACGTGACTGTGAACTCTATTATGAGGTGTTGGAGTGATACACAGATCTGAATCTGAAGCAGACATGCTGGAATCTGTGACAGGACAATATGTATGAGGTCTTGTTTGATACACTGAAGCTACATGAAATTTATTTTGGCTTCTATTAAAGCATTGATATGTCCAGGAAGGCTTATGTATCATCTCTCATGCTTATGGACTGAAGTTTGGCACAAAAAAGAATTCATATCTGGCATGTTTTAATGGCTGAAAACTATCCTTAAATAGTGGACAAAAAGCATCACCTTCCACTAATGCATTACATGCTACCTTGGGCATCCATCATCTACATGAGGTGACATATGTATGCTGAGTTCTTAGAGGATCAAAGAGAGCTTTGGATATTACTGAATGCTGAAGTTTTGGAGCTGAAGCAAATGTGATTTCATCTTCTTGGCTGAATATAGACTGTAAATGCAATGTATGACTTGGATCATTGAAGGTAGGAAGCCTAGAGTTGCATGCATAGTCATGTATTGACTCTGTCACACTGGAGCAAATGTATGACATGTTTTGAAGACATTTTGGAGCTGCTTAAATCTTGTTATGCTGATTTTTGGTTGATTGCAACTTGCAACCAAATTAGTTGACACTTGCACTTGTTGTTTATGCATTGCGTTGTGCTTATAAAGACATATTTGGAGTGACATATTTACTAGCAGCACAAAGCATGTATGACATGTATGCATGTTGTTTTTGGACTTGAATTAGTTGTTGGTTATACACAGTCTACAGCTTTCAGACGGCATCTTTGGTCCCTAGCAGTGAGGTTGCAGTAGTTTAAACTGAAGCAAATACATGGCATATGTATTGATTGTTTTACCTACGGGTTAGACCATTTGTTTTGGGACTGTTTTGGGTTATCAATGGGCTGAAATACCCTAGTTTTTTACTGCAATTAGTTGCAAAAAACTGTCATAAACTGCTGTGGACTAAACTTGGTCGGTCATATTGGTTTGCAGGTAGTTAAACATTTGATAGACAGTCTATTGCATCATGGCTAATGCACATGGGACTAATAATATCACTCAGATAGTTGGAGAGAAAGACAACAAGAACTTTGCATTATGGAAATTCAGAATGAAGAAATTTCTAGTTGGCAGGGGTTATTGGGATCTATGTACAGGAGATGAGGCTGCTCCTGATTTGCCTGCAACGAATCCAACTAATAAACAGAAAAGAGCTCATAGGCTATGGAATGAGAGAGTATGCAAGGTGCTGCATTGGTTTTCTCTATGTATATATGATATTATGGTAATTCAAATCACTAGATGTGAGACTCCGAAGGATGCTTGGGACATACTGATGAAAAATTATGGAACCATGACACACGCATGAAAGATCCAGTTGAAACAGTAGTTCAACAACATGTCTAGGAATGGCAGGAGCATCCAGGTGTATACCATGGAGATTAAGACCATAGTTGATCAACTTGCTACCATTGGCTCAAGTGTATCAGAAGATGATATGATTATTATTGCCTTGAATGCATTAGGGAAAGAGTAGAAAGCTTTTGACACATCTATTTCTGTTAGAGAAGAGCCTCCTACTTGGGAAGAGCTAGTTGCTTTGTTGCTGCATGAGGAGGTCAAACTTGGTTTGAATATAGGTTCTAGTGCATCTCAGAGTAGAGACATTGCGTTATACTCTAGCCAACGTGGCAGAGGATTTAGAGGTCATGGTTCATTTCGAGGTCGTGGTGACACTCATAATGCTTATGGACAACAACAGCAGTAGGGTAATTGGCATGGTGCAAATACACAAGGCTAGCATGGGTCTGGCGGGTTTAGAGGCAAGGGAGATCACCCCGCAGTAGAGATGGTGGATCTGGTTCATGGCAGTCATCTGATCAGTCCAACAGGGATAGGGATTGCCATTATTGCGGCAGGTATGGGAACATTACAAAAGACTGTTACAAGAAGCAGGGAGATATGAAGGCAAAGGGCAGACAACATGGGCACTATGCATCTTCCAGTGGTGCTCATGATGAGCAAGTTGATAGACTCTTTTCCATGCAGCATGTATCCAAAAATTCATCGAGATGTAATAGAGATGATAGATTGTACATTGACTCTGGAGCGTCAAACCACATGACACCGCATGGAGAGTGGTTTCATGAGATGGTTGCAAGTACACATGTTCATGTATGTACTAGGGATGAGACCCAACATGACATAAAGCATAAAGGGATTGTTCCTCTCATGATGCCTGATGCAAGAAGAAAGGCCTGCATGATGTTGTAATATATTAGATATCATACACACCTTGGGAGATTTTTGGGCATGGGAGAGAAAGGACTTAGGGTTTTCAAACCTAGGGGGAAAATTTGAAGGGTAACACAAGGAATTATAGCACGGGAAGAAGGTGTGAAGAAAAAAAAAGGGTACACAGGGGTAAGGCTTAGGGGGTGTGTTAAAAGGATTATGGGAGTGAAAAGGAAAAAGGATTATGAGGGGGGGCTGAAGGGTAAAAGGAATATGAGTATAGGAAGAGGGCTTGAGGGTTTTAAAAACCCGGGGGAGGGAAAATGAAGGAGTAGAAGGGATATGGATATAGGAAGGGGAACTTGAGGGTTTTAAAAACCCGGGGGAGGGGGGGAAATTTATGGAGTGGAAGGGATATGAGGGGGTAAAAGGGGGCTTAACTAGCCCCCCTTAGGAAGCTTCCACAAGAAAGCTTCCTTTATCCCACGTTGCAGGAGGGGGGAGGGACAATCTGGCGGAGGTGGAAAATTCTGTCGGTGGCCGACGATGGCGCTGTGGGGAGAGAGACTTGAGGTGATAGGCGGCAGCGGCGGTAGCTCGGCAGCACCAGACAACTTCTCCTTGTTTTCGTCCTCCCTTGATAGCAACACCAGTAGCGCCAAACCCTCTCCCGGCCTCCATATCTCAGCCGCCCGCCCCTGCTTTTATAGGGGAGGGGAGGGAATCCTCCCCCCTCGACATGTCTTAATGCATGTTGAAGGAGCCAAGCAAGCTCTAGCGAGGAGCTTGCTGGCTCCTTTATCCCCCCTCGACGCTCCAACTGGATGCGCCGCTGCGAAGGCGAAGATATATATATTTGTGAATACGCGTAAAATGACGGTTTAATTAAAGAAGCTAATTGTTACCTGTCAAATTAATGTGTTAGATAATTACATAACTAAAACAAACTGAGAAAAGTGCGGAGGATGGGCCATGGGTCCCGTCCTACGGTTGGGTGGTCTCGGTTAGCCGGGAACTTTTCTCAAAATCTCGAAGAACAGCAGGATGATCGTCAAAAGAAACGAATAACGAAAGCGATGACCTAGAGTTATGTCTTAACCGATTTACGCTGTTTTAGGGGAATGGAATGGGACTATGCCTTATGGCAGAGAGGTTGAGCTTTGCATCCCTCTCATTTCCCATTCTCCTTGAATCAAGTACAGTGTGAATCCGCTTCGGACCTGGTGTTTCTGTGTAAAATATTTTGCTTGGGTCCGATGCTAGTTGCTGTTAGGTAATGACCAATCAAGAAAACCCTAATTCTGGTCGATCCTAAGTGGGAACAGCCAGGATACTTCCGCTATGTGGTAGACGCGGGAAGACCTAGATTGCAAGTCCCGTATCATTCCATGGGAGTGCCGGGCGGAGCTTTCTACACATCCTTTTCGATGGACTGCTAAGACGTGTCCTGGATGATACTAGTGGACACGTTACAGTTGGTATCAGAGCCGACCAACAACGGAATTGTTTTTATGAGATCTCAATAAAATGAAGTAAAGAAATTGTTGCTGTCCAAACATTTTCTTACCTTCAATGCTGTCTTGCAGAATTATGAAGCATGGAACAAGTTTTTGGTATTTCGAGTCATGTTTATGACTGCAATGCATTCTCAACTTTATAGACAAAGAATTGGGATGATGAACATCCTGGAGCAGATCTATAATCCATCACCTTTGTACATGGAACGAAGATGGACGGGTGCTTTAGGAATCTATTATGTAGCCGCCCACCGATTTGCTTATCTATAGACCAACCTAAAAAGGATCAACTGGTTGGAAGACTTGAAAGTTGTGAAGCTGTTCGTTTTTGTGGAAGCTCACATAAATTCGACTTTACATATCTGAGGTCGGAGGGTTGAGATGAAATCATATGTATATGAGGAAGTAACCCGTGTAATCCCTGCCGACAGGATTAAAGTGTTGGGCCACCATGAGAAGTATGGATTCCAACGGAAAGGGTATCCTGAACTTCCAATGACTTATCAATTCCTGAAGATCCATGACCCAAAACCCTACTATTACACAGTTCCTGTAGATAAATGCAATACAACGTTGTTCTCCCCAAACTAAATGTAACAATTGACTTATCATCACAAGGAACGTTGTATTTGAAAGGGCTATGCCCATGTAAATGCAAATGAATACTTCTTTTTATCAATGTCTGGCTGTGCATAAGAGTTGATAAAAAGTTAAGTAGCTACATTGTTTACGAGATAGCTGAATTAAGATAAGCTAATGTCGATTATCGTATAATAATGTTAAGAAAACCTTTATTCAGGCACAATGCCAGGTACAGGTTCCAAATTCGCCTCCTACATCAAGTACTGCTATGATCCAGGAGAAGAAGTTCCTCCTCAAGCAGATAAAGCCACCCGAGTTTGACGGGAGAGGCAGATTTGTCCAGGCTGATGCTGAAATTTGGATTGAACACATGGAGGATTACTTCGAAGCAGCTGGTACTACACCCGCCAATCAGGCTATGCTCGCCAAGTTAAAGCTCACCGGCGAAGCCAGACTTTGGTGGAAGCAATGGTGTAGGGATCAAGGGATTGCAGAGGGATCCGTTACCTAGGAGAAGCTGAAGAAAGCCGTGCAGGGAAGATACTTACCACCTGCATATTGCACACAAAAAATGAACGAGTTCTACAAGCTAAAACATCTAGGACTCACTCTTGACGCATACTACTCTAAATTCGTTTCACTTTTAAAGTATGCGCCACAGATGGACATGACGCAGCAGGTGTCCAAATTTTGTGCGGGTTTAAATCCACCAGTAAATACCTGTCTCGAATCTATGCATCCATCAAGGGGTAACAAAACTTGGTCTTATAATGACCCGAACAGAGGAGCATTTAGACCTCAAATGAAGAGAGTTCAAGGCCATAATCAGGGACAAAGAAAGAAAGCAAGGATAAATAGCGTCAACAACTTGGTTCCTACTCAAAGTATTGGTCGAAACCTCCGTTGTTTCCACTACAACGAACCCGGTCACTTCAAGAGGCAATGTCCCAAGCTTGGTGGAGGACATCGCCAAGCACCTTTTCAAGGAGCAGGCCGTGGTCAAGGAGCACTACCCGAGGAAGAGGAAGAACCGCCTGCATTGCCAATAGGCAAAGATGCGAAGAAGAAGAAGACGAAGATCCGACCATGGAAGCAGAATTCGAAAGAGCAACAGTCCATGCCGCTTTACACAAGAAAGGGCCGAATGGCCAGTTCTCAGTGATTCAAACACCATCGGACTATCAAGGTAAAGGTTTCAAAACCTTGATTGATTGTGGCAGTACACATTCCTTTATCTCACCAGCATGTGTAAAAAGATTAGGAATAGCCACAATAGAAGCACCTACCCTGCTTGTGGAATTGGCAAATGGTCGTGAGATAACTTGTACCAGGAAAACTGCTAAGGTGGAATTCTTCCTGGGAGGAAAGAAGACTTTTGTCAAATTTAGAGTCATGAATTTAGGTATCCATGAGTGTCTACTCGGAATGGATTGGCTTAAACCCAACAATGCCCACATTCACTGTGGAAAGGGTCAAGTTTCCTTTCGAAACTCTGAAAGGGAATTTGTCACAACTCAAGGTGAGGCAGGAGTGCCAAGAATCCAATTGGCCAAAGTATCTCGGATCATAAAAGTAGTCAGAAAAGGATTACCCGTTTACTTGATCAAACTCAACAAGTTAGATCAAAAGCAAGAGTCTCATGAAGAGCCTTCTTGGCTAAAGGAATACGCGGATGTATTCCCTGATGAGTTGACCGAACTTCTGCCTCAAAGAGAAGTGGATCATGAGATTAGGTTAGTGCCTGGAGCTGCACCAATTGCAAAGAGACCTTATAGAATGTCCATACCAGAAGCAATAGAGTTGAAGGAACAACTCAAGCAACTGTTAGATCAGGGCTACATCCGGCCTAGCAATTCACCGCGGGGAGCTCCAATACTATTCCAAAAAAAGAAAGATGGGACACTTCGACTATGTATTGATTACCGAGGGTTGAATCAATCAACAGTCAAGAACAAGTATCCTATTCCTAGAATAGATGAGCTTCTTGATCATCTTCAGGGTGCAAAGATCTTCTCCAAGATTGATCTCAGGTCAGGTTACTATTAGATAAGGATCAAGGAAGAAGATATCCCAAAGACGGCCTTCAATACAAGATATGGGCACTTTGAGTTCCTGGTTATGTCATTCGGGCTTACGAATGCACCTGCCACCTTCAATAGATTAATGCAGGATATCTTTAGACCATATCTTGATGATTTTGTGCTTGTCTTTTTCGATGACACTTTAGTCTATTCTAAACAGGAAGAAGATCATGAACCTCAACTTCAGATTGTCCTTGAGACAATGAGGTCACATAAGTTGTATGCAAAAATGAAGAAGTGTGCATTCTTCAACCGTCAGATTGAATATCTGGGATTCATAGTATTATCAGAAGGAATATCAGTAGACCCAGCCAAGGTCAGAGATGTGCTTGAATGGCCAACACCAGTATCTCTCAAAGAAATACATAGCTTTCTTGGATTGATAAGATGGTATAGGGTCTTCATAAAAAACTATGCTTTGATTGCAGCACCTCTGACGGATTTACTAAAGAAGCAGACTTCCATTACATGGTCAACTCCCAAACAGAATAGCTTCGACAAATTGAAGCAAACTTTGGTATCAACACCTATTCTAAAACTTCCAGACCTCAATAAGGAGTTCGAGGTAGTAACTGATGCTAGCATTCTTGCCTTGGGATGTGTACTTATGCAGGAAGGTCATCCAGTAGCATACTCTTCAAGGAAATTGAAGAGTCATGAAAAGAATTATGCCACGCATGATTTGGAATTACTAGCTGTCATCCATGCTCTAAAGCTTTGGAGACACTACTTGTTGGGTAACAAGTTTACTCTAGTAATCGATCATAAGAGTCTCAAATGGATCTTTACCCAGAACGAGCTCAACATGAGGCAACATTGGTGGATTGAAGTGTTGGAGGAATATGATTTTGAAATCATGTACCGACCAGGGAAAGACAATGTAGTTGCCGATGCACTTAGTTGCAAGGCATTCCTAAATTCCCTAATCTTGCAGAATCCATCAACGGCCAGATCTCTAGCTACAAAAGTATCTATGCCAAACAACCCTATACTTGAATTAGCTAGAGAGGAAGCATGCCATGATTTGGCCTACCAAACAATGCTAAATGAGATTTCTACCAAGGAGCAGAATCAAAAGTTGGAAGCTAAATATCAGGAATTTTCCATTGATAATGGACTTGTCTACTACAGAACAAGGCTATGTATGCCAGCAAGCCAGTCACTTAAGCAGAAGATAATGTGGGAAGCTCATGAGTCTGCTTTCGCAGGACATCCTAGCTATGCTAAGACTCTTAATGCAGTTAGGAAGAGCTACCATTGGGAGAGGCTCAAGGGTGACGTTCTCAAATATGTCACTGAGTGTTTGTCTTGCCAACGTATCAAAGCCGAACATGTCATGATGCCACGGAAAATGCAACCGCTTGACATCCCCCAAATGAAATGGGAATTCATCAGTATGGATTTTGTTGTAGGCTTACCCCAAGTCCAGGGAGGATACAACTCCATCATGGTTGTGGTTGACATGCTTACCAAGGTTGCACACCTGATTCCAATAAAGACAAACTATAAAGCCTCCGACATTGCAAGATTGTTTATCAAGGAGATATTCAAGCTACATGGTTTACCCAAAAGAATCATTAGTGATCGAGATTCTCTCTTCATATCACACTTTTGGAGAGCTATCTTTGAAGCTATTGGGACTCAACTCTGTTTTAGCACCGCCTACCATCCCCAAACAGATGACCAAACAAAGCGAGTAAATCAAGTCATCGAGGATATGCTTAGGGCATACTGCTCTCGAGAACCGAAGAAGTGGATTCAATACTTGCCTTTGGTAGAATTTGCCTACAATGCTTCTTACTAGCAAAGCATTCAGATGACCCCTTTCCAAGCATTATATGGTCATGATTGTCGAAGTCCTCTAAACTTTTTTGATCCAACCCTAAGGGTTGAAGCGTCAAGGTAGATGTTGGAAGAGATGGATGATCAAATAAAGACAATAAGACAGGACATCCAAGTGGCCAAGGATAGACAGAAGGCATACACGGATTTGAAGCATCATGGAAGAGTCTTCGAAGAAGGAGACATGGTCTTCATTCGCGTACGCCCTAAAAAGAGTTCTCTATCCCTTGGAGATTACAAGAAGCTAAGTCCAAGTTATTGTGGGCCGTACAAAATCCTCAAATGCCTAGGACCCAATGCTTATAGATTGCAACACCCTGTGAACCTAAAAGTTCACAATGTATTCCATATCAGCCTACTAAAAAAATATGTACCCAACCCTAACCATGTACTTGATGACCAACAAATTGTAATGCCTAGTCAAGGAGTCCTTGAACTAAGATCGGATAGGATCTTAGATGTTAGGGAGAGACAGTTAAGATCCAGAACCTTGAGAGAATGCCTTGTCCAGTGGAAAGATTATCTCGAAGAGGATGCCACCTGGGTAGATGAAGGCACTCTCAACCATCAATATCCCCAGTTTATCTCGAGATGAGGACATCTCGATTCTTCTAAGGGGGAGAGAATGTAATATATTAGATACATATATTTTCGCCTTTGCAGCGGCGCATCAAGCTAGAGCGTCGAGGGGGGATAGAGGAGCCAGCAAGCTCCTCGCTGGAGCTTGCTCAGCTCCTTCAACATGCATTAAGACACGTCGAGGGGGGGAGGATTCCCTCCCCTCCCCTATAAAAGCAGGGGCGGGCGGCTGAGATATGGAGGTCGGGAGAGGGTTGAAGTAAGCTCTGGCGCTGCTGGTGCTACTACCAAGGGAGGACGAAGACAAGGAGAAGCCGCCTGGTGCTGCCGAGCTGTCGCCGCTGCCGCCTATCACCTCTAGCCTCTCTCCCCACAGCGCCATCATCAACTACCGGTGGCAGAATTTTCCACCTCTGCCAGATTGTCCCCCCTCCCTCCTGCCACGTGGGATAAAGGAAGCTTCCTTGTAGAAGCTTCCTAAGGGGGGGCTAGTTAAGCCCCCTTTCACCCCCTCATATCCCTTCCACTCCATAAATTTCCCCCCTCCCCCGGGGTCTTTAAAACCCTCAAGTTCCCCTTCCTATACCCATATCCCTTCTACTCCTTCATTTTCCCTCCCCCGGGTTTTTAAAACCCTCAAGCCCCCTTCCTATACTCATATTCCTTTTACCCTTCACCCCCCCTCATAATCCTTTTTCCTTTCCACTCCCATACTCCTTTTAACACACCCCCTAAGCCTTACCCCCATGTACCCTTTTTTTTTTCTTCACACCTTCTTCCTGTGCTATAATTCCTTGTGTTACCCTTCAAAATTTCCTCCTAGGTTTGAAAACCCTAAGTCCTTTCTCTCCCATGCTCAAAAATCTCTCAAGGTGTGTAAGTTGCGAAGCCACATTCACGCACAATTTTTTTTGCCGTGTATATACCCTATAGGGCCTTTTTAGGCTTTATAAACATTTCCCTCTCTGAAGAAGCTAAGAACCTAAAGGTCTTATTATTCCTTCTCGTGATCAATCATTTAAACGGTTCCTTGCCTCGAAAGAGAGATGGTGGAAATCCGGAAGGAAGAGTAAAGGCTGTCTTCACATTCGAACTGCAATGCCACCTAAGAAAGTCCAAGGAGTAGCTGTAGGAGGGTCATCTCCCGGTATCCATGTGGATATCTCACCCCAAAACCAGGTTTCTCCTTCTTGGTTTTATATCGGTTTTAAGTTAATCATGCAAATATGAATTGTTAGGGATAAGATATATTTTTCCGAGTTTATTTATGATGAAGGAGTTTAGTTTAATTGAACAAATGATATTGTATAGAACATAGTTTCCTTCAAATTGCATCATGCATCAAAACAAATTACGAGCAAGATTATCTACTTACTATAATAGTATATTTCGATTAAATCTTAAAGGTATAAAAATTGCATCTTACACCATTAAACCCTATTCTTTTTTTTTTTGCAACATAGAAGATGAAATTCATGAAAGCTTTCTTACGTTGCTAAATTCTAGGAAGTTATCATTGCTAATTGCATATCTTAGCAAGGAAAAGATTCTTATTTGGCATGAGTTTTGTTTGCAAGGAAATAGGAAGATTAATTGAATTAACCTAACCTCAAAGCATTAAAGTTTAGGACTGAAAAATCAACTGTCATAAGGATAACAAATTGTGCCAAGGTGATCTCAATATTACCTTCTAAAGATAACCAAATTAATGTAAACTTAGAAATACCGATGCTGCAAAATATGCCTTGGGAAGGATGTAAAGACCAAGAAATGTTTATACCTTAAACACTCGACTATCTTCCCTGATTGTAGGATGAATAAATTCATGAATGTAAAAGAACTAGGGTTGTCCCTGAAGTTCTTAAAAAGAGACCCTCGGTCCTGACAAACGTCAGCTTAAAGAAACTAAAACGGATTATTTTATCGTATATTACGATGCAGGACTTGCGCAGCAAGTACGATGTCATATAGTCTTGTGATTGATTCACAAGAAGAAAGGTTAAATACCTTCAACAAGGATGGCGAATCCTTACGCAAGTTATCATGCAAAAGGATATATTCTTTGATATCCTTCTAAATAAGGAAAGTTAAAAACCGGAATCTAAAGTATCCAATGAACTTTAGGGTTGACCAAGTTGGGTTAATAAGGTACGCCCTAACCCAGAATATAAGGGATCTTGCCAAGTTGCAAGACACTTTGGAACGAGTGCTGATGCATTCGAAAGCAAAGAATCATTCCTTAGCAGTTTGCCAACAACAAGATCTGTTAATGAAAGTGTTTGTGCTTGCTAGAAAATTTATAACGCTGTTTGATTTATGAATTACAAATTAAATGAATATCCACGCTTCAGGTTGAAGGCCTGAAGGGAGAGGCAGTTTCAATTACCCCCGATTGCCTACCTGAACCTAACCAAGGGGGTTGTTGACCGCGCCGAGAATGTGGACCAAACCCGCCGCGAGAGGTCTCTCCGTTGAGCTCTACTTGGAGCAGGAGGACGCTTGGGTGCCAGGGGCAGCTCTGGTTGTAAATCCCTCGCCTTCCGGGTCCTGCACAAGAGACTAATGTGACTCGGGATTGGATCTCGAGGCCCATATAATAGTCTACGGGCGGAAGCTTGGAATAGTGATCCCTATGGATTATTGGATAGCCTTCGGGCGGATTATGGACAAGCCTACAGGCGGAACTCCTTGTATTTCAAAGATAAATATGATGATATGTTAATAAAGAACTTGTTTGATATTGTTTTTCTATGTCACGTGATAAGATTACGTGAAGGAACCAGTGCTTAACTGTTTAATTAAAGAAGCTAATTATTACCTATCAAATTAATGTATTAGATAATTACATAACTAAAACAAACCAAGGAAAGTGCGGAGGATGGGCCATGGATCCGTCCTATGGTTGGGTGGTTCCGGTTAGCCGGGAACTTTTCTCAAAATCTCGAAGAACAGCGGGATGATCGTCAAAAGAAACGAATAACGAAAGCGATGACCTAGAGTTATGTCTTAACCGATGTACGCTGTTTTAGGGGAACGGAATGGGACTATGCCTTATGGCAGAGAGGTTGAGCTTTGCATCCCTCTCGTTGCCCATTCTCCTTGAACCAAGTGCAGTGTGAATCCGCTTCGGACCTGGCCTTTCTGTGTAAAGTAGTTTGCTTGGGTCCGATGCTAGTTGCTGTTAAGTAATGACCAATCAAGAAAACCCTAATTTCGATCGATCCTAAGTGGGAATGGCCAAGATACTTCCGCTATGTGGCAGACGCGGGAAGACCTAGATCGCAAGTCCCGTATCATTCCATGGGAGTGCCGCGCGGAGATTTCTAGACATCCTTTCTGATGGACTGCTAAGACGTGTCCTAGATGATACTAGTGGACAGGTTATAGATGTATTACATGTACCGACCATAACAAAGAATCTTTTATCTGTGGGTCAAATGGCAGAACAGAATATGAAGTGAGATTTAACAAAGATGGACGTTTCATTGATGAGTATGGAAATGGATGCAAGTTAATTGCCAAGGGCAGAAGGGATGGCAGGATGTTTACATTGGATGCGACCATTCCGGGACTCAAGGCAGCCATATTTGCTCATGATGAGAGTGCCATTCGGGATGTAGAGATTTGGCACAAGTGGATTGGACATGTCAATGTACAAAAGCTGAGATCTATGTAGTAGAAGGAAGTAGTACTTGGGTTACCCAAATTCAAGTATAATGACTTTGGTCATGTATGCCTTGCATGTCAGTTTGGAAAGTGGGCACGGTTTTCTTTCATGAGACATATAAAAAACAACACTAGGCCTTTACAGTTGGTGCACTCTGATGTCTGGGGTCCTTCACATAATGCTTCTTTTGGAGGTGCATGGTATTATGTATCATTTATTGATGATTTCAGCAAGTACACTTGGCTTTATATTTTGAAGCATAAAGATGATGTGTTTGATGCATTCAAAGACTTCAATAAGCATGCTGAAATTGAGGTGGGCTACTACATATCTTATTTGAGATCAGATGGAGGGGGTGAATATGTCTCTAATTACTTTGACACGTATTTTGCTAAATATGGGATCAGAAGACAGCTCACATGTAGCTATACACCGCAGCAAAACGGTGTTGCAGAGAGGAAAAACAGGGTCCTGATGGAATCAGCTAGAGCTATGCTAAATAAGAAATGTCTGCCAAATGGTTATTGGGCTAAAGCAGTGATGACTGTTGTCTATGTGCTGAATTGAACCCCTACAGTAGGGATTCATGATGTCACTCCATATGAGAGGTTGTATAGTCATAAACCTAATATTTTGCACTTGAAGGTATTTGGCAGCATTGCATATGTGCATATACTGGATGAGAAGAGGAAGAAACTGGACCCTAAGTCAGTGAAGAGTGTGTTTGTGGTATATGCACAGGAAGGGAAAGCTTATCAGTGTTATGTACCTTCTACACATGAGACACTCATAAGCAAAGATGTGGTATTTGATGAGTTAGCATCCTGGTATGGGAATCCTGTTGCAGTGCCTACTGATGGCTCATGCAGTATGAGTCGTGCTGAAAATACTCCTGCAGAGAGTACTTCCATGAGTGGTCAAACAGGTGATGTATCATCTACAGTGAGTCCTTGGACAGGACGATTGCGCAGTCACACTACTGCATCCACTAACACGGATATGTCAGTGAGGGGGAGAACAGATAAGGGAAAAGAAAATGTTTTTGAAGATGTAATAGGTCTACTCACTGCAAGTTATGACTCATCTAGCAGTGACAGCTTAGATAGTGAATTGGGGATTCCGTCTCTTATGACTCTAGGTGTTAGGCAGAGTCGTTATGTGCTGCCTCATGAGAGGCAAGCTCACAATGAGCCACAGCTCAGGAGATCAGAGAGGGCCAGACGACCTGTTGATAGATACACTTACACTGGATATTCAGCCCATCATTATGCTTATATGACGAAAGTAACAGGTTTTAGAGAACCAAGTAAGTTTGATGAGGCAGTTGCAGATGAGGATTGGCATGCTACTATGGATGAGGAATATTCAGCTTTGGCTGAAAATGGCACATGGGATTTGGTACAGTTTCCTGAGGGCAAAACACCTATTGGCTGCAAGTGGGTGTATAAGGTAAAATGTAAATCAGATGGATCATTGGAAAGATACAAGGCCTGGCTGGTTGCAAAAGGGTATGTGCAGCAATATGGTCTTGATTATGAGAAGAATTTTAGCCTTGTAGCAAAGATGGCTATAGTTAGAACTGTGATTGCTTTGGCAACAGCTAAAGGCTGGAAACTATTGCAGATGGACGTAAAGAATGCCTTTCTGAATGGAGAGTTACAGGAAGAATTTTACATAGAACAGCCTGAAGGCTATGTGCATCCAGAATTTCCAGCACATGTATGCCGACTGAAAAAGGCATTTTATGGGCTGAAACAGGCACCCAGAGCATGGGATGCTTGCATCAACAATTATTTGCAGCAACATGGTTTTTGATTGGGTGATGCTGATCATAGTTTGTTTGTGAAGAAGACAGATCGTGGCTATGTATTCCTAGTTGTCTATGTTGATGACTTGATCATTACAGGAGATGATGAGAGCGGGATTGCTAAAGTAAAGACAGTTTACAGGCGGAGTTTAAGATCAAGGACCTAGGAGAGCTGAAATATTTTTTGGGGATTGAGGTTGTCTCTACACCTCAAGGCATATGGCTGCTACAGAAGCAGTACGCTCAAGACATGTTACAGAAATATGGTATGGCTGATTGCAAGCCTATGGTTACGCCTTTAGAGCAGAATGTCAAGCTGCAAATTGATGTTGGGACAGAGATTGAGAATGTTACCATGTATAGACAGATGGTAAGTAGCTTGATCTATCTCACAATCACTAGACCTGACTTGAGTTATGTTATGGGGCTGATCAGCCAGTTCATGCAAAAGCCTTGCAAACCACACTTGGATACAACCAGGAGAATTCTGAGATATATAGAGAGTACCACATATCATGGGCTATTTTATGCATATGGAAAACCCCTTAACTTGATGGGGTATATTGATGCTGACTCGGCTGGTTGCAGGAGGTCAACCAGTGGCTATGCATTTGGATTGGGTAGTAGCATGATTAGTTTGGCAGAGTAAGAAACAACCTACAGTTGCATTGTCCAGTATGGAAGCAGAGTATCGTGGTGCGGCCTTAGTAGCCTGTGAAGCTATGTGGTTTACAGAAGTTGCTGAATGACTTGGGAGTATACTTGGACAACAAAGTAAGCCAGTACTGTGACAATTTAAGCAGTTTCATGTTAGCAAGCAATCCTGTTTATCATGCAATATCAAAACACATTGAGGTTCACTACCATTTCATCAGGGAAATGGTTTTACCAGATCAGATTGACTTGGAGCATGTGAAGACTGAAGACCAGGAAGCAGACATCTTAACTATTGAGATGACAAGCTCAACACATACGGACATTGATGATGGACCGCCTGGTTAGATGGGTCCACACGTCTACACTTAGCACGTCGGTGGTCATTACGACTCTCATATGGCTACTGACTCATTACTTATTATATTCAGATTTTTACACCTATTTACAACTGGCATAGTTATAGTGCCAGTCGACTAGTATAGTCGGTTATGCATTGTTTGACTTAGTAGGCCACTTTCCTTTATGTTGTATTTTATCTATACTTTGTGTACATTAAAAAGTGTGAGGAAGAAGAAGAAGAAATCACCAAAGAAAACGTTTTGTCCTCCATCTCTCTTATTGTCTCTTGAGTGAGCTTCTCCTTGTGCATTCTGTGTGTGTTCGGCGCAGCATCTTGAGTAAATCCCCCCACCACACGATTCTTGACATGGTATCAGAGTCACGCCACTAAGAGAGGATGATTTTGAAGGCTGAAGTGAAGGAGAAGAAGGTTCGAGCAAGCAAGCCACGGGTAAGAAGCTCTCCCATCCTTCCAATCTTTCTCTTGAATAGTACTTGTGGAGGCACCGGAAGCAGGGCAGAGCAAAAATCTCAGATTGCAGTGTGAGATTTGGTGTACGCGAAGAGCACTGTGTATCTGAGGCTGTTTTAGGCCCTGCTTTAGAGCCGTAAGGTTGCAAATAGCAGTTCTAGGGCATCTAAGGCCGTTTCAGGCCCCGTTTTAGAGCCGCAAGGTTGCGGACAACAGTTTCAGGATACACTGTGATTTCGGCTGTTTTGACCGAAAGTGGGTGCACAAGTTACAGATTGTGAATCTGGAATTCCTGAGGTGTTTGCAGGACGCAAACATAAGGTTTATCTACAAACAGGTTGTAGATTGCATGTATTGTTGAGCAGATAGTGAAAAAGGCTATCTGGTGTAGTACTCTGTACTACAGGTCAAGGGTTACAGAAGATTTGCTTGCTATTTGGTGTTAGTTTTTTGATAATGGCAGAGAACAGTGGAAGCCCCATCGTTGAGAAGCTTGACAAGAACAATTACCCTTCATGGAAGTTCCTTGTCATGAACTTCCTTATTAGAAAAGGCCTCTACGAGTTTGTTTCAGGTGAAGAAAAGGAGCCGGAGGTGAGTGATATTCCAACTGCAGAAGAGACAAAGGCATGGAAGGAATGGAATATAAAAGATAGACGGTCATGTATTGGCTTTCTGCAGTAATTGACAATAATATGCTGGGACATATTAGAAATGCAAAGAATTCATATGCAGTTTGGACCATACTTGAAAGTATGTTTTCCGTAAATACAAAGGCACGAAAGATTCAACTCAAGCAAGAGTTGAATACATTGAAGAAAGAGAAGATGTCTATCAATGAGTATGCACTGAAGGTAAGGAGCATTGCAGATGCATTGGCAGCGATGGATGCAATGCTCGATGATGATGATTTGGTGTCTTCTACCTTGGGTGGACTTAACAATGAAAATGCTTGGAAGTCTTTTATAATTTCCGTATATGTCAGAAAGCCATTTCCAGATTTCGATAAGTTGGTGGTCTCCCTTATTATCACTGAAGAGATCAACATGCAGAGTGAGACATCTAAAAGAAGTGGTGAACAGGTTCAAGCTTTCTACTCCACTTCAAGAAGGGGACGTGGTAGGTTCTCTTCAAGAGGCCATGGTACAGGACATGGTAGTGACAACCAGCAAAACAGATTGAATCAGCAATTGGGCGATATGCAAGTTTCAAGAGGTTGTGGTAACTTTAGAGGTAGGGGGAGCTTTAGAGGAAGAGGTGGATGGCAGAATAGAGGCTCTAACAACTCTGGCATTGTGTGTCATTACTGTGGCAAAACAGGTCATATTGCAACCCAATGTTATGCTAAGAAAGATGATATTCGCAGTGGTAAGTTGCAGCAAGGAAACTATGCATCATCTTCACGACATAATGAAGACAAAAATGAATGTTTGTTTGTTATGCAGCATATGCTGAATGCTGTTATAGGAAAGGGAACACATGATGATGTTTGGTATGTTGATTCAGGTGCATCCAATCATATGACCAGCCATGCAGAATGGTTTGGAGAGATGCAGGATTTGCAAAATGCAGGTTATGTGCAGACGGGTGATGATTCATGCCACCCAATTTCACACATTAGAAAAGTTCCCTTGTGCTTGCATGATGGTAAGACAAAGAGTCTTTCAGATGTATTACATATGCCATCTATTACAAAGAACTTGGTGTCAGTCAGTCAAATGGCAGAGCAAGGGTTGCAAGTCAGATTTAATGCAAAGGGCTGCTTTGTAGAAGACTTCAATGATAAGTCCAGGTTGGTAGCAAAGGGAAGTAGAGTTGGACGTATATTTACTCTGGATGCTAGAATTCCTACTATGAATGCTGCTATGTATGCTAAAGAAAAATGTGTTGTTGCAGATATTGAAATTTGGCACAAACGCATTGGACATGAAAATGTATAAAGGTTGCAATTAATGCAGTCCAAAGGGTTGGTTACAGGTTTGCCTACATTTAGAGTTGCAAAATTTCATAAGGTATGCGAAGCATGTCAGTTTGGTAAGCATGCAAGACAACCCTTTTCACATGACAGAGATATAATCAGAAATATCCTTGATGTTGTGCATACAGACATTTGGGGGCCTACAAAAAATGTATCTCTTAGAGGCAGTTCATACTTTGTCACATTCATTGATGATTGTTCTAGAAAGCTGTGGGTATATTTTATGAAGGAAAAGAGTGAAGCATTTGAGCACTTTAGAACTATCAAGGCTGCAGTTGAAAGAGAATCGGGCTTGAAAGTAAAGTGCTTGAGGTCAGATGGAGGGGGAGAGTACCTCTGGAATGAGTTCAGTGATTTTTTGAGGTCTCATGGGATAAAGAGACACTTCACATGCAGATATACCCCACATCAAAATGGGGTTGTAGAAAGGAAAAATAGGCATATTGCAGAAGTTTCACGTGCCTTGATGGGGACTGAAAAGAATATGCCTAAGCATTTTTGGTCAGAGGCTGTTCATACTGCTGTTTATATTATGAACAGAACTCCCACAGCTGCAGTTCATGGGATGACTCCTGAATAATGCTTTACTGGCAAGAAGCTTGATGTATCGCACTTGATGGTATTTGGCTGTGTTGCATACGTTCATGTGCCAGATGAGCTACGGAAGAAGCTTGATCCAAAGGCAAAAAAATGTGTTTTTATTGGATACTCTTTAGAGCAGAAAGGGTATTGATGTTATAACCCTGTCACATGTAAGTTCAGAGTGAGCAGGGATGTCATATTTGATGAAATGAGCAGTTGGTATGCATCTAGTGGTGATTCATTGGATGATGATGATGATCATGACACTCATGTGCAGGCTGAAAAGCAAGAATCACGGACTCTTAGTGGACCAGAGGCATAATCTGGTAGTCCTTGGTCTGGGAGACTAAGGAGTACCTCTACATCTTCAGGTGCATCTAGTAGTACTATAGGTAAAGACAAAGGAAATAATAAAGTGTCAGATGGTATTGATGCAGTCTTGATGGAGACTCTAGTGGCTTAGAGAGCTTAGATGATGAGCTTGGTATTCCTTCTGTTAGGGCACCAGGTGTACAGAGAGCTCATAATAATGTAAAGGCTCCATTGAGAGATCTGGTGGTGCGCAGATCTAGCAGGGTCAGATACCCTATTAAAAGATTTGGTTTTAAAGGTTATGCAGCTCACCATTATGCTTATATGGTGAAACTAGTTGAGGATGCTGAGCCCACTTGTTTTGAGGATGCTGTAAATCATACTCATTGGGACGCAGCAATGGATGAGGAGATGGCTGCATTAGAGGCCAATAAGACTTGGGATCTAGTATCATTGCTGAAGGGCAAGAAAGCTATTGGATGTAAGTGGGTTTACAAGATTAAGCACAATGCAAATGGTTCTATTAGTAGGTACAAAGCTAGGCTGGTTGCAAAAGGCTATGCCCAGACATATGGCATAGATTATGATGAAACCTTCAGTCCAGTTGCTAGGATGGCAACTATCAGATGTGTGATTGCTTTGGCAGCAGCCAAAGGTTGCAGGTTGCAGCAAATGGATGTGAAGAATGCCTTCTTGCATGGTGATTTGTAAGAAGAAGTGTATATGGATCAGCCAGAAAGTTATGAAGATTTAGAGCATCCCATGTATGTGTGCATGTTGAAGAAGGCACTCTATGGGCTCAAGCAAGCACCTAGAGCATGGTCTGACAAGATCAGAGAGTATCTTGTCAATATTGGTTTTTACGTTTCTGATGCTGATCACTCACTTTATGTGAGAAAGGGAGATGTAGGTTTGGTCATCATAGTCATCTATGTGGATGACTTGATTATTACAGGTGATAGTGATAGTGGGATTGCTGAAGTCAAGGACTTTTTGAAGAAAAAGTTTGAGATGAAGGATTTAGGTGAGCTAAGGTACTTCCTTGGCATTGAGGTGATCAGATGTGATGATGGTATATGGCTGTCCCAAAGACAGTATGGCTTGGATATGTTGTCCAAGTATGGTATGACAGCATGCAAACCACTTTCAGTCCCATTGGAGCAAAATATAAAGTTGAGTGTTGATGTTGGGGATGAGATAGAAGACCCTACTATGTTTAGGAGAATAGTGGGAAGTTTTATCTACATGACCATTACAAGGCCAGACTTGAGCTACGGTGTTGGTCTTGTGAGTCAGTTTATGCAAGTACCTAGAAAGCCACATTTGGATGTAGTCAGACGCATATTGAGATATGTAAAGTCCACATTACATTATGGACTTTTCTATGAGGCAAGTACAGATGTACAGGTGTTTGGATACACAGATGCAGGTTGGGCTGATAGTGTGTCTGATAGAAGATCTACCAGCGGATACATGTTCTCTCTTGGTAGTGTAGCAGTTGCTTGGAGCAGCAAAAAGTAATCTACAGTTGCTTTGTCAAGTACAAAAATTGAGTATAGAGGTGCTGCTATTGCAGCATGTGAAGTAGTATGGCTACAAAAGTTAATGGTTGATTTGGATGTGCAAGTGGAAGGTCCAGTTGTCATTTTCTCTTCTTATCTCTTGAGTGAGCTTCTTCTTGTGCATTCTGTGTGTGTTCGACACAGCATCTTGAGCATGTCCCCCCACCATGCGATTCTTAACATTTACCAAATCACTTGGTAAAGATAAGTTCATTCACTTTAGATAGCTACTTGGAGTGATGTAGATGATTTGAGTTTTGTTTTGAGCTTAAGGGGGAGTGTTAGAAGTCAAGCTCACTTCAGTCCGTCTTAATGAGTGACCGACATCTGTGACAGCTAGTGTGTGTGTACAACTGTCTCCATGTGATTACATTGAATAAGTTGGGTATGTGTTAGTCAGTGACCTGCTGACTAGAGTTAGTCAGTTAGGTCTACACCTAGTCTAGTTTACTTTTACACTATATTGTGTACTTCTTAGTTAGTTCTTGAATAATGAAGAAAACATAATGAGAGCCTGAAGGCTCATGGATATGTAGTATTCCCTGTCTCTCTCTCCCATCTTTGAACACAGAGAAGAGGTCACAATAGAGCTATGAGAGAGTATAGATATGGGGAAAAATAGGTCATTGTGTAGGGATGCCTAAGACTTTTCATATTTTAGACATTTCTATTTTACCTCCAAAAATATTTTCAAAAAACACGAAATTTGACTAGTTGGTTTATTTTTTTACCAAAACCTAGAATAAAAAAATCCCCAAAATATCTTAAAATAAACTTATGAAATTTCATTTTCCTTGTTCTCTATTAAAAAATCAATTACCTCATATCTACTAATCATTTTGCATTGAAAATGAAGCATCACACTCCCATAACTAACTCCTTTCTTAATGTAAAATTTGGTTGAAAAAGACTTCTTGAATGAGGAGAGAGAAGGAATCTAATTATATCTTTGTAAATAATTTAAAAAAGGCAAAACAAGATTGCGAAAGTGGAGAGAGAAGAGGATTATTTTACTATTCTTCTCTCTTATTTTTCTTGTTTTAAGGAGGAGAGAGGGAGGCTAAAAGACCCATTTGTGAGTTCATTTTTTTCCTAATGCGAGCAACATCGTTCTTAATTAAAGTGCTTGTTTTCTTCTACTAATATCAATAGGATGTGACAAATCAGAGTTTGCAACAAGAAGAATGTGCACAACGGAGATGAGAGCTCAAAGTACAAGAACAAAATCTTCCTTACTAAGTTGCTTAGACACACTGAATAGTGACCCATAGGTAGTTTACATAGCCTCTGCCAAGCTAGGGTTAGGGTTTCCCTTGCCCCTTAAGGCCATTCACATACATCTACTCTTATAAACTCTTGCTTAGGGTGGATTTTCATGCCTATATTCTAACACCCCCCTCAATGCCAGGGTGGCATTGCATCACAAGACATGTTAAAGTTACCCCCCTTAATCAAATGGGATGCCTTTATAAATTAGGCTACAAGAATATTCATAGGTAGAGAATATTACAAGACTCAAAAGAGTTGGTCATCTATGGATTGGGACACAAAGTTGGCCTCCAATTCCTTAGGTACTTTTGGAACACTGGGACACTTACTAGTGATATGCCTAGTGTTTTTGCATTTATTTCACTTCATCTTGACAGGGTATTTCTTCTAGCAATTACTTACAATATGCCCTTTTTTGTGATAGAAGGAGCACTTAGTAGAAGCGGTATAGACTAACACTTGCTCATGGGAAGTGAATGCTGAAGTTCCTTCAATATGGTTTCTCTTCTCTTCATCTAGGCAAGACTGGATGGTACTTGCCAAGGTTGGGTTTGGAATATTAGTTAAGGTAGTCACAAGAGTTGGCAAAACCTTTTGCATAGACTTCAGAAAGATGGTAATGGCATCTTCATCATGAATGGGTGCTTGAACGGAGGCAAGCTATGTCATAAGCCCCTTCATATGTGAAATAAACTTGCTTAGATCTTCTCCCTGTTTGTATTTCAAGTTGAAAAACTCAATCTTTAGAAAGATCTTGGAGTTCTTTCCTGTAGTACCATAGAGCCTTTCACGTTCATCCCACTTCTCCTTGGCAATGGAGAGTTGGTCAATATGATGAATTAAAGATTCATCTAAATGAAGCATGATGATGACCTGAGCCCTTTTATCATCTACTACATCAAGGGGATTGGATGGGTCAATAACTTTGGTCCCTTTTATGAAGGGCCAATAGACTCTTTCCATCATTTTGTATTTTACCAAGACTTGCCAAGGATGGAAATATTTTTCATTGAACTTGTGAATTTGAGGGCTTACATCTGCATAGGCCATGGCAATTTTGGAAGCTCTTACCGATTGCCTTAAGCAATGGCAGTGTCTAGTCCTTTACATGTGGCCAAGTACAACCTAATGGCAAAAGTGATAGCCAAATTTTAAAGTTGTAGAGTTGAAAATGGCTGGAAATCATACATATACAATATCTCAAGATAGGATTTAGGAGGTCATGTCCTTCAAAAAATGCTTGATTTAAGCTTTACTGTTTTCTTGAGTTTCAATGAGGTGAGCTTTGACTGGACTTCAAGCTCTTCCCGATAATGTAGCCTATTAGAGGAGTTCTTGGTGGAGCATAGCTTATTGATCAAATCTATGCTCTTGGATGAATCAGAGGAGAGTACAATAACACTCATATCTCTGATGTACTAGCAACAAACTAATATTGGGATATGGTCTATGTGTTTATAGTTGTACACGTAGCCTTACAACTAAGAAAGAAGAGGTAAATGACATAAAGCACTTGATGGATTTATTTTTCTGATAAAAAACCAGATTGAGTCAATATCGATCTAGCAACATGATTGTAAAATGCAACATTAGTGCTTACAAGTACTTATCTCAAAGTTTATGCCACTTGAGGTGTGAGATGTGGATTGTTTTATGAACTAAGGAGGTCCACCAAGGATAAGAGACTTTGAAATAGAGCTTTCAAATCTTCAAATAACTTTGGAGAAGATCAATCAGTGATTAGAATAACTATTAGTGATAGCAGTAGTGAAAATTTTTGAAATGTGAAGAAAGCTTGAGATTTTGGCTATGATTGCCAGGAGACAGGTAGTAAGGGTTTGCCTATGTGTGGCCAACACAGATAGAATTTTTCCAAACCCTTTTAGGGTTACGAAGCTCACTTTGGGGGATATCATTTTTCCAAGATGCCTACCATTATTTCATTTTCTATAGGCTACACCAAGGGGATGAACATGAGGCTGTGAAGTCTGTGCCTGATTTGCGATTTCTTCAATGCTACCCTCCACGATGCTTTATTTTGCCCTTTGATGTGCCACACCAATTTTTCTTGTGTTGGGGAAGAAGTCTTTAGTAGAAGTTAGGAGCTGAAATGCTCTCCTTTGGCTTCCCTAAGTCCTCCAAGGTCAAGGGGTCAAGGTTTGGCTATGGAGGTAAGAGGGATAAGATGAAGATGATGAAAATCATGTGCACTTAGTAAAGCTGAGGATAGAGGAAGCTGAAAGGATCAGAGGAGGATCTGATACCATGTGACAAATCAGAGTTTGCAACAAGAAGAATGTGCACAAGGGAGATGAGAGCTCAAAGTACAAGAACATAATCTTGCTTACTAAGTTTCTTAAATTACAACTTGGATACACTCTCTCACACTAATAGTGACCTATAGGTCAATTATATAGCCTCTGCCAAGCTAGGGTTAGGGTTTTCCTTGACCTTAAGGCCATTCACATACGTCTACCCTTATAGACCCTTGCTTAGGGTGGATTCCCATGCCTATATGCTAACATAGGATGCCCCACAAATTTCAACCATATGATTAAGCAATTAAAACATGCAACAATTGATGGTTTCTTATCCAAAGCTCATAAGGTGAAGAACCAAGACTATGTTTATATTGGCATGTCCAAGTTTGCAATTAGGAGTAGATTCTCACCATAGATCTTTAGCCTTATTGTAACCCACATTATAAAAGCCTTCCTTAATTACTACAACCATATCAATCATAGATTTAAAAATACCCATCCATACGTAGATATGCAGATTGTGAAAATGGACACACCAATTAAAATAAGAAATCTTGATAAGTTGGGACAAAGGATTCAAACATTGTATCTGGAAGACATTCCTAATGTGCTCTACCTAAGGATAGTAAGTGTCATAGAGCCATGCAACAATTGAAAGGAATCGATCCTTTGACCAATTTAAACACATACACCCACCTTAGCCAACTATGCTAGGGCCCCTTGACATGGGCTCACAAGTTACCTTTGGCTCTTTATGTCATTAATCTAGTACGTCCAAGTGACATTGTAGCATCGTTCCAAGTCGATTCATACCCTTATTGGCTTGTTAGGAGCTAAAACATGCTCCAACTTCAAAGGTACAATTTCAATTAAATTGATGAGAATACATCAAAGAGAGAAACATGTGCGAACAAAAACATAGAGAACAGAGAAGTAAGAACAATTTTTATTCTAGTTACACTGTGAGACGGATCGAGCATTCTCATCTCACTGTTCGATTGCGAAAAGGCACCGAGCCTCTGTTTACTCAAGATCACAAGCATGAAATAAAGAAAACACTCAAAGAACTTGAAATGATTTGACTTAATGATTCAGAAAAGGTTTTTACAAGGTCGAATTCATCTGGCTACTCGATGCTTGGAATAAATTCTTATCACATCACAGAGCTGTCTTCACCTAAATGCAGATCCTCTACATTTTCTTGCAAATCACCCTCATTACAGCATGTGCTACCTTTTAGTTCATCAACACGAACACTTGCATCACCATCAAGCTCTTCTTTAGTCACCTCTACAATCTCTTTCATTGTACTATCTTCTTTGCATTCACTCAATTCCCGAAGGACATCTTTAACTGATACATCATCTTGAGTCAAGCTTCTTCTTATTGCCACATAGTTGTTTGTGCAGCTCTTCTTGATTGCTTCATAGGCTTTCCATACATGTTTGACTAGCACTGGTAAGTCAAGCTCCTCTCATTTGTTTCCCTGTCATCCTGGAAAGGTAACATTAACTCTCAAAAGCTCCAAGCTTGATGATTGCAACAACTCGCATAAAACATGATCTTGTACTAGTCATCAAGTCCTCCATCTTTAACCATGATCAACTCCAAACTTTTGACCTCAATAAATCGATCGCAACCACATTGACAATAAACACTCTAGATTTATGGGCCTCTTTATTTTCCATCCTCGATTACATGTGTTCTACATAAGCCACTATAAAAAAGACGTAGTGCTTTATCCGAAGTAATTGCAGACAATGCTGCTTTTGATTGTTGAATTCTAAAGCTCATAGTCTCACCCAACAGAAATTTCTAGGCTAATTCAGGTAACATTGAAAAAGCACTAGTCCAGTCTCTAGTCATGCCACATCTGTGTCAAGAATCGCGTGGTGGGGGGACTTGCTTGAGTTGTGTGCCAAACACACAATGTATACACAAGAGGAAGCTCACTCAAGAACACAAGAAGAGAGATGGAGGCCAAAACATTTTCTTGCTGGTTTCTTCTTCTTCTTCCACACAGTATACAATGTACACAAAGTATAGATAAGATCTAACATAAAGGAAAGTGGCCTATTAAGTCAAACAGTGCATAACCAACTACACTAATTGATTGGCACTATGTCTTTTGCCAACTGTAAATAGGTATAACAAAGCAAATATAATAAGTGATAAGTCAGTGGCCATGTGAGTATCATAATAACCACCAATGTGCTAAGTGTAGACATGCGGATCCATCTAGCCAGGTAGTCCATCATCAATGTCCGCACGTGTTGAGCTTGCCATCTCAACAATCCCCCTCAAGCTCAACTCTATCTCTGCAACTCCAAGTAAGCTTCGAAACTTTCGAAGCTTCTCTGCACCCAATGCCTTTGTGAAAATGTCTGCTATCTAATCTTGTGTAGTGACATATACCAAGTTAATCTCTCCTGCAAGTACCTTCTCTCTCACAAAGTGGTAGTGCCCCTCAATGTATTCTGTCCTAGCATGGAACATTGGATTCCTAACTAGCTGTATGTTGCTCATGTTGTTACAATGAATGACAACTAGACCATCTCCCTGCACCTCCAAATCACCTAATAACATTTGCAACCATACCACCTCACATGAAGCCCAATCTCAAGACCCCAAGTTCTCCTCCACATAGATGACTGTCATCAGAACACTCCAAAGTGGCTTCACTGTGGTGGATGTGCAGCGTCATGACAACGTTGCATCAGCTCTTGGATGATGTGTGTTGATCCAAATCATTTTAATCTTATAACATTAGGTTGAGGAGAAAATGGATGCTGCAAAGTTTTATGTGTTAATGGAAATGGAGCCTTGGAAACTCAACATGCACTGGTGATGATTGAAGACAAATGGTAGGCTCTCATATCTACTTCAATTTTCCACAAGAAATAAAAAAATTTTGAGGTATGTTTTCTCAATCAACATCCAATACATCAAATGGCCAATCTGTTTCATGGTCCTACTTATATGTAGATTGCCTAGGCATATATTCCACATTTAACCCTATGGCGGTTTGTGGGGTTCTTGTATGTTTTATGACAATCCCACTATGTTAGGGAAAAGACTTGTCATAGGCCAACTAAGAAGTAGGCCACAAGGATCCTCTCCTTAAATGTTACTGGCTTGGGGAGAGGGGGAAGGGGTAGAAATTATTAGATAGGATCTTCATTGGGAATTAGTTGGAGACTTGACCAATGCTCAATAGCATATGGTCACTATAGATTAGGTTTGCAGAAAACATTGGAATGTATGTCAACTTATGATTAATGGGGGTGTCTGAGGAGATGGTTTGATGTGTAGGGGATGAGTGTGGCATGATGACAAAGGTATGTCCAAGTCCAAGTAGCCATGGCATCACTTAATAAATCATCTCGAGACACTAGAGGATTTAGCCTATTCATTAGAGATTTTTTCTTTGTTTGGGGGGGGGGGGGGGGTGGGGCGGGGGTGGCATGAGGGCCAAATTTTCCATTGTACTAAGAAATATCTCCATCGTCTTCAAGATTCTGGGCTTGCAATAAGACTGGGGGAAACATTGATCCCCATAGTCAGGAAGAGTTGGAACAATCATCCAGAGACTAAAGGTGAAATACTAGAGCAATTAAAACTCAACAAAACAAGGGAGTTTGTTTCAAAGGAATGTGTTGAGATGGAAGAGACTTGCAGTTGAGAAGACAAAATACTTGATCACTACACACAATTCGATAAGACCATTGCCTCACTGGAATTTGGTGAGCATGTAAACTTCAAATGTTGTGTATATTCATGATCCTAGAAATCTACAATAGTGGTATTTGTGTGTAAGACTCATCTGTTTCTAGTTAAATCTTAGTGTTTAAAAAAATATGCATGTTTTTTCAGGCATGGTTGAAATGGCATAGATTCTTGTAAACATTGCAGAGTGTGCTGAGTGCACTAAAGAAGAAGCCTTTAGAGAAAATATTTTTGGAATTGTTGAGTCAACCAACATTTTAAGGAGTTCAACTCTACATGATGGTATAGTTACAAGTCTACATGCTTGATTATGTGAGAATGGTAATTCAAGTTGGTATTCGACATGAGAGTAAGGAAAATGTTTATAGTAGTTTCTGACACTTGAGATGGATATATTTTTTGCTAGTTTTATCCATGAGTATAAGTTTGTAAAGAGAAGATCACAAGCCAAGTATTGCATTAGTAAGAGCAGAGTTAAGAATACTACTACATTGGATAATGAGCATGAGCATTGAGTGGAAGAAATAGCGAACAAGATGATGATAGATCACATTATAGTTGTAGTTTCTCATTGACTCACAATTATAAGAAATGCTAATCTAATTGCTATTTTGAATCATAGATCGGTTGAAGAGACGACTTCTTGTCAATTTATGTTTCTAGTTGAAAATTTACACTACAAGATATAGGCCTTATACCGACGTTAAAAGCGATGAAAATGTAAATAACAAAATTTTCCCTCGTTGTCGCAAAAAGCATCGTTATTGCCGACGCCATAGAATGGTCGGTATTAGCATCGTTATCAGCGTCGGTATTTGCATCGGATAACAACACTCTGCGATGCTAAATAATGACGCCAATAATGATGCATGTAGGTAATTTTGCGACAATAATAGCGACGGTAACAAGAAAAAAAATTTGTGGCAGGGCAGCCTGCCACATATAACACTGTGTGCTTTATTTGGGCCATACAAAATAGTTTATGCACTGTGTACAATGCTCATGTAAATAAAAACAAAGTGTACTTAAATCATAACACTAATACATGAAATAAATACATGATTGCATAATGAAAACGACTGGTACAATCATGGCAAGATATCACTACTACATAGAAAATGTCTACACATATTATGCAACAAAAAAATAAGGGTGTGTGAGCTCCAAGGATCCAAGGATGAGCTATATATCCTCGCCATCTGAAAGCTCGTCCCGCCGCAAAGGAGCATCGAACAGACTCTGCAAAAAAAGAAACAACTACACATTAGTCCACCATACAATAATGCATTCTAATTAAACATGGTAACTATGGACAAGAAAGATGATTGACTTACAGGGCCGCCGTATCTATACAATCGGTCGATGAATGCAGTGAGACTATTTCTCTCTGCATAATCTCAAGGCTGGTCAGATCGCGATTTGTAATGGAGTGCTACAAAGAAAAAAAAAAACTAACTATTAGAAACATGATTGTCAGTTACAAAGAATATTGCAAAAAAATAAGCAAGCAAAACAAAAGAAAAACTTACAAAGTCCTCCAGATATGTCCTGTGACCGCCACTCCCAAGATGATGGACCACTCCGGCCTCTAGTCGTGCCCTCGCCGCCTCGCGCTGCTGACTCCAATGTCCTGGAGAATCTATAGCCTCCTCCCTCAGTCGACGCCAATCGTCCGCGTCTAGCCACTCGAGCTTTGTAGCCCCACTCTCAAGTGCCTTGCGTGCGTCCGATCATTTGTGTGACATATATGCACACATGCAGTCCATCATTCAGTCTGTAGAAAATCTATCTACTGTGGCTGGAACCAAAAACTCCTCATGCAAGGATGCTACTATGTAGTCCTTTCTCCCCTCCGGTATGTTTTTGCAATGATCTAAGACGTTGTGCCGAAAAACTTGTTGGCACAACTCTCTCATGCAAGTCATCACCCTCCTCCCCTCATCATTCATGATGATGGCTCCTGACCTATCATCGACAAGATAGGTATATCCCTCTAGAGTATGCCTAAGATGGGTCCTCTCCCACCGACGTCCACGTTCTTGGGCATATCCAAGACACCCATATGCATCCGCCGGTGTATTGACTGGGATAGTATTTATCAGTGTAGCACCCATAGGGATACCACCTGCAGACGACTGAGCAAGAGTAATTAGAGTAGATGTCCCCACAAGTGTGAAAAATCCTGGAGGTGATACAACTCGAGCAGAATGACGAGACGGAGACACCGCGTCCATATCTCCATAGCAACCACTTGAGCCACGCTCCTCCCTGGAACCACCATGAGAGCGAGGAGTAGCACCTATATCGTGTGCCAACTGTGGGTTCATTGCCTCCGTATCTCTACAGCATCCCCCTGACCCTGAAGCACTCCCTTCCTCTGGCCCAAGTCTGGAGCGTCGATCTCGTCTGCTCGAAGCTGAAGCATCTCATTGCGCCGAAGTAGATCGAATAGAGCAACCTGACGATGTCCGAGATAGCTCCCGGTCCACCATGTCTCTGAATGTTGCCATTTGATCTGGAAACATGCGCGTGAAGATATCCTACAACTCCTCATCGCTCATCCCTTGACTCATCATGATGATCTAAGTATCCAAAAAGGTCACCTGCACAGACAAAAAATAATGTTAGCATAATCAATTTAAATAATACAATGCATGGTAATATAAACCCTAACAAAATGATATCACTTAAAATGCATATCTTATGTACCCTTATAAGCAATTAGTCAATGAATTAAGTAAGTGGATGCTCCAAGTATAAAGTATCCTATAGTCCCATGTCAATCTCCTGACATAACTCCGCATACATTGGAAGGTTGATAGGTATGTCACCACAAAAGGATGAGTCCACCTCATTCTCAAAGAATTCTTGGACTCCTATATTTTCATCATTGTTAGCTGATGCTGGCTCGTCTACATGCTCCAAGATTTCGGTGACCTCCACCCCTTGCAATATGGACCCCTCTGTTTGCATATTGTCATCTATGCTCAAAACATCGCTTTGATCATATACTCTCGCACTTCGAGGAGCTGAAGGTATAACGTACCACCATCAAGGTTTCCGGGGGTTTGGATAGAAGATTACATGTTCACAAACACGTATAAGAGAGATTAAACTATTGTGACATGTACCATGTCATAATATAATTAACAAACAAATGAGATCATGCACCTGTTCACAATGGGCCAGCAACACAAAGGTATTGCGCAAATCCGTCCATTTTTTTCGAAACTTATTTCGAGAAATCCAGATGGACCTTGTCAAACTATTGCTCCAGCTCCTTCAAGTACCACTTTGAACCACTGCACATCGAATAGTGTCATGGAGAAGCTACGGTAATCCACCGTAACAATACTTTACAAGTTCCCAAAATACTCTATCTCATCTATAACCATGTTTGGATCCATTTCTCGTCGTTGGCTCTCCTGCTCGAACCTTGTCATGATACCATACTCCATTGTGGAGCGCATTTTATCAATATGCTCCACGCAAAAATGCCATCCGTGCAACCATGCTGCACTATATATTTTGTATTGTACATTGAAACACTCAAATTAGTTATTGTATATAAAATATAGATACGTTAAATCCTAAACACGTCATCACCTTTGGACTACCTCCCCTTGAGAATTCCCACTCCTCAATTTGAGACCTCCGCCCCTTCGCGAGACACTGCGGTCAAAGTTCCATGCAACCATTGCATTGACATGAACCGCGGTATCTCCTCCATGCCCTTGGGATATCGAATCGGTCGATGGCATGTACTACATTAAAATTCAGATCGTGCTTCCTTTCAATCTTGCCTAGCGATTTGGTACCTGGGGAGCCACATCTCCATAGACGCATGGTGCAACATATAAAAGCGATTCACCTTCTCCTCTATTGCAGCATCCATTTTTTTTTCTACCCCATTTCCAACCACCACATCTTTGGTCGGTCTATCATCGTCCTTCAATGACCATAGAATTTTGTTGTCTAGATCCACCGTTGGTAGCCATTGTGAAATAAGCACTAGCGCCTCAGACACCAACCAACCTTCAGCCATGCTACCTTTTGTCCGAGCTCATTGTTGCACAAAGCCTTTCAGGGTTTTCATGAAGCACTCCAAGAAGAACATCCATCGCGTATGGACAAGTCGAGCAATCTCTACTTCATCTACAAGATGCACAAAAAGATGGATTTGTATCGTGAACATACTGGTAGGCAGGTATTTCTCAAAGAGACAGATCGTCTCCACTGCTCCCTGCCTTGCGGATTCAATAGAGGACATCTTAATCTCCTTCTGTGAGATCCATTGCACTAAAGTCGACAACCTATAAATGGTGCATCCTGTGATCGCGATCGGTAGTACAAATTGCCACAAATGAGAAAGCATTATGAACAATGGCTACACTCCAAATAGTAAAATGCACACGCCAATTACAATCCATTCGTACATAACTAATGCCAGTCATGGGATTTTAGCCTTGATAATTGGTCGTCTTTAGAAAATGCAGACATGAGAGAACACATCATACCCGTTGGAGTGCGGATAGACTTGACTATTTGCTTCACAATGCATTTTTTTTTTAGTGGACAAAACCCAAGGAGTGTGAGGTAGCTACATGCAACCATCAGCACTCGACTGCGGCCAAAGCTCCTCCATCTTGCCTACCTCCTTCAAATCCATTCGTGCCCCTATAGTGTCTCTCTTTCCTGTGATGTGGTCCCATAGCAAGCTGTCCACATTCTTGAAAATATGCATGGGATCAAACAAGTGGTTGATTTGTAAGCCAATATGGCAACTTGTAGAAAACTGAGAACCGTTGCATTCTGTTTGGATGTGACTCCGCGTGGACCATTTTCAGCTTGTACCAGCTTGTGGCATTCATACATGTTGGAGGACGTCCAAGAAAACCTTCCATGAGTTTATGACCCTTTGGCAAGAAAGCGGTGTGTCCTTGATATACCATCTTCTTCATGGTTCGTGACATTCAAGAGTCTAACTGTGGCCCGCACAATGGACATGCATGATAACATGAGGTAACCAGACCTGTTTCAACATCTCTATCCAATGAATACAAATTGAACAAGATAAAATATAAATATTACCAATGAGAATGGAAGCCTATTTACTTGAGCACTCTTCGAATCCCGAAAAGTCATGCATTTTCCACATGAGAATAGCTCGAATATTGGTGGACCGTCAACCATTGCACTTGCTCATATCTTGCACGGTGACCCCCTCCTCCCAAAAAATCTTAAACTCATCGAATAATAGACGAATATACACGTCCATATTTTTGACTTTGTAGCGGCCGAGGATGAGTAAGTGAAGGATGAGATGTCCTTTCTTTGTAGAAAGCCATGGAGGGATATTGTAGTTGACAAGGACTATAGGCCACACACTGTAAGAAGTTGAGCTCAGACCGAATGGGTTCAAGCCATCCATTGTAAGACCGAGCCGAAGATTCCTTGGCTCTCGGGCAAAGCCTGTAAAGGTAGAGTCAATGTGGCTTCATGCACATGAATCTGCTGATATTCGTTGAACTCCATCTATGGGCTGATTCTGTGCATGTGCCATGTTGTCAAGCTTGCCATGGCACCGGACGTACGAAACATGTGGTTTATGTGGGGGATAAGCAGAAAGTGTCTAAGAACTTTTTGAGGGATGGTTTGCCCTTGCAAGTCCTGTTGTTACCTGTGAGTACCACACTTTGGACATGTCTCCATAGTTTCGTATTCTACTCAAAACAGTATGCAATCGTTGATACATGCATGGATGCTGTTGTAGTCTATGCCAAGCTTTCGTAAAACATGTCATGCATCATCACGAGACTCATGCATAGTATTTGCAGGTAGTAATATATGATATTTTAGTAACCTGAAAAAAATCATTAAACACCTTGAAGAAGCACAAATTTTTTTAATGATAGTGCCAAAAAGAAATCAACAAAGCATACGTACAAGATACCTGAACAACTCGGTCACACTCGTATCGCTCCACTCGTATTTTTCTTGCACACTTAGGAGTGCAAGTAGTGTCTTTAGGCGAGATACTCGATACCCATCATATAATGGTATGGAGGCTTCCTCTCTAAGCCGATCAAAAGTCTCAACATTCATGGGAATCAATGCATCGATCATTGCCTCCATCTCAGGCTCCAAGATTGTAGGTAGGTCAGGAAGGCTACATGTCTCCTCTGGTATTGACGGTATAGATTGGGTATTACCTTCCAAGTGGTGGATTGGCTCAGGCACTCCATCCATCACATGCCCACGAACTCTTCTAATTGGCTGCAAAGAGTGCACTCCTCCTTGGGACGAGACGTCACCTCCCTGGATAGAAAATTTGCCAGCCACACCCAATCTTCTTATATACGGTATTCAAATAGCTTGCAAGTACAATGCATGATTGATATTAACTTTTCTTACTATTTGCTGAAAATCCAAGATTGCCTGATCAATGATCTCAGATTGAAACTTGCCGAAGTGTCATACGTGTTCTATAGACAATCGACGTTTTCATCTAATTGCCAGCTTGCATTGAGAGCAAGGATATGGGACATATTGATTAGGATACGTCTCGTGATCTTGAACAACAAGACCTTCATCGTTTTCCATTTTGTCTACGTTACAATAAACAATTTGTTTTTGTTATCATTCTTTTTTTCTTTCTTAAATTGTTTGAGAAGGGATTTCTTCTCTTGTAACTCAACTAAAATTAACATATGTAAAGTCTCCACCTACCCACGCACAGATTAACATATATATGTCGAAGTGTTTTCCGTATCGTGGTGTTGCACTGGACCTTGCCACCACTCTCTCTTTGTTTTTTATCCATTCATTATCTCCTCTCCTTCCATCTCTCTCTCTTTTTCTCTTTCTTTATTCTGTCGTATGTTTATTTCCTCTCCCTCCTTCCTTCTTCTTTTCTCTCTTCCTCCCCCTCTCTCATTTTCTTTAATGATCACGACTACGACTACGATGAAGACAACGACCATGACCACGACCACGACCATGACTATGACCACGACCACGACTACGACCACGACCAAGACCACGACGACGACCACGATCACGACCACGATCACGACCACGACTAGGATCACGACCACGACCACAACCACGACCATGACCACGACCATGACTATGACCATGACCACGACTACGACTACGACCAAGGCCACGACTACGACCACGACCATGACCACGACTACGACTATGACCACGACCACGACCACAACCATAACTATGACCACGACCAAGACCAGGACTACGACTACAACTACAACTACAACTATGACTACAACCATGACCATGACCACGATCACGACCATGACTATGACCATGACCAAGACCACGACTACGACTACTACGGCCATGACCACGACCACGACCACGACTACAACTACAACCACAACCATGACCACAACCATGACTACGACCACGACCACGACCAAGACCACGACTACAACTATGACTACGACCACGACCATGACTATGACCATGACCAAGACCACGACTACGACTACCACGACCACGACTACCACTACCACTACCACTACCATGACTAGGACCACCACATCTACCACTACCATAACCACGACTACGACCACTCTAATAAACAAGAAAAGAAGAAGAAGAAAAAAAAAACAACTACTACTACTACAATAAATAAGAAAATAAGAAAAAACTACCACTATTACTACTACTACTACAACAATAAAAAACAAGAAAACTAAACAATAATAAACAAGAAAAGAAAAAAAACTACTACTACTACTACTATTACTACTACTACAACAAACAACAACAATTAATTTCCTTATCTCTCTTCCTCTCCCTCTCTCATTTCCTCTTCCTCCCTCACCCTCACCCTCTCATTCTCTCTTTCCCTATTAGGTTTAATATTTTTTCTCTCTTTTTCTCTCTCCTCTCCCTTTCTCATTTCCTTTTCTCTCTTTCTCTCCCTCTCTCATTTCCTCTCCCTCCCTTACCCTCACCCTCTTTTTCTCTCTTTTCCTATCAGGTTTAATGTTTTTTCTCTCTCCTCTCCCTCTCTCAATTTTTTCTCTCTCCTCTCCCTCTCTCATTTCCTTTTCTCTCTTTCTCTCCCTCTCTCATTTCCTCTCCCTCCCTCCCTCCCTCCCTCACCCTCTCCCTCTCTTTCCCTATTATGTTTGATGTTTTTTCTCTCCTTTTCTCTCTCCTCTCCCTCTCTCATTTTCTTTTGTTTCTTCCTCTCCCTCTCTCATATCCTCTCCCTCCCTCACCCTCTCCCTCACTCTCTCTTTCTCTATTATGTTTAACGTCTTTTCTCTCTTTTGCTCTCTCCTTTTCTTCTCTCATTTTTTCTCTCTCCTCTCCCTCTCTCATTTCCTTTTGCTCTCTTCCTCTCCCTCTCTCATATCCTCTCTCTCCCTCTCCCTCTCCCTCTCTTTCTCTCTTTCCCTATTATGTTTAATGTTTTTTCTCTCTCCTCTCCCTCTCTCATTTCCTTTTCTCTCTTCCTCTTCCTCTCTCATTTCCTCCCTCTCTTTCTCTCTTTCCCTATTATGTTTAATGTTTTTTCTCTCTTTTTTCTCTCCTCCCCCCCTCTCATTTCTTTTTCTCTCTACTCTCCCTCCCTCATTTCTTCTCCCTCCCTCACCCTCTCCCTCTCTTTCTCTCTTTCCCTATTATGTTTAATGTTTTTTCTCTCTCCTCTCCCTCTCTCATTTCTTTTTCTCTCTTCCTCTCCCTCCCTCTTTGTCTCCCTCTCCCTCTCTTTCTCTCTTTTCCTAGTATGTTTAATGTCTTTTCCTTCCTCTCTCTCTGTCATTTCCTCTCCCTCCCTTTCTCTCTTTCCCTATTATGTTTAATGTTTTTTCTCTCTCCTCTCCCTCTCTCTTTCCCTATAATGTTGAATGTTTCACTCTCTTTCCTCTCCTTCCCTCTCCCTCTTCCTCTCCCTCTCTCATTTCCTCTCCCTGCCTCTCCCTCTCCCTCTCTTTCTCCCTTTCCCTATTATGTTTAATGTTTTTCTCTCTCTTCCTCTCCCTCTCTCAAATCCTCTCCCTCCCCCTCTCTTTCTCTCTCCCTCCCCCTCTCTTCCTCTCTCCTCCCTCTTCCTCTCCCTCTCTTTCTCTCTTTCCCTATTATGTTTAATGTTTTCCTCTCTCCCTCTCCCTCTCCCTCTCTCATTTCCTCTCCCTCCCTATCCCTATCCCTATCCCTTTCTCTCTCATTTCCTCTCCCTCTCTCAATACACAAAAATTATACAAAAATCAAGTAAAAGAGATAGAGAAAACACAAAAGCAAAGCAAGAATGAACAATGCATTCACCGTAAAGGCTCGAAGAAGGGTTTGGCAGCTCCTCTTCGCAATGGCGGCTTCTCTTCGCCCTCCGTACACCTCCTCTTCTTCATGAATGGCGGCAGCGGTGGTGAGAAGCATTCTTTCTCCCTCTTTCTCTCTTTCTCTCCCTCTCAAATGCAAGATGTTTGCTCTCCCTCTCGCTCTCTCTTTTGTGAATGCGCGTAAAATGACGCTGCTATTTCTCGCCGCAAATGGCCATCGCTATAGCCTCATATCCTTGTAGTGTTAGGGGTTCCTTGGGCTTCAATTTTATGCTTCTAACTAAAAAGTTGGTTAAGGAAAACGGATAGATTAGTTTGGGCTCTAGGGTGGTTCATGGACATATGGTTTGGTCAATAAATGGATGTTGAAATAGCCCAAAGTAGCCTAGGATGGGTGGAAATGAAAGGGATATTTCAACCAAGAAGGTGAACCACCTACTTGGACACCTTCAACCCTACTCTCCTTATCAATGGAGGGCTTTTGAAGCGCTGCATAGCAAGGTGGGTGAGATGCATGCTCAGAGTGCTGCGACTAGATGAAAATGGTTCATTCACAAGCCCGTCTCTAATTTAAGCACTAATTGGATTGCCCCTTTTATTTGTTCTTGTTCTCAATGGAGTGTTTGTGCTAGTAGATCATGAATATGATAGCCACTGATTATTGCACACTCGAGATCTTTGGCTATGATCTATTCAAGAGAGTAAAAGATAAGGCACTCCTCTCAATATGCACTGTGATTTCTTCTACCCTAGATGTTTTTCAAAGCTTGTATCTTACTCTAGGTATGTGATTGTTGATTTTAGGAATCATCTACATTTAAAGAGATTCCATCATCTGCATTGGTATTCAATATCTAACCAATGCTATTTACATGCATGTGATGTTTGGTGGAAAGAGAGTATTCACAAAGGCAACATGTGAATATGGATCCATGTCATGATATCTAATTCCACAATAGGCTTTTTTGTATGCCATAGCAAGCTCTTCTGCGAGTGAATCATTAGCATCACATCCAAGCTCCAAGATCTTCTTGATTTATTAGAAAGTGAAGAATACAATGTTTAATTTTGCTCCATTTGGCTTTTACTTTAGATTTAGTAATGGCTAAACAACTTTTCTTCAAGTGTGGCATGAAATAACTACGAGTGGCCATGTTGGTAGACTGCCATTACTAGGTGAAATAGGTCAAAGATTAGGATGCAAAGAGACCAAAAACTACTATTGTTAAAGATAGAGGGCTACTTTAAGCAAGCCTAGGGTATAACAATAATATGTTGCTAAAGCTTATATATGATAGGACATGTGGTAGTAGGGTAAAAGGGGAGTTGCAGAATCATTTGCTACTCTTATGATTTCTATAGGGGTTTGTTTCATTACTGAAAGTAAAAATTCAACTCATCTCAAGAAAAATAGGTCTATTTGGCCCCTTCAAAAAGCTTGGACTTTAGTGTTGCCAAATGAAGACATGGTGGTCTCTTGAACTCCTAGACGAGTCTCCGCCAGCTCAAAAAGCTACATGTATGACAAGAGGGCTGAATTGGGACTTCAAGTTATAAAAGAGTTTGCTTGAATACTTTGGATTGATTCAAGCTCCAATCGTTTCAAGGCTTCAATTTTTATTGTCAATGATAGGAAGCTCTACCTAGGAATTTACACAGATGGCCAATATTCAATTTCAAAATTTACATGATGACCATGGACTTTGCATTTCCTCTCTTTTATGACACTATCTTTGATACCTTGAGGGACAATTTTCAACTATTTAAAATCTCGTACTTGGTCTCTAAAACCTTTAAAAGCAAAGGAAAATTTATGATGGGAATCTGATGTCTGATTAAGGATAGAGAAGGAGAGCTCATTGTTTGTGAAGAGGTAGGATGCAATACTCAAGACTTGGGGCTATTTATAGTGATTGTAGTAGCAATTAATGCAGTGCAATCAACTATTTCAATAGGTTCTACTGTTAGTTAGCATGCAATGTTGATAGTGTCAAAGCAAAAAAGGGTTGTGTATGCTATGAGAGGATAGACATGTACGAGCATGATACTACAAGGGAAAGTGTGGAGTGGATTTTTTTCACTTACAGGCGAGAGAGAGAGAGAGAGAGAGAGAGAGAGAGAGAGAGAGAGAGAGAGGAAAAGATGAAAGCTTGAGAATCTATTGCTATCTAAACTAATAAGGCAGCTACCATTTTGATAGGCAGGGATGAGAAACACTACAGATTAGAGAAAATTCTCAATGATTCAATGATATGAATGCTGGAAGAGGTTGCATGAGATAGTATGAAGGAGGCATCTCCTTATTTATGAAGTGCTGAAATCATGCATCATCTTCGCAAGCTTTTAACTTCTTGAATGGATGCCCCTTTCTTTTGTCCTCTTGGTACAATGGATATGATCACTTTTTTGCATTTTTTCCTATTCAGGAGAGATATCAAAATAAAGAGAGAAAAGCCGGAGATAAATTTGTTGATCAAATATCAGTATAAATAATGGAAGAAATGATAGAAAACATTTTCAAGGTAATTGAAGAAGTGGATAGTGCAGTCATTATAGGATTTTTCATTCTACAGTGGCAAGTTTGTCCTCTCATTGGACAACACCTTTGATTTAAATAGTGCTAATCGTAGTATCTTTAAAGAGGGTATTCATGGCTACAGTACTGATTGCTGAAGAGAGTTAAAGTCATCAATGATGTAGGAGTCACTACAAGGGAATGGGGCAATAGCGATGCCGATTAGCTACGGCGGATATCAGCGTCGCTATAGGCGTCGCAATTGGCGTCGCTATAGCGACGCCAATTGCGACGTCGCAGGGAAAAAAAGCGCGGCCGAAACCAGAGCGCCGTTTTCATTTTGTTTTCTTCGCCTTTTGAGAGCAAGAGCGAGGGAGAGAGCGAGGGAGAGAGCCAAGGCTTTGTGAGAGAAGAGGAGGAAGAGACTTGCCGCCGTCGCCGCCGCCGCCACCGCCACCGCCACCGTCGTTGTTCGTGAAGGAGAGGAGGAGCCCTCGTTGCAAAGAGAAGCCGCCCACGCTCACCATATCTCATTGGTGAGTCTCCCTCTCTCTTTCTTTTACTTGTTGAAGGTTTAAATCGTTCTCTTTTGTTTGTTTAGGAGAGGAAATGAAAGAGAAGGAGATGGAGAGGGAGAGAGAGGGAGAGAAAGAGAGGGAGAGGGAGAGAAAGAGAGGGAGAGTGCATTCTCTCTCTCTCTCCCTTTTGCTTGTTTAATGTTTAAATTACTTTCTTATTTTCTTGTTTAGGAGAGGAAACGAGAGAGTAAGAGAGAAAGAGAGGGAGAGGGAGAGGGAGAGGGAGAGGGAGAGGGAAAGAAAGAGAAAGAGAAATAGAGGGAGAGGGAGAGGGAGGGGGAGGAAATAAGAGAGGGAGAGAAAGAGAAAGAGAGGGAGAAGGAGGGAGAGTGCATTCTCTCTCTCCCTCCCTCTCCCTTTTGCTTGTTTAATGTTTGAATCACTTTATTTTTTGCTTGTTTAGGAGAGGAAATGAGAGAGAAAGAGAGTGAGAGGGAGAGGAAGGGGAAGGAAATGAGAGAGGGATAGAAAGAGAAAGAGAGGGAGAGTGCATTGTATCTCTCCCTCTCCCTTTTGCTTGGAGGATGTTTAAATCACTTTATTTTTTGCTTGTTTAGGAAATGAGAGAGAAAGAGAGATAGAGAGGGAGAGGGAGAGGGAGAAAAAGAGAAAGAGAGGGAGAGGGAGAGGAAGAGGGAGAAGGAGGGGGAGGGGAAGGAAATGAGAGAGGGAGAGAAAGAGGGAGGGGGAGGGAGAGGGAGCGAGGGAGAGAGAGAGGGAGAAAGAGGGAGGGAGAGGGAGAGGGAGGGGGAGGGAGGAAATGAGAGAGGGAGAGAAAGAGAACGAGAGGGAGAGGGAGAGGGTGAGAGAAAAAGAGGAAGAGAGGGAGAGGGAGAGAAAGAGAGGGAGAGGGAAGGGAAGGAAATTTAAGATAATATACGTATTGATAATGGTATGCAATGTGCTTTGCATACGGCCACGTACTTCATCAAAATGAACCCAAAATTATTGTTATAGAAGAATTGATTGAAATAAATTTTATTACTATAGTTATAAAATTTCATAGATGGCGCGCATTAATTTTAAAATGGATTGCTTATACTCAAAGCCGAGATATAACAAAAAATTATCTACCGGGACAAACAAATCGTTGAGTATGATACAAGGCCGAGATATAACATCGGAAAATCTCTCGACTACTATATACAATGCAAGGTTTATGGTCAACTTGCAACTTGACGTACATCTCCATAAAGCTATCCATTTAAGCCTTGTTTGCTGTAATGTAGATAAGATGGCAAACGAAGAAGGTCCTATTGTTCAAGACCGCGAGTCGTATCTTAATCAGCGTGTCCCATGTCCTTGCTCTCAATGCAAGTTGGCAATTAGACGAAAATGCCGATTGTCTATAGAACACGTACGACGATTTGGCGAGTTTCAATCTGAGATCATTGATCAGGCGATTGCAGACTTTCAACAAACGGTAATTTGAAGTTAGCATTTTTCATGCATTGTACTCTCAAGCTAATTGAAAACCATACACAATAAGATTGGGTCTTATTGGTAAATTTTGTATCCAGGGGGGTGATGTCTCGACCCAAGGGGGAGTGCACCCTTTGCGGCCAATTAGAAGAGTTCGTGGACCTGCGATGGATGGATTGCAGGAGCCAATCGACCACTCGCAAGGCCCATCTATACCGTCAATGCCAGAGGAGACAGACAACCTTCCCGACTTGCCTACAATCTTGGAGCCTGAGATGGAGGCAATGATCGATGCATTGATTCCCATGGATGTTGAGACATCTGACCCGCTTAGAGAGGAAGCATCCATACCATTATATGATGGGTGCCGAGTATCTCAGTTGAAGACATTGCTTGCACTCTTAAGTGTGCAAGCAAAATACGGTTGGAGCGATACGAGTGTGACTGAGTTATTCAGGTACCTTGCACACAGACCTCATTGTTTTTTTTTTTAAACAGTATTATTGCAAACATGGATAGATTTTTCAAGGTGTTTTATGATTTTTTCAGGTTATTGAAATATCATATATTGCCACCTGCAAACACCATGCCTGAGTCTCGTGATGATGCGCGACATGTTTTACGGAAGCTTGGCATGGACTACAATGGACTGTGGTGTCATGGCAAGGTTTGAGCAAGAGAGCCGGCGACGAGCAACGGATCTGAACACGGTTGTGGATGAGATGGAGTATTTTGGGAATTTGCAAAGTATTATTACGGTGGATTACCGTAGCTTCTCCATGATAATATTCGACGTGTAGTGGTTCAAAGTGGTACTTGGAGGAGCTGGCGCAATAGTTCGACGAGGTCCATCTGGATTTCTCGAAATAGATTCCGAAAAAAAATGGATGGATTTGCGCGACACCTTTGTGTTGCCGGCCCATTGTGAACAGGTGCAACTAGGCATTTGCTTGCTAATTGTAATACGACATGGTTTATGTCACAATGGTTTGAAGACGGTTTGTAAGTGTTTGTGAACAGGTAATCTTCTATCCAAATCCCCGACAACCTCGATGGTGGTATGTTATACCTTCAACTCCTCGAGGTGCGAGAGTATACGATCAAAGCGATGTTCTAGGCATAGATGAAGAAAATATGCAAATAGAGGGATCGAAATTACAAGGGGTGGAGGCCACCGCAAGCTTGGAGCCTGCATCGGCTAACAATGATGGAAATACAGAAGTCGTAGAATTTTTTGAGAACGAGACAGACTCGTTGTTTTGTGGTGACATGTCTATCGACCTTCCAGTGTATGCAGAGTTGTGTTAGGAGATTAACATGGAACCATAGAATACTTCATTCTTGGAGAATTGTATTACTCAATTCGTTGTTTAGATCTTCCATAAAGGTAGATAAGATATGCATTTTAAGAGGGATTTTTCAAAAATGATTTTATTAATGTGCTTTGTATAGTTTAAATTGATTATTCTAACATTATTTTTTATCTGTGCAGGTATCGACATTTTCAGGATGAGTCGAGGGATGAGCGATGAGGAGTTTCAGGAGATGATGGCACGTATGTCTCCAGATCAGCTCGCGAGATTCAGAGAGATAGCAGATCAGGAGCTGTCTCGTTCTTCGTCAGGGCGCTCTGCTAGATCAGCTTCGGCGCGATCAGATGCTTTAGCTTCGAGTAGACGATCTCGACACTCGCGACTTGGGCCAGAGGAAGGGACTGCGACTGCAGGAGGATCAGGGGGGTGCTGCTGTGGAGACACGGACGCGGTGTCTCCGTCTCGTCGTTCAGCTGGAGCTCGGTCACCTCTAGGATTTGTCACACCTGTGGGGATGTCCACTCCAGTTACTCCGGCTTTTGCGCAGCCGTCGGCAGATGTCACGCCTTTTGGTGGCACCCCCTCTGGTGGCACTCCTTTTGGTGGCACACCCTCTGGTGGCACCCCTTTGTGTGGCACTCCGGGAGAGGGTACCCCCGTCGGTACACCGGATGTTCAGGGGTCTCCTGGATATGCCCAAGAGCGTGGACGGAGATGGGAGAGGGCCCATACAAGGCACACTCCTAGGGATTATGGATACCTAGTGGATGGCAGGTCAGGAGCCATCATCATGAATGATGAGGGGAGGAGGGTGATGGCTCGCATGAGGGAGTTGTGCCAACAAGTTTTTCGGCACAACGTCCTGGATCATTGGAGGAACATACCGGAGGGGAGCAAGGAGTACATAGTAGCATCCTTGCGCGAGGAGTTCCCGGTGCCAGCCGCAGTGGATAGATTCTCTACGGGCTGGATGATGGATTGCATGCGTGCATACATGTCACATAGACGATCCGACGCACGCAAGGCAATCAAGAGTGGGGCTCCAAAGCCCGAGTGGTTAGATGCAGACGACTGGCACCGACTGAGGGAGGAGGCTACAAATTCGCCAGGACGTTGGAGTCAGCAGCGGGAGGCGGCGAGGGCACGAATCGAGGCCGGATCGGTACATCATCTTGGGAGTGGCGGCCACAGGACATATTTGGAGGACTTTGTAAGATTCTCTTTTGTTTTGCTTATTTGCTTTTTTGAGATATTCTTTGTACTGATAATCATGTTTCTAACAGTTAGCATTTTGTTTTCTTTGCAGCACTCCATTACAAATCGCTATCCGCAAGGCCTTGAGACTCGATATGCGGAGAGGCACGGTCTCAGATCATTGATCGACCGATTGTATAGACGTGGCGGCCCAGTAAGTCACTCATCTTTCTTGTCCGTAGTTACCATGAGATATTTGAATGCATTATTGTATGGTGGATTGATATGTTGTTTCTTTTTCTGCAAAATCCGTTTGATGCTCCTTTACAGCGGGAAGAGCTTTCGGGGGACGACGATTTGTAGCTCGCCCTTGGATCCTTAGAGCTCACATGCCTTTAGTTTTTAGTCACCCGATCTATGTAGACATTTTCTATGTATTAGTGATATTGTTTTATGATTGTACCAATCGCATTTTATGCGATATCATGTATTTATTTCATCCATTAGTTTTATGATTTCAGTATACATTATTTTTGTTTGCAAACGCTTTGTATGAAGCAGTGCAGAAACTATTTTGTATGGCTCTCATACAGCACAAGCTGCCCTGCCACAAAATTTTTTTTTTCTCTGTTACCGTCGCTATTTGCGTCGCAAATTTACTGCACGCGTCGCTATTACCGTCGCTATCAGCGTCGCTATTGCCATCGCTATCAGCGTCGCAAATTCTCTGTAACCGTCGCTATATGCGTCGCTATACATGCGACGCATATAGCGACGGTTATAGCGACGATTCTATGGCGTCGTCAATAATGACGCTTTTTGCGACGACGGGGGCAAATTTTGTTGTTTGTATTTTCGTCGCTTTAAACGTCGCTATAAGGTCTATATCTTGTAGTGAGTCCTCTGTTTTGTAGAAGTCATGAGCTTTTCCTAGAGTTACAGCAAGGGGTGAGAGAGATCAAGCCACATAAGAGTTTTTATGAAGCGCCACTATTTGTTGTTGCAGATGTTATGATCTAGAGTTTTTTTGAATGCCATTGAAGCATGAGGGGGAGGTAGTGACACCTGCATGAGATCTAGTCTGATCTATGTAAAGTCAAAACTGAATAGGTGAAGCATGTTCCATTTTGTGATACATTCTATGCTTCAATCTAGAACTACGCTCATGTATTGTGCATGTCATCTAGCACTTAAACCCCATTTCATCGTTCAATTCCACTACAAATATAGTACCAAATATACAGACTTAGTTGTGTTTTGATAGAGTATCTATCAAGCACATCCATATAGGATGAGAATTTAAAATTTATAGATCTAGTAGTCTATAATACTTAAGTTTAGCCATAAAAATTTAGAGTCTAACATATTGAGTAATTTATTCAATGTTGGAAGTCTTTTTGGATAGTTTCTTATGTCTGTCTGAGACATATTTTGCAGCTGATATCTATGTATAACCCTATATGGTTTCAAATCTTTATAGAGGGCCCCTATCTTTGATCTAGAATGTGTATTAGCTTTTTGTTAGTTGCAATATACTAACTACAATAATTGTACCTTTTCGTGTAGGTTATTCAAGCAGTAATGCATAATCCTTTGTATTGATTTGCATTTGAATAGTCTTTTATATTGCTTCATAAAACACTTTGTTCATGTCACATCTTTCCATGTTCACTTCATTTGCTTTTGAATTCAATATTCCCAAAACTTGCCATAATACCATGACCTGTTATATATTCGAGTATCTAGGTTTAGTTAGCTCCACTGAATGAGATTTAGTGTATGCTTGGTTGAGAGTTTTATTTGGGTGTATCATGTTGCTAGAAGTGCCTATTGCATTATTTATGGTATGAATGTAGAGACTTCAATAGTATGAAAACGAAATATATGAACCGTATGAAAAGCACAATCATTTTATGTACCTCTAATTGATTTTGAATGTTGAAATTGTAGGTTGAAATGGAAACAAAAGTTAGGCAATACAAACGCAAAAGGTTGGAGAAAACACAATGATTTTGCTAACCTGGGGTTTCTTCTTGTTTCAATCAATGAAAGGAAAGCAGAGTCAGCTTAGATGAGACATTAGGCACAAGTAGCAATACTACATAACAACTTCAAGACAAATAATGGAAATAAAGGGTGCCTCTCTATTGGAAATCGCTATCTATCATTGTTTGGGTACATAAAATTTGAGTGTTTTTGTTGGATATTTAATTGCATATTTCAAACTATATGGTGAGGATTTCATTACTTATGTGAAGAAACATGGAACATTTAGGGAGCAACTCCATTGGGATAGGGGCTCTTGGTCATGCAAATTTTTTTATCTCACTACAATATTAAGATCATTGGCAAAAAGCTGGACATAGTAGAACACACACACACACACGTGCGCGTGCACACGATTGTTTAAATTATGACTATATATTAGGCTATTTAGTTGTTGATAAATTAAAATTAGATTTCACAATTTATTAATTTTCATTCTAGTTCGTAAAACTATTATTGATAATATATGGAATATTTTATTATATTAATGGTCCTAGTTTATTCATATAGATATAATTTATTATATCAATGATTCTACTTGTTTTTGTATATAGGAAAATTTTACTATATAAACAACTAGAAAATTATTGTAATTCATATATAAAAATATTTTACCATATGACTAACTAGTAAAGTGTTCCACATTTACTAGTTGAGACTTTTTCTACATACTTTGATTACTCTAATAATTATCTAGAAAATTTCTCTGTTTTACTATATGGAATGTTGTTTAAAGTTTCAGCTGCACGGAGAACCTGATGCAGAAAATGAAGCAGAACAGGCAACCGCCATCTCTGAAGACCACGTACCTCCAATGCCCACCACCAGTGCCCTGGATGTCCACGCATAGACACCGTACAAAAGGAGTGGACTGTGTCAGCTGCAGCTTCTTTATCTTGATCAACCACATTCCGCCTTGCTGGGAGTGGGCATCGAATGAAGAACACTCTCCCGAAATATCTGAAACAGGGCGCACGCATGCAAGAAATGAGTTTATCACCAACATTTCTTCCGCGTCTAACAGAATGTGTGTATGCTTCTTCATATGTGGTGATGGGCGTTAGATCCGGGACCAGAACCGGTAGATCCTGTGATACCATGTGGGAGGCCATGGCCAGGAGGCCTCCCACTATCGAAGATAGGGAGCGAAAGCATGATAGAATGAGAGGAAGAGAGCTACGCATAACTGAGAGGAGAAGATACACGATTAATTTGATTGCATATAAGATGATTGATTTAAAGACTTGGTGAGTTGACACGAATGGGCATGTGGTTCTTCATGTCTGGATGGATTTATTGATCCACTTACACCAACAGACGCTTGAATTGGTTGATGTAACTGGGCCTTCGAATCCTCCGAGAGTATATTTGGTTTACGTGAGAGGCTGTGGATTGCAGGGATAAATTATGGCGGAAGATCTTTATCATGGGCTTGTAAGTGTCTACAAACAAAGCGTTGCCTTTTCTGAGACAATTAGAAAGGGTAGCGGTGAAGGATGTATAGACACGTAAAAACCCTTAGAGAGTGGGAGGGGTTTGCACTTTTGAAAGCTGGGAGATGACGGGAAGATGTTGGTAAGTGCCCACGCGATCAGCTGTTTTAATCAAGGGAAGACGTATGTAACTGGAAATGCGATTAGAGGGGTCTTATCCTGCCGCAGTATTTTAACTTTACGATTTGTATTTACCACCTGATCCTTGCTTGCATTGACTTCTATGCACACAGGCGTAACTAACAATCCTTATGAGCTTACGAGTGTTTAGCTTTACTATTGGATAGATAAAAGTGGTGCAAGCGCTAGCATTGTGGCCGTCGCCATCGACATGTTGCGACCCGCACTCACCTCGCGAAGTAGATCTACAGGCAAAGTCGGAGTTGCGTGTGCCTGCGGGACAGAGTAGGAGTTGGCTATATAAGCAGGGTCTCCTCGTGCATTCGTAATCAGCTCCTCTACAATACAAGCTCCTTCCATTAAGTTCGGCAGTAGTAGTGCTTCACATATAATTCACATGGCGTCAAGTCGCCGGTTAGCATCGATGCTGCTAATTGCAGTTGTCGTCATGGCGACAGCTGCCAGCAGTAGCTGGGCAGCTCGCGAATTAGCTGAGGAGGCAGCTGCGGTGGAGGCGAAGCCACAAGATACGGAGGCCGGAGGATATTCTGGTGGTCACCACGGAGGAGGTGGCCACGGCGGCCATTGGGCAGCGCAGCAGCCAGAAGGCACAGAGGCCGGAGGATACTACGGCGGCGGAGGTCATCATTACGGAGGGGGTGGCCATGGCGGCCATTGGGCAGCGCAACAGCCAGAAGCCACAGAGGCCGGTGGATACTACGGTGGTGGAGGTCATCACTACGGAGGAGGTGGCCACGGCGGCCATTGGGCAGCGCAGCAGCCAGAAGGCACAGAGGCCGGAGGATACTACGGCGGTGGAGGTCATCACTACGGAGGAGGTGGCCGCGGCGGCCATTGGGCGCAGGAGCAGCCAGAAGGCACAGAGGCCGGAGGATACTACGGCGGTGGAGGTCACCATTACGGAGGGGGTGGCCATGGCGGTCACTGGGCGCAGCAGCAACCACAAAACACGGAGGCCGGAGGGTATTATGGCGGTGGAGGTTATCACCACGGAGGCGGGGGAGGTTATCACCACGGTGGGGGCTGGGCGCAGCAGCAGCCGCAAGACACCGAGGCCGGAGGCTATTACGGTGGTGAGGGTTATCACCACGGAGGAGGGGGTTATCACCACGGTGGGGGTTGGAACTGACCACTGAAACAATAAGGGGCATAAATACGGTACGTCTCAATATGTAAAGACTAGTACTCTCGAGTCTCTATCTCTCTCTCTTTCTCTCTCTCTTTCTCTCCCTCGTACTCATGCACCATTATCCGTCCTCGTGCTTGTTGCAGTCTGGTGTAGCAGCCCCAACAGGTCGTAGTACCGACTACTGTATTTGTACTTGGTGGGTCAATAAAAACGGATGCAGTCCAAATTCCAATAACCTCGGATTCAACCAGTGCGCTCTCTCTCTCTCTCTCGATCGATCGTTAATTAGTGGCTTGCACTTCTCCCGAATCTCTACGATAACGCCAGTTGCCGTCACGTGCACACCCAAGGGCTCCATAACTATAACTGCTCCCTCGCAAACACGCTATGTACAGTGGCTCAATGATCAATCGAAGTATGGTGAGATGCTCAAACGTAGGCAAGTCTCTCAAGCGGCGAGCGCTTAACAGATCAAAGCATGTGCATTACCGCCTCCACAAATTGAACCATATGAATATCGATCCTTTACTCGTGCAGCTAATGGTGGTTTTTTTAATAATTTTTTTTTCTTGATGCACGTGTAAAATTAAAATATGAAATTGCAAAAGAGGGATCTGAAATTGCAGAAAGGGGCCGCACGCTAATAAAAAGCATTAAACATTGAACACTAATAAAAGGCAAACGCTAGGGGGGTGAAAAGAAAATGTCAAAGAACATAACGTTTTGATAATCGGTTTGTATTGGGAGTTTACCGGACTTCCTATAAAGAACAAATGCCATTCCAATTTCCTCCTATACCAAATAAACCTCAGAGTGACCACCCAGACAAGTGAGATCAGTTTCCAAGAGGCTTCGTCCAATAACCCAACATCACTAAAGAAGGCCACCGCATAGCCAAGATCAAATCTTAGATGAGCACCACTAAGCCACAACTCCACCTTCTTCCATATTCTAACTATGTGCATGAAGGCTCCCTTATATAGGGGGTAGAGGGGGTTGATGGGAATCTTGGAACTTAATCGAGATTGAAGGGCTAAGGATTTCAGCATGAGCTTCCTCCTGAAGAAATTAAGCCTAAAGGGTGGAGTGGCTCTCCACAAATTTTAGAGTCTTCTTTTCTAGGTGTTTGAGGAGGCAAAATGACATTCCTTCCTCCACTTTACTTGCTTCTTCATGGCAATAGTCGCAAATTCCATAGTGAAGTCCTTAGATTTCCTTGAATCATAAAGTGATTTGCCATTTCGGACCAATTATTAGAGAGCACAAAAACTTGAAGGGGTTGATCGAGGTAGAGGTCGGCCAGTCCTCTTGCCTATTACGCATAATACACTCTAGGCATTACATTTCCACAGCAATGAGGTTGAAGCTAAGTACAATCACATGCATATATGGCACAATCTAGGGATAAAGGTTGAGCAAAGGATCCCCTTTCCTAAGGTGAGTTGAGGTCCAACTTGCCTCATTTGGGACAGATTGCCAACATTGAGCTATTGTAGCTCAGGTGATCTGACCAGTTGAGCTTTACTTACCTTTGATGGGTGAAGAGACTATCTAATGCTCTGAAAGAATAGTCCAAGGTTATTTGTTGCTCATCTTCCTAATCAAACCAAAGGCCACATTTTGGGCCTTCATACTCACCAATTCAATACCATCACCTCCACTCGACTTTCAAGAAGTGATGGTAAACCAAGCTACCTATGATGGTACTTTAGTTCCCCTACTAGACCATAAGAATCTCCTAAAAAGCTTCTTGAGCTACTTCCAAAGCTCTTGCTAAATGCAAAAAAAAGAAACTGAGTAAACTGCCCTAGAAGTTAGGAACACCTTCAAAATAGTTAGCCTGTTTGCTAAGGAAAGTGGATGTAATATTGAACTTATTGGCCTTAACACGAATTTATCGAGATACCAACCGAAACTTTTCTTATTGGTGAGACCTATCCCTATCCAGACACCAAGATACCTTATGATATTCCCTAGCTTAACTAGCTTAAAGCCATACTAGAGTAACCAATTTTCGAGCTCCTTCCATGACAAGTAGATGAGCTCCATTTTGGCTTGACTAGTATTGGAGACAAATAGCTTAGCAAATTCTTGGTACCTATCCATAAGAGCCTCCAGAGACTCCTTGGTAGCAAAAATCATTGAATTGTCATTAGAAAAGAACCAGGCTGATATGGCACTTTCATTTAGTAGGGGTAGGGCCTTGATGGATCCTTCCTTTATCTTATAATCGATCCTCCTTAGTAGGGGGTTAGTAATTAAGGCAAGTAGCAAAGGTGTGAGTGGACAACCCTGTCAGATTGACCACTTGAGTTTAAAGGCATTGATGAGTGAACCATTAGTATTGAGTATGGTAGAGGTATTTTGAAAGAGATTGCATACCATTGTGGTGAAAGTTGGGCCAAACTTGAGGGTTGATATGGTGCTCCTTATGAATGACCAACTTATTCAATAATATGCCTTGTCCACATCTATGTTAACTAGGATAAAATCAACATTCAAGGCTAGAGCATGATCCATGGAGGACATTAGATTCAAGACAACCTCCTAAATCCTCCTACCAATGATAGCCAAATAGATTTTCATGTGCCATGAACGAGGATTGTCTTCATTCTCATAGGCAGTACTTTTGCTAAGACCTTATATGGGAAGTTGAGCATTGTAAGGGGGCTCCATTTGGAAAACCTTAGTCTTAAGGGGGGGACTTGGGGATTAGCTCGATCATTCCTATGTTCAAGGAGTGAAGGAGTAAGACTGACCTTCTAACATAGTTAAGCATAGTGATCAAGTCCAAAGGGAGTGAGCTCAAAGTGGAAGCACACTAGCAATAGCAAGAGCTATGGTGGAAGAAGCAAGAGCAAAAGAGAGAGAGATATACAAGATAGGAGAACTCCAAGAGTCATAATGTGTGACCAACCTTCCCTTTATTCAAGTGTCCCTAAAAGAATAAAGAATGAAGTGACAGTGATGAGCCCCCATCACTTGCAATGAACAAGTGTGCGGGAACTATCAATGTAGTAATACATGGGTAGCTAGGTGCACAAGTGCCTTTACCCCTAACAACCTCCCACTTAAAGGTGAATGTGTCCCAATGAGGAGAGAACAAGAAAAAAGAGTGACAAAGTACAAATGTATATAACTACAATAGAATGAGAAAAGATGCCATCTCATCCAATGCTCATCAACTTCCTAAGGAAGGCAAAATGCTTCGTTAAGAGACTTTTGGTGAGCAAATTTGCAAGATTTTAGTCAGTTGAGATTTTGACAAGGTCAAGAGACTTGTCCTCAATGATCTCTCTAATGAAATGGTAATACATCTCAATGTGTTTTGTCTTCACATGGAAGACTAGATTCTTGGCTAACTAGATAGAATTCATAGAATTCAAATGCAATGTAGGGATTACATTAGTAATGCCAAGGTCTACCACCAGAGAGCTTAACTAGAGAGCCTCCTTGCAAGCCTCAATGGTGGCTGCAATATACTCAGACTCGATAGTAGAGAGGACCGTGTATTTTTGCACCCTCGGTATCTAAGAAACAACAGCTCTAGGAAAGGTAAAGACATAGCCAAAGTAAACATAGCCAAAGGTAAATACTCGACCTCGATAGTAGAGAGGGCCATGTATTTCTGCACCCTGGGTATCCAAGAAATAACATCTCTAGGAAAGGTAAAGACATAGCCAAAGTAGACTTCCTACTGTCTCCATGTCTTGCATAATCAAAGTCAGTGTACACGAAAACTCCTGTATCCTGGCTACCATAATGTATGCACATACCTATTATGATCTTCAAGTACCTCATGATACCCTTGATGGCATCCCAATGTTGTGTGCCAAACGTAGCTTTTTTTTGGATATACTCTCTCTAGAATAGATAAAGAAGTTCCTTAGAACGATTGCATGTGATCCACATTCCAAGAATATGTGAGGCACATCCCATGATCTTCATCTCAAAGCTTTTCTTAAGTTGAGTCTTCAAGGTATCCAACTCTCCAAGCAATAAGTATATCATCCACATAGAGTACCAAAATCATAAGGCTGCCATTACGAGCCTTCTCGGTGTATATACATGGATCCATAGCACTACGTTATATCCGTGTGAATTTATAAAAACATTAAACTTGTGTACCACTCCCCTACGTGCCTGTGTAAGGCCATAAAGACTCTTTCTCAACTTGCACAGTAGGTGCTCCTTGTCTCTTTCTTCAAAGCCATTAGGTTGCTACATATAGATCTCATCATACAAGTCCCCATGTAAAAAAACTATATTTATGTCCATCTGTTAAGGATCCAAATCTATCTGAGCAACCAATGCTAGTACCAAGCGTAGGATTATCATTTTGACCACAAGAGAAGAGACTTCATTAAAGTCAAAACCTTATTCTTTCTTGAAACCATTAGCTACTAATTTGGCCTCTTAAGCAAGCTTGGGGCATTAAAGTCTCTAGGCTACATAGGATTACTCCCCATCTTGTACTATGTAAGGCCCTATGGTCTCTATCCTCCATATGTAATAGCTAAGTGTATATGATTCGGACTTCTATGTTGTAGCATGACTCCATATACACATCTCCATGTTATTCACCACATATTGATGTACAGATGTATACATATTTGCTTTGTCGCAGTAGCACTTCTCAATTTAAGTTCTGTTATTTTCTTTATCAATGTAGTGCAAATTTGTGTTAATTAATGTCATGAAAGTACTTGTTTGCAAACTCTTGTCATTATTTGGGATCGATTGTCTAACTTCTTTGACAATAGGAATTGTCTCTTAGCCCTGTGTGGCTCTAACTGTGGCAGGGCTACATTTGCAGCTCTGCTACAAATTTATTTTTTTCCTGCAATCGTCGGTATCATCGTTGGAAAATAATTCTGCAATCGTCGGTATTAGCGTCACAAATTCCTCTGTAAACCGTCACTATTTTCGTTGCTAATTTCGTCGGTATTTTCGTTGCTACTTTTTCACACTGTATCCTCATAAGATCACGACATCCACCCCCTCTGAACCTACACATCCTCCGATATGTGCCAAAATCCTAGTTGTCATCAGATTCTGAGTCCTCCTCATCCTCTGCAACCAAATCATTTACTTCTTCATTTTCCATATCTTCCTGGCTAGCTTCTGTATCATGACCACTATTTTCTTCCAATTCTGGCAACTCATAGGTAGTAGATTCCCGCCTTTTGAATTGCTACCAAAAGTTTGATGGTTGTCCCATCCAGCTCATTTAATGCATAAGTAGCATTATCAAACACATGTCTTACCACATAGGGTCCAAACCATCTTTTGGAAACTTTACGCATGGTACTATGCTGGTTATCTAAACTGCTATCATAAACCAATACCCAATCCCCATCTTGTATGGTTCTTGGTCTCAGTCTATGTCTTTTGTCAAACTATTTCTTGTTCTGTATCCTTGGTGCCCTTAACTTTGCAGTTGCTGCCTCTATGTCTTCTAACTTTGTTTCCAACTGTCTAATGCATAAGGCTAACAATTCTTCTCGATTCAACTCCTCCTTCCAAGGTAACACACTCCATGTGACTGTCATCTCTTCTATTCACATGATAGGTTTTTGACCATACATCAATTCAGCAGGCATATATCCTGTAACAGCACTATGAGTTGTTATGTCGGCCCACAAAGCATAAGGGAGCAATCGTGGCCACTCCCTTACCTTCTCTCCACATGATTTTGCCAATGCCTTCACAATAGGTGGATGACCTCTTTCACTTTTGCCATTTCCTCAGGGTTATAGGCCGATGGTAAAGCAAGCTTTATCCCCAACCGTGCAAAGAAATCATGAGCCTCATCTACATCTAGCTCACCCCTATCTGCTGTAATTTTTCCAACACAGCCATATCGACAAAAGATCTCTTCTAAGATAAAAGTACATATACGGCATTTGTTGTCTTAGTAGGTAGAGCTCTCCCTTCCACTTGATTAGTCAAGACTTCATGAGCAAGCACGAGATACCTCATTTGCCAAAGACATGTAGGCATTGTGACAAAATCTACCACCCACTTAAAATGAAGAGACAATGGATATGTGGGTTGCAATCCATCCCGATGTTTCACAGTTGAATACATTTGACATGTCATACATGTTTCCACAAAGTGAGCAACATCCTTATACATACCCTGCCACCAATATCTTTCTTTGATCTTTGTAAAAGTACCCCAAACACCTCTATTACTAGCCCACAAGCTTTCATGAAATTCTTGCATTACTTTTACTTGTGAAGCTCTGTCACCCAAAACTCGCAATGGCATACCCTATTTCTTTTTAGCATGTTTCCATAAGTATCCATCTTTTAAGAAAAATCCATAGGCTTTCCTCTTGATCTTCTTAAACTTCTCATCTGACCATTCATCTCTCTTTGTTAATGTATTGAGATATTGACCAATTCTCAGCCACTCTCCTGCATAATTGTCTTCCAGAAACACTTCTACACAAGATGCAAAACATCTAAAGTGTCTTCTCTTTGTTGTCCAAGCTTCTGTTAATGTTGTAGCAACACCTTGCATTGCTAAATTCACTCTTGCAACATCATTTTCAGCCATAAGAAAGTCATCTTCTTCCTCCTCATCCATCATTCCATCTTCATTCTGATAGCGTGCTCGAGATAACATGTCTGCCACTACTGGGTTATCTCTTCCTGCAATATGCCGAAATTCAGGGTTCAAAAATTTGATGTATGCAATCCACCGGAGCATAGCAATGTTCGGGGTAGCACAACTAGTAATCATACCCCATACTGGAAAACAATCAATCTCAATGACTACATGAGCACCCATAAAATACTCCTTATCATATTTAAGGGCTGTCACAATTCCCCATAATTCTCTTTTTACATGTGGATATCTTCTCCATGGTTCAGTCAATACTTTTGCACCAATGCGTATTGCATATCTTTGCCCTTCCTCATCATCTTGCCCAATTGCCCATCCAATCCCGATTGGGCTTGTATCAATAGTAATAATGATAGGCTTTCCATGTGAATAGTCAGCCTTTCTCAATGTAGGAGTAGATTTTAAGAGTTGTTTCAATTTCTTCATTTCTTTCTGATGCTTCCTTTCCCAATGAAATTTCTGACCTTTCCTTAGAAACTAATAAAGAGCATCGGCTACATGTGCAAAGTGAGGAATCAATATCAAATAGAACACACATGCACCCAAGAATCTACACACCTCTGACACATTCATGCATACATCTTGCATTCTATCAATCCCATCTATTTTTGTTGGTGATGGACTTTGCCCATAAGGCCCACACATATATTCACAAAACCTCTTCAACTCCAAAGACAGAATTTTGTCCCGAAAGAGTTAAATGCACCTCTTTTAGACGTGTCAAAATCCTCTCACAATCCATAATATGGTCCGCAACAAATTGTTTGCATCCATGAGCATCCATCCCTCCATTATTTTCATCCACTGCACACCCTTTGATTGGAACATCATCCAAGAAGGGCATAGTCAATTGTGGTATAAAATCCATGAGTACCCTATTCATAGTATTTGTCATGTGTGCCACTGAGTTTGTTGCACCCTGTGGGAGAGTACACATCTGTACTAACCACAAAGGTTTCTTCATGGTTGTGATATCCCTTCTTTCAATTGCAAGTTGAAACTGATCATAACCCGAGTAAAGATCACCCAAAGAATAGATCGCTCTGCCTGTAAAAGCCTCTGCAAATTCATCAACCATAGGACCTGCACCCACATTTCTTATGGTCACTTTATTGACCGGTTGCATGTCTTGAATAAATCTCAAAGCCCCATTCTTTTTTGGCACAGTAAACCAATGATTTGAGTACGGGGCTGAAGAAGGCTCCAAGATCTTCATGCGAATCTTTTCATTTAGCAAATCCATTAGCTTTGGCAAGTAAAGAGAGACCAACTCATTGAAATTGGGAAATGGCTTTCTGACATATACATAAGTTACAAAAGACTTCCAAGCCTTTTCATTGTTAAGTCCACCCCAGGTAGACGACACCAAATCATCATCATCGGGCATTGCATCAATCGCTGCCAATGCATCTGCAGTGCTCCTTACTTTCAGTGCATACTCATTAATAGACATCTTCCCTTTCTTCAATGTATTCAACTCTTGCTTGAGTTGAATCTTTCGTGCCTTTGTATTTACAGAAAACATACTTTCAAGTATGGTCCAAGCTACATATGAATTCTCTGCATTTCTAATATGTCCCAGCATATTATTGTCAAGTATTGCAGACAACCAATACATGTCCTTCTTATCTTTTTCATTCCATTCCTTTCGTGCCTTTGTCTCTTCTGCAGTTGGAGGATCACTCACCTCCATCTCCTTTTCTTCTCCTGAAACAAACTCGTAGAGGCATTTTCCAATAAGGAAGTTCGTGACACGGAACTTCCATGAAGGGTAGTTTTTCTTGTCGAGCTTCTCAATGATAGGGCTTCCACTTTTCTCTGCCATTATCATAAAACTAATACCAAACAACAAGCAAATCTTCTACAACCCTCGACCTATAATGCATAGCAATACACTAGACAGCCTTTTTCACTATCTGATCAACAATACATGCAATCTGCAACCAGTTTGCAGATAAACCTTGTGTTTAATCGCTCATAAAAACCTTTGAACTTACAGATCTAAAATCTGTAACCTGTGCACCCACTTTCGGTCAATACAGTCGAAGTCACAGTGTATCCAGAAACTGATGTCCGCAACCTTGTGGCTCTAAAACGGGGCCTGAAACGGCCTCAGATGCCCAAAATAACTGCGGGCTTGCCCTAAAGGGCTTGTCTGCAGAATACACAGCGCTCTTCACACACACCAAATCTCACTACAATATGAGATTTTTGCTCGACCCTGCTTCCAGTGCCTCCATTGGCACTATCCAAGAGAGAGTGGAAGAATGGGAGAGCTTGCCCGTGGCTTTCTTACTCAAACCTTGCTTCTTCTCCTTTGCTTCAACCTTCGAAATCAGCCTCTCTTAGTGGCACGGCTCTGATACCATGTCAAGAATCGCATGGTGGGGGGACTTGCTCAAGATACTGCGCCGAACACACACAGAATGCATAAGGAGAAGCTCACTCAAGAGACAAGAAGAGAGATGGAGGCCAAAACCTTTTCTTGCTGGTTTTTTCTTCTTCTTCCACACACTTTACAATGTACACAAAGTATAGATAAGATACAACATAAAGGAAAGTGGCCTACTAAGTCAAACAATGCATAACCGACTACACTAGTCAACTAGTGCTATAATTATGCCAGCTGTAAATAGGTGTAACAACTTGAATATAATAAGTAATGAGTCATTGGCCATGTGAGAGTCATAATGACCACCAATGTGCTAAGTGTAGACGTGTGGACCCATCTAACCAGGTGGTCCATCATCAATGTCCGCATGTGATGAGCTTGTCATCTCAACAGACAAAGGGATGGAAAAAGTGTTGTGGCTAGCTAAAATTGTACTTGAAGAATGCTCTCGAGACATCATTATTAGTTGGATAAGATGAATTGTAGTTGAAAAGTCTAAGAATAAGGGTTTTATAGTAGTTGAAGCTACTTCTAGTGAGATTGAAGAGAATGATCTCTCCTTCTAGTGCTTTTCCACCTTGCTTTGTCAGGGCATTAATGTTATTTAAGAAAGGAAATGTGCAAGTGGCCTAGGGTGACATATCTAACTAGGCATACTTCCTAGGTACGTCTTGCCCTTAATGTGCCCTAATTGTATATGGGGAATGAACAAAAGGGTCAGGGGATTAGGGATGGAGCCAATCGACCAAGGCCACTGAGTGTACCTAATTTAAGGACCACTAGGTATAATGCAATGAGTGTGCATACATTTTTATTTTGATATTATTTTTTTATCTTTTTTAAAATAATATAAACAATGCTATAGAATGAGGCTTTCAGCCTTGCAAAAGAGATAGAATATTTTTAAGGGCTTCAAAGGTTGAAAATGATTACTCCTTGAGAAGGTATATTTTTTTTATCTTTAAGTCTTGATTTGAAATTATGAAGAACCTATTGTTGATGAAGAGTGGGAAGTTTGAGAGATGGTTGAAATTCTTGGACAGTTGTTGCCCTTCATGTTGGAATGATAGAGGGCTTGAGATAGTGGATCCGATTTTCTTGATAAAATTAGCTCTTAATACTAGCTTTTCTTTTTACATTCCCTTGGAGTTTCGAGAATTATGTGCATCCATGGCTTCAGCCTTGCTTGTGTCATTTAGATCTTCCATAGCTCACTGACTTGACTACTTCTTTGTTGTTACTTTTAAGCATATCATTTGCCACATGTTTTTTTGCATTCACTTGATAAGGCTTGAGAGCATATGCAATCGAGTTCAACAAGGACTGAGAGAAATTTTGAAAATTACTTTTTATATCTCTTACATGTTCATGTTGTTAATTGTCAGTTGCTTCAACTTGCTTCTCCCTCCTGCATGAAAAATGTTACAATTCTTCCAAGCATTGTAGGGGTACTAATAGTGTGGCATTCATGGGTTTAGATTCCCCTGCCATAGTCACTTTGAAGTGGCCTCAACAACATGATATAACAAGAAGGCACCCATCCTCTTAATCAACTCTAGGTGGGAGGTCACCATGCCTTGCTTTGCTTTGTGAATGGGCCTCCACATGCCTGAATTCATCTTGATTGCCTTGACAACAGGAGTTAAGACTTCACGCCTTGCCCTCTCCTTCATCACTTTCTCTAGGTGATGAGCCAAATCTTTTTGGAATACTTTGGAGGGTGAAGCCTCCTTGCTTCCACCTTAGTTTGATCTCATAGCCATCCAACTACTTTGACTTTCCCAAGAATGTTGCATCCCTTTGGCCTAGAGACTGAAATGGGATTGATTCCATATGTGGGATTTCCTAACTCTTGTACCTCCCTAAAACTCACATTCATCTTAAGCACATGCCCGATCTCATCCCATAACTCAGCCGCTTGGGTTCCATTCATGAAGATCAATTTTCCATATTCAGACCACACTCGGAGCACCCCAACACTCCCAATCATATCACTTTGTGAGGGCATGTTGCCCTCAGAATCAGCCATAGCTCTGCATGCATACTCATTGCGCAAGGACCTTTCACCCTCAAAATTAGTCATTGAAGCACAAGTAATTGACTTCTCGTCAAGCTTGCAGTAATAGGACCTCATTTCTTCATAGAAGATAGACTTTTGTCACCTACTCATTAACTCGGATCTTAGTGGCATTGGAACTAATTTCTTTGTCTCATCCTCTGCCCCAATGACAAACAAGCGGTTCACATGTTTCCAACATTTCCTTCTCTTTGGGTAGCCCTTACTAGCTCACATCTTCTCACCTCTACCATCCTCTCCAACATGCTCTTCAACCATACACTTGATGATTTTTTAATACTTGGGGCTACACGAGTCTTCAACCACACAACTCATTGTCATTCCTTTATACTCGCAGAGTTGAAGGAGTCTTCATCAACACAACTCACCGGTCTTCCTTTATACTCATAGCTAAATGAGTCTTCACCACACACATCACCACTCAACACTTCTCACCTATACCATCCTCTCCAACATGCTCTTCAACCATACGCTTGAAGATTTTTTTATACTCCTGGCTACACGAGTCTTCAACCACACAACTCATTGTCATTCCTTTATACTTGCAGAGTTGAAGGAGTCTTCATCCACACAACTCATAGCTCTTCCTTTATACTCGTAGCTAAATGAGTCCACCACACACATCACTACTCAACACTTCAATACACAAGGCACGTTTGTTTATACTCACAGATTCATGAGTTTCATCAACAGGGTTGCCTATTCATTTATCCTCCCAGTGTAAGGAGTCCTCCATACACACTTCTTCACTCAACTCTTCAACACACATGACCATTCATTTATACTCTTGGCTCAAGGAGTCTTCAACACATACATCTTTTCTTGACTCATTATCATCCCAAGGCTTATCAACTATAACATCAACACAATGCAAAAAATGGTCCCAATTCAGTTAAGCTTGCTGGGCTAGATGAGCACTCCAACACATCTACATCACTACATTTCAACACTTCATTCTTCTTCAACTCATCATTAGCACAAGAATGTACAAGTGGTCCCAGTTCATTTAGGCTCAATGGGCTAGATGAGCTCTCCCTTACTTCCTCTCCTACACTCTCTGCTTCTATCCTCTCTAACACATGGGGACATGGCCTCTCTTGCCTTGTCCACATCTTCTCTCACCACTCCATCAAACACACATTTTGTCTCATGGGCCACCTTAAGCATAGGTTCTTTCTTTGGCTTCAACACAATATCTACATCTTGCTTCGCTTTGGCTCCCTTAGCCTCAACACAAACTCTACTTGAACTTGGCAGATTCACTACATTATGCACAACATCACCCTTTGGCACACTCACTGCACTTAGTTTTTCCCTTAGCACTCAACCACTGCGTTCTTAAAAGCACATTGCCCTGCTGGTTTGTTTAGACCTGCTCTAGGTGCATGAGTTCTTCTTAGCTAGATCAACATGAGAGATACTCTTGGCATTGTCACTCTTCATCACAACACCCTACTTCATTCCCTTCTCTACCACGTGCATCAAACTCATGAGTTTGGCTCTCATGGCACATCGTCATTCCTCAACTAAATCTTTTGGCACACTTCCTGATTCTTCATTCTCTTCATCAAACTCCTCATCACTCAACTCATCATCAAAACTAGAGCTCAAACTCAACTCTCTACACTTAATTAGCATAGGCCACCTTTGCGGCGCAACCACAAGACTAGGCAGCACAGGCATCTCATTGGTAGTTTCACTTTCAATTTACATCTCCTTTCCTCTCACATCAACACCAAACACCTTTTTCATCTCAACACCAACTTCTTTCTTTACCTCTGGCATCGAACCGTAGCAATAGAAGCATCAAAATCCAAATCAATTTTTCTCTTCAACTCTCTTTCCACATCAAGGGCATCCCACTCGCACGTACTCAATGTCTCACTTATCCACTCTTCAATCTCCTCATTCACTTCCCTCAACTTCATCTTCAATTCATCTTATCTCCCTTCAATCAACTTCACATTCTTCTCCAACTCAATTTTTATTCGTGGTGGGGCACTTGCCTTGTTTCCACACATACTCTCCATCTTACTCTTCAAACCTCGCATATCATATTCCAACTCAAAAAAGTCATCCAAAAGGATTCTTTTTTTAAATAAAGATCCTTTAACACATCAATGCTCCAATAAAAAATGGTGATCGTTGAAGCTTTCTCAACATGCCTTAGCCCAAGCTCTCCAATAGGAGGGTTTGCATATGCCACTCCTGAGGGTGGCTCTGATACCAAGTGTGATGGTCTGGCCCTCGAAATCCCACATGGAGCACTCCCACGACCTTGTCCAAGCTCCCAATGAGCACTATACCCACCATGTTGCATTGCAACTTCACTAACACAACACATCATGGCACAAACTCAACATAATAAGGAATGTGTGACGGAACTCAAAGAATGGACACTAGTTTGTGTTGAGATTCAAGCTCATGATCACCGACATTAACTCCACCTTGATAGCCTAGCCTTAGTTGTTGTCATCTATCATGTGTGTCCAATAAATGAGTCACAAACTCAACCGTAGTTAGTGACAGAGTCAATTAGTAGACTAGACCATTAAGTGTGTATGACTAGACTTTAGTCTATGAGTTATGAATAATAAAGAGAAGAACATGAGAGTACTCTACTCTCTGTGTGGTTTTCGAATTTCTATGTATAACTCATTACGTAATATGAGTAGATTTAGATATTATTTTTGTATCTATTTTTTAATTTTATTAAATATTTCAAGTCACAAATTTTTCAAAAATCACATAATGGCTATATTATCACCCACCGGGGTCTACCGACAGCCCTCGGACCACCAAATCCCCACTAGGGACGTTGCCCCTGGACCCACGCTCGAGGTGTTGCCCCTAAACCCCCACCTGGGGGCACTACCCCTCAGACCCCCGGTTGGAAGCATTGTCCCCAAACCCCCATTAGGTGCTACTCCCAACCCCCCACTAGGGGTGTTTCTCACAGAACCCCACCATGGGGCACTACCTCTCGAATCCCCCATTGGGAGCATTGCCCCCAAATCCCTACAAGGGGTGCTATCCCCAAACCCCAACATGGGGACATTGCTCCCGAACCTCCACCAAGGAGGAGGTTGCCCTCAAACTCTCACCAAGGGCGTTTCTCCTAGACCCGCTCCTTCCTCCTCGCCCCTCCTTAAGAACCCACCATTGGGATATTGCCCCTATTTCCATAGCTAGAGATTTTGCCTACACACTCTCTATCCTAACTTACTAGAGATTCTCCTCTCGAACTATTACTAAGGTTGCTTCAAAATCCTCAATGATATTACATATTACATATTAGATACATTAAATATATATAATCTTACAAAATATGATTTAATATATTTTAATCATATTTATTAATTATTACTAATTTAATTTAATATATATATTTTTCAAAATATATTTTGATACTATATTTCATAATATGTACATAGTACAATATACTACTATAATATGATTTAGATTAAAATAGTATAACTTTTAAAAAATGTAAAATGATACATTTTACTATTATCAATAAGTAGGTAGTATAAGATCTATAAATATTTAACCATGATAAAAATTATCTTTCCTTCTCAAATAGCTTCTAATTGATACTGAAATTTCTTCAATCTTTATAGCTTTTGTCATAGGGAATAAAATCTCCTATTGTTTAGAGGTCGTTGTGGTTTCAACATTTAAGCACAAGGTCAAAGTTTCTAATAAAATACCTTTATCCTTGTTGTCATGTGGCATACATGAAATAAAGGTTTTGATCATTTGATCAAATATTCTCTAATGAAGATCACATAGATTATTTATCCTTGTTGACATACAATAAAGGCTTTGACCATTTGGCTAAATCTTGTTCTATGGACATCACAAACAATTATTATCCTTGCTATCATGTAGGTTACATATAATACATGTTTTGACCATATGGCTAAATCTTTTCTTGTAGACATCATTAAGAATTTTAGTCCTAAGTCTTCTGTAAAATAGTTGCAATAGAGGTTTTGACCATTTGGCTAAAGTTTTCTCCATAAAGATCATAATGAACTTTTATCCTTGTTGTATGTATTTTGCTTGAGGTTTTGACCATCTGGCTAAATATTTCTCTATGGAGACCACAATGAACTTTTATCTTTTTTGTCATGTGAAATACATACAACAAAGGTTTCAATCATTTGACTATGTTTTCTCCTATGGGGATCATAAATAATTTTTATATTTGCTATGGTATGGAGGAATACATACAATAGATTTTTGGCCAGGTGGCTAAATCTTTTCCTATACACATTATAAATAATTATAATCATTGTTTTAGTGTTGAATAGATATAGTACAAGTTTTGAACATCTGTTATATCTTTTCCCAAATGAGAACACACAAGGAAGTTTTTTCTTACTCAAAGAGTAGCTAATAAAATAAAGCAAAATCAAGGGCAACTAAAAATAATAGAATATAATTTTCTTATTTACTTTAGGGCATATTCATGAGAAAGCTTGTTTTTGGCCATATGGTCAAATCTATCCCCTTTCTGTACAATGTTTCCATTAATACTTTCTATTATGGATGTTGGACTCATTCTATCTAATGTTCAAGTGCTTTTTTCATTTCAATAAAATTTGATATTTCATTGTATTTAGCAATTTCATTACTATTTTCTTCTTTTTGAGAGGTGACAACATACAAATTATAACATCTCCATTTTCCCACTTGTACAAGTATCATGAATTAAAAAAATTATTTTGGAGAAACTGTGATTTTGCTAGTTGATCATGAGATTTTTGCACTTGGGAGAGTGCACACAATACATCTGCATGCCATGAAGAAACACTTGAAGATGGATATATTTCAGTGGCTATTGATAAATGTTTAAATGTAGTAGCATATTTGCCATTCCCAACAATTCACGCGATGAAGGTTAATGAAGCTCTAGGTGGTTTCGCAAAATGGGGAAAGAAAGATGTGGTGGTTGTTTCAAACTCAAAAATAATTCATGACGGAGGAGATGGTTACGAATCAAACCATGTCCTACCTTTTGAGGATATTGATGTGCTTAGCATTCATGAAAGTTGGAGAGAACGTAGAGTGATGCTATGGACAAAAGGCAACACTGTGTGTGTTGGGATAGGGGTTATATTATTGGCTTTTCCATATGAAGTGATAAAATTTGAATTGATAGGAGAAGAGTATGTTGGTGTGGTGGTAGATAAAGCCCTTGATCAAACCACAGGAACATACATAGATGATAAACTCCACTATGTCACTTTGGAAAGATGGCCTATTAAACAAGTCACCTTTGATGATGGAACATTAGTGCTACAACAACAATCATACATGCAATTTATCTCTACAAATTCTTGTGCCAAAAACATGGAAGATACCAATGAAGATTATGTTTTTGCAAAAAAATCAAATTTTGTTCAGAAGAGATCATATTGTATGGTCAATAGAAAGCCTTGAATTATTGCTCCTGAAGGTGCGAAATTGAGGACTTTTATGGAATCCATTTTATAGGTTTCCACCATGATTGATTATTGCCAAGAAAAGTTTTGTTAGTTTGTTGATAGAGAAACAATGCGACAATTATGTAAATACTTTTGGGGATTGCAATTTGAAGAGTGCATAAACTATGTTTATGACAAGTTTGAATCATCATGCAGTATTGATTACTTGGGAACAAGGAAGTACAAATTCATCTTCAATGGACAAGTGGTATGTGGAAGGGCATGGTTTGAGATTCATGGAATCCCAAAGACATCTTTTTACACTTACAAAACACAATTTGAGCATGGTGTGAGGAGGGCAATGCATGAAAACAAGGGGGTAATAAGAGTAGCTTGGGATCACACAGTGATGGGAAGAGCCATCCTTAGAGAAATGCCACATAAGAGTAGAACAATGCAAGATGGATTAAGGAAGACACAATTGGTCAACCTAGATGTTTACAAGCAGGTAGATATATGGGCAGAAGTAAATACAACATTGAGTGGTATTGGATGTAAGAAAATGTCATTGTCCACCCTCGATTGTATTTGGAACACAGAGTTCAAGCATGTAACCTTAGCAAAGACAAGTGAGTTCTCCAAATGTAGTATTTGCTGAGAGATCAAAGAGCAACTTGTAGCAACAAAGTGTCTTCAAAAGTGAAATGTGCTTCTAAAGAAGCATCAATGTCACATGCTACAACAACAAAGTTGTCGAAACATATACTATAGTTGGCGCTTGGCCTTAGCATTAGATCCAAATAAAAACTTGTGCATCATACATGATAAAATGGACTAGCAAAAGACAGTTATCCCTAGGTTAAGGCTTCGTTCAAAAGAGATTGAAAAATCTACTCAACTACCAGTTTCTTAAATAGGCATGATTACACATGGACATGGAGAAGGTAGATATGGACATTTCTCACTCGATATATGGCCTCACGATCCTAACTTTACAATTGCCTCATTATCATTGTGCTTTACGAACTTGGAGTGACTACACAGGTATGCAAATGGTGATCTACAAGTAGACGGAATGCCGAGATCAACCTCTGTGCTACTAAATTCCCTCAACTTGAAAAAAGTACTAGACCACCATCAAGGTGTTGCACAAAATAAATCATGCATGGAAGATAATACACCACAAGATGACCATCATCATTTCAAACGATTTTCAGAGAAATTACTGCTTCAACTTGATAATTGTGGATCAGAAAACACAAATCGCTATCTCTTTGCATATTTATCATTGCTTATTGCACAAGGAATATTCAAGATGATCCAGCTTGGGTTTCTCATGGTGGGTCATACACATGAAGACATTGATGCAATGTTCAATAAATTTTCGAAGAAGCTGAGGACGAGCATGACCTTCACTTTTCCTCATCTTATGTAACATTTTCAATCATGCCAGATGACAAGTCCTACACTTTTCTTATTGACACATGTGCCTAACTTTAAGAGATACATTGAGGGATACTTTTCTGATTCCAAAGATACACTTATTGGTCACTCAAAACCTCTTGAATTTTGGTTTTATATGCAAGGAGATACACCTGTCATACAATACAAGATGCATCCAATGTCTCCAGACTGGTTACTAAGAGAAGGGTGTTCCAACATTGCTGCCCATGTTTGAGTACGTTAAGGATCATCAAGAAGTAGTAAGTGGAGTTAAAGATTATTTGAAGTATTGAGAAAGATGGTCAAATGTACAAGGACCTAAAGCAGAGCTCACAAAGTTTATAACACCAGTGATTGGTTATTGGAAACATATGATCTATGCTCTTCAAACTCCAAATGTCCAAGAAGATTTATTTTTCATAGATTTTTGGCCAAGAACACAAAGTGATGTAACCAATATAGACGACGTAGATAATGCAGATGACTTTATTGGATTGGAAGAGTTGAATGATCACTACTGTGGTCCTCTGAGCAAACGACCCAAACATGCGTTTGAACCAATGCTTGATGTTAAGAGAGATGACTTTGTGCTTATTAGACCTTTAGATCTAGTATATCCAATATGGCTTGGTGTCACACAAAATGGGCTGAGGATAAATATCAGTATGGGCCCTGCCATGGGCCCATACTTTTCAATTGGTATAACTGAAAGTGCTGGATTTAGGCGTGCTTGTCTCTTTTTTCAACATTAAAGGATCTAATATAACAAAAAACCTTCTAACGCGCGCACATAGTAATAGAGCTCCACACTGCTTGCATGAGGGATCAAGTTCAAATCCTCCTGGTGCAGTGGGCAATCAAACCAAACCCCCTTTTAGGGGGCTTTTATATTTTAATTAATTTCCACCAAGAGACCGGGTGAACCCGTTTACGATGGCGGGGCCCATGTTGAAATATATCCTCAGCCCACAAAATGAGGTTGATACAAATAGAAATTCCAAAAAATTCAACAAGGTATGTATACAATATTGGACACTAGTTTGTAGTTGTCAAAATGCTACATATGCAGAGGTGTATTTTAATTGTTGGGATAAATATTGGATGTGCAACAAAAAAAGACCCTGAACGATGGGAAACAATAAATAGCATTGTCTTCTCTTGGATGAAGAAATGTACAAAATCTCCCAAAAAATTTAAAATTTCCCCAATGGTTGTATTGAAGGCCAAAGAAAGTCTACAAGAATCCATCGACTAAAGATTTTCCTTGAATATTTCAAGGATATTAAAACTAAGGTATTTATGAACACCACTTTTTGAGTTTTTTTAAATCTCTTGCAAACAACCATAAGCAGTAATATGTTCCATTGCACCAAGTTCCGAATTAATGAAATTCTCAAAACTCACGAAATCCATTTTGATTTGGTTTTCCCATATTGATGGGAAATTTCCAAAATCTCGAATATGGAATGGCCTGTTTTGCCACAATAATGGCAAAAAATTCCAGACTTTCCAAAACCTCTATTCTTCCATCCACCTCTTCCTCTAGAGCTCCCCCTACCTCTAAAGTTTCCTCGGCCTTGTGAATCCTGCATTTCACCAAATTGTTGATTGAACCTATTTTGTTGGTTATCACCAGCACGTCCCATACCATGGCCTCTTGAAGAGGATCTACCACGTCCCCTTCCTGAACTTGAGTAAAATGTTTGAACATGTTTACCATTTTTTTCAGATGAGTCACCATGCATATTGATCTCTTCAGTAATCATGAGAGAGATCAGCTCATCAAAATCTGGAAATGGCTTCAATACACATACTGAAGTAATAAATGATTTCCATGCCTTCTCATCGTTAAGGCCACTCAGAGTGGATGAAACCAAATCATCATCATCTGACATTGCATCAATCGCTGCTAAATCATCTGCAATGCTTCTCACCTTCAACACATACTCATTGACAGAAAATTTCCCTTTCTTCAAGGCATTCAACTCTTGCTTGAGTTGAATCTTTCATGCCTTTGTATTTAATGAAAACATGCTCTCAAAAATTGTCCAAGCTGCATGTGAAGTTTCTGCATTCCTGATATCTCCCAGCATAGTATTATCAATGACTGCAGATATCCAGTATATCACCTTTTTGTCTTTTGCATTCCACTCTTTTCATGCTTTTAACTCATCTGCAGTCAAAGGGATACCTAGCTCTAGCTTATTTTCTTCACCTGAAACAAACTCATAAAGGCCCTTTCCAATGAGGAAGTTCGTCACACAGAACTTCCATGAAGGGTAGTTATTCTTATCGAGCTTCTCAATAATGGGATTTCTAATGTTGTCTATCATTATCACAAACAAGGATACAACACAGCAAGCCAGTCTTCTGCAATCTTTCACAACACATGCACAACACTATACCAAGTAACCTTTTTCACCGACTGCTCAGTAGTACATGTAATCTGCAATCTGTTTGCAAATAAACCTTATGTTTGCCTCTTGCAAACACCTCAAAAATTACAGTTTTGCAATCTGTAACCTGTGCACCCACTTTCGGTCAATAGAGCCGAAATCACAGTGTATCCTAAAACTACTGTCTGCAACCTTACGGCTCTAAAACAAGGCCCGAAACGGCCTCAAATGCCCAAAATAATTGCTCACACACTAAATCTCACAACAATCTGAGATTTTTTCTCAACTCTGCTTCCAGTGCCTCCACAGGCACTATCCAAGAGAGAGTGGAAGAATGGAAGAGCTTCTTACCCATTGCTTGCTTGCTCGAACGTTGCTTCTTCTCCTTCACTTCAACCTTCAAAATCAGCCTCTCTCAATGGCATGGCTCTGATACCATATCAAGAATCGCATGGTGGGGGGTTAACTTGAGCTGCTGCATCAAACACATATTGTACACACAAGAGGAAGCTCACTCAAGAACACAAGAAGAGAGATGGAGGCCAAAACGTTTTCTTGCTGGTTTCTTCTTCTTCTTCCACACACTATACAATGTACACAAAGTATAGATAAGATACAACATAAAGGAAGTGGCCTTCTAAGTCAAACAGTGCATAAGCGACTACACTAATCGATTGGTGTTATATCTTTGTTAGCTATAGGTAGGTGTAACAAACTAAATATAATAAGTGATAAGTCAATGGCCATGTGAGTATCATAATGACCACCAACATGCTAAGTGTAGACATGCGGACTCATCTAGCCAGGTGGTCCATCATCAATATCTGCACATGTTGCGCTTGCCATCTCAACATAATTATGAAAGAGAAATTAAAGGCTACTTTAGGTGTTTATACTCCATTCGTTCTCCTTTCATCAAGGAAGACACATTGATGTAATTTTGATTTTTTTCTTGAGAAGTTACTTCCATTAGCATTTGCAATATTTTCTTTCTCTGGTGATATTACTTAAAGAAACTATGTCTTTAGTTTTTTAATTTTTTACAAAAGGCACCAAGTATGTTTGGTTTAAATTTTTTATTTAAGTAAATCTTTTGCTAAAATAGTATGAAAGAGCTCATTAAAATTTATCATCCTTTGTAAGGATAACTATTTAATTGTAATCTAGTGTGTAAGAATACTTATCATAATGAAAAGTTTGAGCTAGCTATGCAAAATTTACTTAAGTCTATTTTATATCACATTTCAATTAAACTCTTATATGTGTTGTGTAATGATCTTATCATGTTAGTTTTGGTTAGATTTGTCCACATGGTCAAATCTCTTATCTCTTATAGACACTTTTACTACATCACTAGTGTATGTCTATGCATGTACCTTAGGATAAGAGAGCCAACAATATATTGCACACCCCAAAAAAGATTCATTGCACCTCCCAAAGGATTTTTACCTCAATAGCAAATATTGCAACAAAGATTTCACCTTCAATGTATCTTTTGAGATGTGTATATGGAATATTACGGTAAAATCCTTGTTACAATTCATGAGTTTAAATATCTATGAGATATAACTAGTTCAAAAATAGAATGGTTAGTCCTTAAGAAGAAACTAGGAAAACTTATCCAAATAGAGTATAACTTATCTCAATTAAACTTTCATGTGTCACTTATATGTGACACAGTTTTGGTCACATGGTCAAAAGTATCATGTTTAAATTTTCTTTTAATAATTAGGACCAATAAACACCTTCTTTGTACATGCCATTTTGAAGGCCTTTTTAGAAATTGAGTATGTTTAATATTATAATGATAAGATAATTTTTACAACTAATTCTAAGAATCTATTGTTAGTATCTCAAGTATACTTATAATTAGCGATAAAAAGTAGGTATGGAAAAATGACTTTATTAGAATAGATTTTATTTCAAAGAAATCATCATTTTATTTTTTTTCACTTCATGATATTACTCTTGGTTATATTTGTCCACATGGTCAAATGTCTCTTTTTTTAAGACACCATTTATGAAGTAGTACCTATGTATGTATTTTTCAATGTGAAGTTAAATTGCTTTAGTGTTCTATGCTAGTATATAGCTCAAACATTAAGTAGAATGATGAGGAAGTAAATGAATCTAATGTCCTTCTTTTTCTTCTTTGTAACTTCAACCAAGACATCTATGGTTGGATATCTAATTGATTCAACATCAGTAGAGCATGATGATATGATTGATGTGTCCTTGATAAGAAATGCAACACAATTATGTGTAATACTTGATCTCAATAGTCTTCTTTTACAATGATGCTTTGCTAAGTCAAAGGTTTCAAAGCTTTCAAATGGAAAAGCAATGGCTTGTTCTTCGACCAGGATGTATGGAGTTTCTTGAAGCCTTATTTGCAAGATTCCAAGTGGAAGTTTAGTCAACAACTTTACATAAAAATGTCATGGCAATTATTAAGTGCTTGGAGATCCATGCAAAAAGGAAGTATCCTTTGTCCATAATTTGGGGCCAAGAACAATGTTATAAACATCGATTCAAAATCATATATAGGCAAAATAAGATGGGAGTAGAAGCAATGTTCAAGCCTCTGAAGTATATATGGAATCAATATGGAGATGTTTGTCAACATACCAAGACTATTCTCATAGATGACAGTCCTTACAAAGGATGTCCAAATCTTGTTGAGAATTGCATTTATCCAAAAGCATTTGATATTGATCATAGAGACTCTATCTTGATCAAAGAACTTCTACCATATTTGACTCGCTTAAGAAAATATCATGATGCACATGAAGTCATCAAGTTTGATCGATATGGACAGGGTCCAATTCAATATGGACATGAATAGTATGCTCAATTCAAGGTTTTCATTGATGAATGGACTAGAGTAGAGAATGATGGTATTTCATATTCATCATCGGCACCGCTGTCGTATTGCTGCGCATTCGAGGTGTGATAACAACCCAAAAGTTGTGTGTGTAGGATTTGATACTTTGTACATATTTAGTTGTTGTGTTTATACTTTTGTTCTACGTGGAAGATGGTTTGAAGCAAGAGGAATTAATCAATAATGCTTTGGTTGACGTGTATGTAAAATCTGGTATGCTTGGAAAAGCCCAAGAAGTATTTGACAATATTTCAGATCAAGATGTTGTATCCTGAACGACACTTATGACAGGATATGCTAAACATGGCTGTGATAGAGGAGTATTGGAATTCCTTGATGAGATAACACTCAAAAGCATCGGTCAGGATGCTATTACTTATGTGTGTGGCTTGAAAGCTTGTTGCTATGGAAAGACATATCAGCATGGAAATTCAAATAGAGAGTCCAGTTCTTATATTTCCATTAAATCTGGAAGAATCTTTTGATAGTCAACTGATTGTTGTGATGCGTACTGCAATGTTGAAATCATTCAAACAGTCAAAGAGTATATTCTTGGAGGATTGCAAAAAGCTGCATTGGTCACATAAAGAGAATATGGAAATACCAAACTAGCATCTACTAGTGGAGGCACAGATACTTATGAGGAAATAGTGTACTTGCGAATGCATTGGTGGATATATATGTTAAATGTGGACCACAGTTAGGAAGCAAATTCAGAGTTTGCCATGGGCCACTTTTCTGATGGGGAGAAAAGCTAATTTGAAGCCGCTTTTCTGGTCCGAAAGGGGGCGTGAGAAAGAAAAAGAAACAAAAGAACTATTTTTGAAAAAGGAGTTTTTGGGAGGCAAAAAGGGAATCTTCGTCTGGTCTTTAAAAAAAAGACGCGCATTGGACAGTGATCATGTTGGAAGGATGGGGGGGAAGAATTGGTCCATTGCCAGGAGCTATCGCAGTCATCTATGAACAGCCCAGAGAACGGCAAATCTAGAGTTCAGTCCAAGAGTGCTTCTAAGGACACAAGCTTCTAATGCTAGATATAGAGGAGGTGCTCCGTATAGTGTCAGTAGCAAACATGAAGGAGAAATCAGTTGACTAATATAGCAGCACAGAGGCCCATGCACTATAGGGAGAATCAACAAAGCTTGTCACCTTCTTGGCGAGCTTTACAACGGAAGGAGAAGGTGAATAACATGGTCTTATTTGATTAGGCGACATATGACAAGATTCTGTCGGAGCTCATCACCTCATCGATCTTGTCAGATTGATTGCGGATAAATGGATCACTTGCAAGAATCAGTTGTGGATAGAGCTTGAGGGTGTAGAAACTCTTAATAGTGTGTTTTTTTTTGCTGCTACGAATCGATCAGAATTGCGCAATGCAACCTTGCTTTATCCTGGGTGCTTGGATCGACTTCATTCGTGCGACTTACCTACAGTAAAAGAACATTTTGAGATATTGAAAGTCTTTACAAAGCAGCTGCCCATAGCTGAGGAAATTGACCTCTATTCGGTGACATCACAGACAAAAAATTATAGTGGTACAGATATGCAAGTGATCTTGATTGATTCTCAAATGAAGGCAGTCGCAACTGTTGAGATGATGCAAGCATTTAAGGGCACAGAATCTGTCATCTGCAGATGTTCAGCTGTTAGAAGTACCTAGTTTTTGCACATAGAGAGCCACCGAAATCCTTGATGAGTAATATTCAAACCTTTGGATGTTGCAGGATGATTAAGTGATGTCTGAAGGGGTTGTTGACTTCCCTCTTGTGTGGGTCAAACTACATCACTCAACCCATACATTTCATTGGGTTACAAAAGTTTTATTGGCCAGTCTAGAAAAGATTGCAGCTGTACAAGCTCTACGTAGGCCTACATAATGCGGAGAAGACAAAAATGTTCCGTGATCATAATGGATTCAGGAAATTTCTGATTGTTTTGACAAAGGTATGCTTTTACTATGCCACCCTATGAGTTAAAGTCTGCTCTGCTGGTGGATCTTTCTTATCAAAAATAACACAAAACATGCCAATAGCTTCCATTATATTTAATGCTGGGAATGTTCTGTGGAGTTGTCAGTGTTATCTTCACTTGGCTGGTAGAATGGTTCACTAGTGTCTTTAGTTTTATTAAAGAACAAGTTGGTATTCCTTCAACTGTCACTCCAGCTTTGGGTGGCTTGGGAGTGGGATTGATTGCATTAAAGTACCCTGGAATCCTGTATTGGGCTTTACAAATGTTGAAAAGATTTTGCATTCTCAAAAGACTACATCTGTGCCTGGAAAAGGGCTGCTAGCTCAACTGATCACTGTTAAAATAGTGACAACAGCTTTGTGCAAAGGTTCTAGACTGAATGCCAAAATCAGAGGACGATGTCTGATTATCAATAACAGAAAATTTTTGACAGTATGCATGCATATTTTTTTTCAATCAAACTTAGTACAATTCCATGGATCAATTTCCTTGCTACCTTGATCCAAACACAAAGCTTGAAGACTGATTGATTATGCATATGTTCGACTCCTATGAACTGAAAGCAACAAGACATTGAAGGATGAATTCTATGCTTAGCTGAAACTTGCTTTTGATCTTATCATTGCTGCATAGATGAGGTCTCGTTGAAAGCTTGGTAGATCTATTACTGCACACAAATCCTCTAATCTTACTTATTCATATTCTTGATTTTCTATCTTGAAATTAATCAAGGTTCTCTGTGGTCACGACTTTGCTTTCGAAACCCTTCGACATCTTTGGTGAACCGGACGTGAAAGCATCGCAGAAATTTCAGGATGGGAGATACTTCAGCCTCTATTTCAGCCTCTTCTACGATTCCAACTGTGTTCTCTACTTCAGCTCCATCAATGACTGCTGCATCAAGTACTTCAACAGAGGATCTAAAGTAGATTTTGCAGAATATGTCCATGTATATACAGCTCCAAAATCAGCAGACACAATTGTATATGTAGCAGCAGCAACAATTGCATCAACAACAGTTGTCTCAGCAAAGGCAACTCTATTCGAAGCAGGAGAATGCAAACAGCGCGACTAAAGCGATTGAAGCAGTTGAGAATGAGAAGACGCTATTTGATGGCCATAATGTTTCAGCATATTTGAAGACATATGAGATCAAGATGGGGGTTTTTGAAGTTCCAGTTGGACTTATGAGTAAGTACTTCCTTCGTCTTGTCACACCCACCTTGAGGGCAAAAGTGATCGATCTTTTTATTCAAAATACACATTGGCAAGATTTTAAGAAGGCCTTGAAAGAAGAATATTTCCTTGAGGACTTTGGTATGGCTACTCGGCGGTCATTCCGAGAGTGGGTCTACATGCCAAACAAAGGTTTAGCTGCTTCAGAGTTGATTCGGGAATTTGAAGAGAGGTATAGTCAGCTTGATGCCATTGAACAAAGAGCATTGGATGTTGAAAAAGTTGAGCTTTTCTTGCAAGCTGCAGATGCTGCTCTTCAGGAAGAGTTGGGTGAGCTTCTTGAGGATCGCACGAAGCCTATGGGTCTTAAAACAAATTGGCAGGATGCCCAGGATGCAGTCTTGACTTTGACCAAGAGGAGGATATGGAAGACCTGCCTACAGAATGGTTCCATGACACTGACACCATCATCTGCTTCTATGCCTGCTTCTATCCCTGTTATTTCTTCTCCTCCTCAGCCAGTTTCTTGGCCTATGCCAGTGCCTACTGTTTCCACTCCACCTATTCCTCCTGTTCCATGACCGATGCCTACACCTTCTGCTCCAAAACCATCCGCTCCATCGGTGCCTACCTCTCTTGATGACATAATTAAAGGCATAACAGATTTGACACTGGAGTCAGTTAAAGCGGAGTTGGTGGGAAAATTGAAAGAGTAGTTTGCTTCGACTGTGCCTACTACTTCTTCTAGTGCTTCTACTGCACCTAGGAGTGCTCCTAGTGCACCTAGGAGAGATCGGAGATGTATTTGGTGCGATAGTACGGACCATCAGCATTGTAGGGATTGTGAATCTTTTCAGGATGCAAGGAGGAAGAATTTGGTATTTTGGGGACAGGATGGTAAGATTTGGTTGACTGAAATAGGAGCTCCACTTGCTACTAACTTTGGTAAAGGTGGAATGAAGAAGTTAGTGGATGACATGGCTGTGCATACATCTTATGTGACAGCTAGAGGTGATACTTCTGCATATGGAGTCCAAATTGAGAAGGGATCGGAGACTCAGTCAGAACTATGGACTTATGCTATGGAGACTGCAAACAAGGGAAAATTTCAGCAAATTGTTTTGACTAGTGCAGGCTCTAGCATCAGATCAGAGACAGGTTGGGATTCGCCTGTTGACAGGTACTCTATTTATGCTGATTTGGCTAAGTCTCATGGAGCATACGTACTTGTTGAGGAGAAGTGTAAGAGGGATGAAGAAAATCCAAGTGCAGCTAAGAAGACTAGAGGGGGTGAGTTTGTTACACCACCTACTGCAGGACCGTCTTTGAGACCAAGGCCAGATCGACAGATGGAAGATGCTCAAAAGAGAGAAATGAGGCAAGAGCCTAGAGAGAGAAAGCAGCTAGGGTTTAGATTGATGTCCGATATTGAGACATCTATGGACATGAAGAAAATCTTTAATGACAAGATACTTGGCAGTGAGGTGACTTTCACTATTTCTGAGGTTTTGGGCATCTCGAAAAGAGAGTTTCAAGATCAGTTTTAGGAGGTTCTGAAGAGGAAAAGACATGCATTGCCTACCATTGATACACAGGGAGTTTTGATTGGGGAGTTGGATGAGGATGAGGATGAGGTTATGGTTGAGAATGCTTCTGTTTTTCTGCAAGTAGAGAAGAGGGTTCAGCCTATGCATTATGCTAAAACTAATGAGCCTGTCTTGATACCACGTAGTCACTTTTCACGGAGTCATTGGGCTAGGGCAACTACAGAGACGATGGTAAAGATTGGAGAGAAACAAGTGCCTTATGTTGCTTTGGGAGATCATGGTTCAGAGATTAATCTCATAGTTCGTGGAGTTTATGAGAGTAATAGATGGCCTATGGATGTAGAGCATGGGTGGCATATGAGAGCCGCCAATAACACTGCAGGTGATTTGTATGCTGCCTGTCCCAGTGTCAGGGTTTCTATTGGTGATATAGAGGAGGATTTCCATTTCTTTGTGCAGGATTCATGCTCTTATCCTATAATTCTTGGACAGCCATTCATCACAGAGATGCGCATGGAAACAAAGGTAATGGATGATGGATCTGCTTATGCACGAATTCGTAGTAAAGATGGCATGAGAATAGTTCAGTTTATGACTGTGTGTGTGAACCATGTTAGAAACAGAGATACTCTCAAAGATGCACCTTTGCCCACTGTAAGGGATTCGGGTTTTCATTAGGTACCGCTGTTTCGCGAGACGACGGTGGTACAGAGCAGAGGAGATTGGAGTTCTCGCCTCCTGGCAGCAGTGTTTTCTCCTCCGGTTTTGTTGGGATTTCAGCAAATAGTTCGATGAGCTATCAGAAAATTTCTAGGTTGCCTAGAGCTGCCAGGCAGTACATATGCAAGAAGGAGAAAAATTTTAAAAATGCAGGAATTTTAGAGGATGATGAGCACATAGGTGGGATGTATGACAGTATGATTTGTGTAGATACGATGGAAGAGATGGAAGATATGTTGAAAACTGATATGTAGAGTTATCACAGTAATGTATTAGTGCAATCCCTGGACATGTTTCATGAAATTGCAGATTTTGTGTCACAGATTGAGTCAGAGGCTGAGGTGACTCAGCAAAAAGTGTTGAGTGCTGAAGAAAATCAGCAAACAAAGTTTCCAGCTGGTTATGATCAGCTCACAAAGTTTACTACTGAAATATTTTGAGCATCCAGAGTTTAGGGTTGTTTCTATACAGTCCAAAGAGCAGAGGGCTGAGGATATTCAGCCATTGGAGTGCAGAATTGCTGATTTACAGCAAGATTTGAGTAATGCAGAAGAGCATAATGAGGCCAGGGTTGACACGAAATACAAAACTGTGGATAAGAAGGTGAAGCCGATAGCTGTACCGCTTCCACCTGACAATGATCAGCAAATAGAGAGGGCTACTAAACAGCCAATTTTGAGGAATCTGGAGCATATTGGTCATAAATTTTTAGTAGAGACTCTTGCTGAATTGAAAATTGGAAATGGTGATTTTTACTACCCATAGAGAAGCAATGCTTTCAGGAGATGCTTGAGTGACATGGAAGGGGATTTGCTTTTTTTCCGCATAAGATTGGATGTGTGAATCCGGATATTGTTGCTCCTATGGTCATTTTTACTATTCCTCATATTCCATGGAATCTCCGACCTATTCTAATGCCTAAAGCACACCTGCCAAAGCTGATTGATTTATTGAATGAGAAAATCAGGATGGGAATTCTTGAGCCTTCATCTGCACCATACTCAAACAGATGGTTTACGATTCCAAAGAAGAATGGTACTCTCTGATTTATACAGGACATGCAGCCAGTAAACAGAGTTACTATCAGGAATATTGGTATAGGTTCAGTTGTGGATGAGTTTGCAGAAGCATTTGCTGGACGCGCCATCTATTCTTTAGGTGATTTGTATTCGGGATATGATCAGTTTCAACTGGCTTTGGAAAGCAGGGACATAACCACCATGAGAACTCCTATTGGGCTTGTCAAAATATGTACCTTGCCTCAAGGTGCCACTAATTCTGTTGCACATATGATGAATGCCATGCATAAGGTCCTTCGTGATTATATACCTTAGCTTACTATGCCTTTCTTGGATGATGTGCCCATTAAAGGGTGTGCAGAAGAAGAGAAAAATGAGAGTCTAAATGAGCAGGGATGCTGATCCTTTATGGCTGATCATATTTCAGCATGTGAGAAGATTTTGGCCAAGTTAGAAGAAGTGAACTTGACACTTTCAGGGCAAAAATCTGTTTTTGGAGTGAATGAGGTTGTCATTGTTGGACATATGTGTGGATCTTATGGCAGGAAACCCTCACCTGATAAGGTGAATGCTATAGGCAAGATTGCGGAGTATTGTTTTACCACTTTACAGGTACGGAGATTCATTGGAGCTTGTGTGTTTTATATGATTTGGATACCTCATTTTGCACACATAGCAGATTTTTTATATCAGCTGCTTCGAAAGGGGCAGAAATTCTATTGGGATGAGAGCCACACTAGAGCCATGCGGAAATTGAAGAAGTTATTGCAGAATGCTCCTACTCTCAGGAAAGCAGATTATAATTGCGGAAGGCCTATTGTATTGACAGTTGACACTAGTCCAATTGGCATAGGTTGGGTTGTGGGTCAAGATGATGCAGATGGAAATAGGTATGCTATTCGGTTTGGGGCGAAAGTCCTAAACGAGAGATAGAGGAGATATCCGCAAATCAAGAGGGAATTATTGGGGATTGTTACGGCTCTCAAATGTGACAAGGAGTACTTTATTGGAGCTTCAGTTGTGGTAGAGATAGATTGCTTGCCATTGATTGGTATGATTACGAGTTGCTCTACTCCGGATATAGCTATGCTGAGATGGATTGCATACATCAAGTCATTAAATCCGAAATTTAAACACATAGTAGGGAAGGATAATCCAGTGGTGGCAAATATGTTGTCTAGAGCCACATATGATGATGAGGAGACTCTACTTGCATAAGAGGATGATGCAGAAATTTTGGCCATTATAGTTGATCATGTTTGTCATGTTTATGATATTGTGGCTTTCATAGAAGAACTCTATGTTGGAGATTTGTTGCAGATTGGCAGGTACCTTAGTACACTAAGCAAAAGAGATGAATGGACAGATGAAGAGTTCAAGAAAATCAGAAGGAAAGCCTATGGTTATTTTCTCAAGGATGGATTTCTTTGGAAGCATCCAAAGAAAAGAGGCGGATTACCTTTGCGGGTTGTCTGCGATAGAGAGACACAATTACAGGTGATGAGGGAGTTTCATGAGAGTCCTTGGGCTAGTCATAGAGGAGTGTGGGCTACTTATGAGAAAATCAAGGAGAAATATTGGAAGAAAGGCATGTATAGAGATGTTTCTCACTTTGTTGAGACTTGCAGGGATTGTCAGATGTATTCGGTAGTGCGTCATCGAGATGAGCTTCATCCGACCTATCCACTATGCATTCATTATAAGTGGGTAGTTGACTTGGTTACTATGCCTATGGGTCTATGGTAGATGAGATACATTGTTTTGGCTAGAGAAGATCTTACCAATCATGTTGAGGGCAGATCTTTGAGAACAAAGACCACTAGTGCAATGTGTAAGTTCTTATTGGAAGAAATTTTCTGCAGGTACGGCTGTGTGGGTAAGATCACTACGGATCGCGGTGAATTGGATGCAGATGAAGCTAGGGAGTTTTTCTCTCAGCTAGGAATCAAGTTGGCTCTAACCACAGCATATAATCTAGAGGGAAATGGGAAGAGTGAAAGAGGGCATCCGCCGATAGTGAAAGCATTAGCCAAAGCATGCAGAGGATGGATTGGAGAATGGCCGAGACTTCTATCATTTGATTTATGGGCTGATCATATGACTCACAGTGTTACCACAGGATATATGCCTGTAGAGTTGATGTATGGTCAGAAACCGGTTATGCCGGACTGAGACTTGTGATTTGACTTGGTCAGTTTTACCTTGGCAGGAGGATTTGACAAGAGAGGAGTTCTTAGCTCTTCGGATTCGGCAGTTGGAGAGAAGACCAAAGGATATTCAGCTAGCTATTGACAGGTTGAAGGTTGCTAGACTAAGAAATAAGGACAGGTTTGACAGCAGGCATCGCTTGCGGCCTAGAGCAATAGAAGAGGGAGATTGGGTATTAGTCTTTGATAGCAGCCTTGAAAATCAACATACTGCACTTCGGAAGATGGTGAAAAGATGGTTTGGGCCATACATAGTCAGACATGTTTTTGATAATGCAACATATGAGTTGATAGAATTGGATGGGACAGTGCTTAGAGTGCCTATTGCTAGAAAAAGAATCAAGACTTTCAAGAAAAGAGATGATGAAGATTATGCATTGGAAGAATTTGCAAGAGAAGAGCAATGAGAAGAAACTCTAATGGAAGAGACAGATGATATGAGAGATAATCTTGTTGATATACCGGAAATGCATAATGAAGAGATTGATTTGTTTGTGGATCTTGATGATAACGATCATGGGTAGTTGGCCCATCCGGAGGATGCGCAGGATTAGAGGGGGTGGAAGTCGTATTGCTGCGCATTCGAGGTGTGAAAACCACCCAAAAGTTATGTGTGTAGGATTTGATACTTTGTACATATTTAGTTGTTGTGTTTATACTTTTGTTCTACGTGGAAGAGGGTTTGAAGCAAGAGGAATTAATCAATAATGCTTTGGTTGACGTGTATGTAAAATATGGTATGCTTGGAAAAGCCCAAGAAGTATTTGACAATATGTCAAATCAAGATGTCGTATCCTGAACAACACTTTTGATAGGATATGCTAAACATGGCTGTGATAGAGGAGTATTGGAATTCCTTGATGAGATAACACTCAAAAGCATCGGTCAGGATGCTATTACTTATGTGTGTGGCTTGAAAGCTTGTGGCTATGGAAAGACATATCAGCATGAAAATTCAAATAGAAAGTCCAGTTCTTATATTTTCATAAAATCCGGAAGACTCTTTTGATAATCAACTGATTGTTGTGATGCGTACTGCAATGTTGAAATCATTGAAACAGTCAAAGAGTATATTCTTGGAGGATTGCAAAAAGCTGCATTGGTCACATAAAGGGAATATGGAAATACCAAACTAGCATCTACTAGTGGAGGCACAGATACTTATGAGGAAATAGTGTACTTGGAAATGCATTGGTGGATATATATGTTAAATGTGGACCACAGTTAGGAAGCAAATTTAGAGTTTTCCAGGGGCCGCTTTTCTAATGGGGAGAAAAGCTAATTTGAAGCCGCTTTTCTGGTCCGAAAGGGGGCATGAGAAAGAAAAAGAAACAAAAGAACTATTTTTGAAAAGGAGTTTTTGGGAGGCAAAAAGGGAACCTTCGTCTGGTCTAAAAAAAAAGACGTGCATTGGACAGTGATCATGTTGGAAGGATGGGGGGGGAGAATTGGTCCATCGCCAGGAGCTATCGCAGTCATCTATGAAGAGCCCAGAGAACGGCAAATCTGGAGTTCAGTCCAAGAGTGCTTCTAAGGACACAAGCTTCTAACGCTAGATATAGAGGAGGCGCTCTGTATAGTGTCAGTAGCAAACATGAAGGAGAAATCAGTTGACTGATATAGTAGCACAGAGGCCCATGCGCTATAGGGAGAATCAACAAAGCTTGTCACCTTCTTGGCGAGCTTTACAACGGAAGGAGAAGGTGAATAACATGGTCTTATTTGATCAGGTGACATATGACAAGATTCTGTCGAAGCTCATCACCTCATCGATCTTGTCAGATTGATTGTGGATAAATGGATCACTTGCAAGAATCAATTGTGGACAGAGCTTGAGGGTGTAGAAACTCTTAATAGTGTGTTTTTTTTTCCTGCTACGAATCAATCAGAATTACTCAATGCAACCTTGCTTTGTCCTAGGTGCTTGGATCGGTTTCTTTCGTGCGACTTACCTACAGTAAAAGAACGTTTTGAGATATTGAAAGTCTTTACAAAGCAGCTGTCCATAGTTGAGGAAATTGATCTCTATTGGGTGACATCATAGACAGAAAATTACAGTGGTACAGATATGCAAGTGATCCTGATTGATTCTCAAATGAAGGCAGTCGCAACTATTGAGATGATGCAAGCATTTAAGGGCACAGAATCTTTCATCTGCAGATGTTCAGCTGTTAGAAGTACTTAGCTTTTGCACACAGAGAGCCACCGAAATCCTTGATGAGTAATATTTAAATCTTTGGATGTTGGAGGATGATTAAGTGATGTTTGAAGGGGTTGTAGACTTCCCTCTTGTGTGGGTCAAACTACATCACTCAACCCATACATTTCATTGGGTTACAAAAGTTTTACTGGCCAGTCTAGAAAAGATTGCAGCTGTACAAGCTCTACACCTACATAATGCGGAGAAGACAAAAATGTTCCGTGATCATAATGGATTCAGAAAATTTCTGATTGTTTTGACAAAGGCATGCTTTTACTATGCCACCCTATGAGTTAAAGTCTGCTCTGCTGGTGGATCTTTCTTATCAAAAATAACACAAAACATGCCAATAGCTTCCATTATATTTAATGCTAGGAATGTTCTGTGGAGTTGTCAGTGTTATCTTCACTTGGCTGGTAGAATGGTTCACTAGTGTCTTTAGTTTTATTAAAGAACAAGTTGGTATTCCTTCAACTGTCACTCCAGCTTTGGGTGGCTTGGGAGTGGGATTGATTGCATTAAAGTACCCTGGAATCCTGTATTGGGCTTTACAAATGTTGAAAAGATTTTGCATTCTCAAAAGACTGCATTTGTGCCTAGAAAAGGGCTGCTAGCTCAACTGATCACTCTTAAAATAGTGACAACAGCTTTGTGCAAAGGTTTTGGACTGAATGCCAAAATCAGAGGACGATGTCTGATTATCAATAATAGAAAATTTTTGACAGTATGCATGCATATTTTTTTTCAATCAAATTTAGTACAATTCCATGGATCAATTTCCTTGCTACCTTGATCCAAACACAAAGCTTGAAGACAAATTAATTATGCATATGTTCGACTCCTATGAACTGAAAGCAACCAGACATTGAAGGATGAATTCTATGCTTAGCTGAAACGTGCTTTTGATCTTATCATTGCTGCATATATGAGGTCTCGTTGAAAGCTTGGTAGATCTATTACTGCACAAAGATCCTCTCATCTTACTTATTCGTATGCTTCATTTTCTATCCTGAAATTAATCAAGGTCCTCTGTGGTCGGGACTTTGCTTCGAAACCCTTCAACACCGCTGTCGAAGGGTTTCAAAAGCAAAGTCATGACCACAGAGGACCTGACTAATTTTTGGATAGAAGGTCAATAGTGGTGGCCTCCACAAAGAATCGTATTTATATTTCAACAACTCTTCAGAAGATTGTTGAGACAAACAGCTTATTAGCTTAGCAACTTCCTCTTTAACATTAGAGAATCTGAATTCTGTTATAACAGCGTATTTTTTTTTCGGACAGGTAATTATTGTCTATATTCACATCCACAACCTTTAAGAATCCTTTGAACAGTATTGAACCCTATAGAAAATCTTCTTTGTGAGAGAGAGCAACAGATTCTTCTTCGTAGGAAAGGTGCTAAAATCCATCATATATTTAAGGCTGATTCTAGTCTGTTTCTTTAAGCTACACCTGTGGATGTCTTGAACCAAGTGTCTCGTGAGGGTATCCGCCAGCCTCGGGACAACCATGGGAAGAAGTATGAGGTGCTGACATTTAGGATCTTGAGTGTGAGCTCTATGGATACATGCACTTCTGCAATAGAGGCAGAATTCTTCAGAGACACTGTGCTCCAGGTTATCCAAGGATTCATCTAGCTGATGCCTCACAGAAAATGATCTTTCACAATGCCATTAGAAATCCTTCACAGTCAGTTGTCTATCCAGCTGGGAAGGGACATCACCCCTGTAATCATGGTTCCCCAGAAGTGCCATATCTTCTGCAGGCTCTGGGATGTGTAAATTTGGGTAAAGGATTTGTAGAAAGCAGTGTCTTTTACTCCAGTGAGTCCATCCTTGTAAAAATTATCACATGTGGAGATTATAAACTTCGGCCCAAGTAAATCCCCCACTATGCCCATCTGGTAAGCTACGGCTGACTGATTGTAATTCCCTTCTGTAATATTTTCGCCCGTGAACATTGACTTTCCGCACACTGCGTAAACTTTGTACAAAGGTTATCCCACATATTGGATTTACCGGCAGTATAATGTGTAGCCTACACGTGAGAAATCGAGACCATTCGCATTGGCAAAAGCGAGCCGAGGGTTCAAAACCGAAATTCCCGCGTAAACACCCTCTTGGGAGGGGCAAAATAGTTATTATTAAAGCAATTTTTTTTTACTTTAATCCCTTTTCCCCAGCCGATGCATGGCTGGAGAAGAGGGAGTGTGGGGGGATGGGCCATGGAGGAGTCGTGGCCTGCATGGGAGGGGGGGAACCCATGCAAGGGGCCACGTGTGTGGAGGCCTTCTCTTCCCCCCCTAGGCCTATAAAAACCCCCTCCCCAGTAAGTCTGAGGGGGAGGAGTAGCGTGAGAGGAGGAAGCGACGGTGCTGTGAGAGGGAAGAAGGGATGCTACTGTTCCGCCGTTTGGGGAACGGAGGGAGACCAGGGCTGCCATCGCCGCCGAGCAGGAAGCCGCCAGGCCGCCACAGTCCGCCAGCCGCCACAGTCCGCCGCCATCCTCGCCTTCTTCACGACCCCTTCCCAATCATTGGTACCCCCCCCCCTCGACGTTGCTGCAGGTCCCAGAAGCTTCTTAGAAGCTTCTTAAGAAGCTTTTAAGGATTAAGGCCATAGGCCTTGATCCTATGCGACTTCTCGGTTTTTGAGTCCGGTTAGGGAAATTCCTATTCCCAAGCGAGGAGAAGATATCGATCTCCTAGCCGTCTCGAAAAGCGAGAGTAAAGGAGTCTGTAACCATGACTACAATGGCTCCCAAGAAGTTGCAAGGCGCGGCTGCGGGAGGTTCATCTCCAAGCATTCAAGTGGATATCTCCCCGAGCCCACAGACCCAGGTTTTTATGATTTTTGATTCTACGCAAAAGTAATGCATTAGGTATGATAACTCCCACGGAATAGAAGGAACCTATGCATGTTTAAATTTACCAAGCCGAATTAAAAAGGCAATTGAGGATAAATCTTTATTGTAATGGTTCATGGGGAAAGCTATTAACACCCGTAGGAGGTTATCCGAAAAGTAATGATGGCGTATCAAAAATTGAATCTAGGGATTGGCATGTGGCATGTGCTTGCAAGAAAGAATATACCAACACTAACTCTACAATAACCTCATTTAACTACATTGTAGTTATGAAAGGGTTGCGTGTTGCACTTTCATCGTGCATAAAATTCATTCATCAAATGTTGCATTTGGGAAGGATTGCAGGGTTTAAACAAAGCATGAGATTCTAAAGTATAGATAACAAGGTAGTAGGCATGATTAATTGATGTAAGTCCTAGTAGGACCTAGGAAAGTTAGTGTCCAGATTATCAGGCATTTTTACTTTACCAAGGAAAGATAGGGTTATTGTGAACCATGTGATGCGTAGAAGCAATGAATCACATGTTTACATGTATTGGTGTAGTTGTAACTATTTTTCCTCCTTTAGATCTAGTTTATTATCCCTAGGAAAGGTTCATCCTTGTCGCAAGACAAGTATATTGAGTTGTCTAAATCACCTAACCCACAAGGGATTCATATGGGCATGGTTCAGTCAATATGATAAATACCCAAGCACTAACTAGGGATTAGCACGTTAAGGATTTGGCCAAGTTTTCTACTTGTTGCTAAGTCGAAACCTTCATACCCAATGATCATACCCACATTCACGAAATGTTGAGTCAATTGGATGCTCATGCATAAAACGATCTAAGGTTCCTACCCTAAGGATCATTCGACCTAGTGCTAGAACTTGGTTTGAGTTGGAATCCCTAGGACCGAACGTTGTCGGTCTAGTGCAATTAGGATTGGGGTGAGTGAGAAGACGCCCTAAACCCTACTTCGAGTCTAATCATAATTCTTGACTAGAAAACACCATTCAAAAGTGAAATGATCTCTTGGAATGGAGGCGACACTTGTGCAACAAGTTGCAACGTCGCCTAGCCTTGTGGTTTGATCGTAAGAAAGTTTTTGCCATTCCTTGGAATGAGGTTGTCAGGTTCTTGCGCAAGTTTAACTTGCAAGGGAATGAGTAGTCATCCTGTTACATCGCCCTCATTAGGGAAAAATTGCCAAGTTAAGGGGAGTTAAGTAATTGCTCGGCGCAAATGATTAGTCAATAAATTAAAGCGACATGGTCGCCGGGATTACTACTAATTAAAAACCTAAGGTATTGGTTAAGTTGGGTTAACAGGGTATGACCCTAACCCAAGGATAATAGGAATCTTGCCAAGTAGCAATTGATTCCGGATCGAATGCTGGATGCATTCCGAGAGAAGGATTCACTCCTTAACAGTTTGCCAAATAAAAAACCACTGGAATTGATTGTGCTTGTAGCAGTTTAGAAAGCACTGTTTGCATTGTTTGCTCAAGGAACTAAAGGATGAAAAGATATATAAATGCTTCAGGTTGAAGGCCTGAAGGGAGAGGCAGCTTCAGTTACCCCCGACTGCCTGCCTGACCCTAACCAAGGGGGTTGTTGACCGCGCCGGGAACGTGGACCGAACCCGCCGCGAGAGGTCTTTCCGTTGAGCTCTACTTGGAGCAGGAGGACGCTTGGGTGCCAGGGGGGGCTCTGGCCGTAAATCCCTCGCCTTCCGGGTCCTGCACAAGAGGCTAACGTGACTCGAGATTGGATCTCGAGGCCCGCATACTAGTCTACGAGCAGAAGCTTGGAATAGTGATCCTTGGTGGATTACTGGATAGCCTTCGGGCGGATTATGAACAAGCCTACAGGCGGAACTCCTTGTATTTCAAAGATAAAAGGATAAAATGATAATAAAGAAGTTGTTTGACATTGTTTTTCTATGTCCTGTGATAAGATTACGTGAAGGAACCAGTGCTTAACGGGGTTAATCAAAGAAGCTGTTTGTTATATGTCAAATTAATGTGGTAGGTAATTACATAACTAAAACAAACCGAGGAAAGTGCGGAGGATGGACCATGGGTCTGTCCTATGGATGGGTGGTCCCGGTTAGCCGGGAAATTTTCTCAAAAATCTTCAACGAACAGAGGGATGATCATCATCGCCGAAACAAATAATGAGAACGATGACTTAGAATTACCTATTACCCGATTCACGCTGTTTTAGGGGAACGGAATGGGACTATGCCTTATGGCAGAGAGGTCGAGCCTTGCATCCCTCTCGTTTCCCATTCTCCTTGAACCAAGTGCAGCGTGAATCCGCTTCGGACGTCGTGTTTCTGCGTAAAGTAATTCGCTCGGGTGTGACGCTAGTTGCTGCTAGCTAATGACCAAACAAGAAAACCCAAATTCAGGTCGATCCTAAGTGGGAACGGCCAGGATACTTCCGCTACGGGGCAGACACGGAAAGACCTAGATTGCAAAACCCGTAACATTCCATGGGAGTGCCGGGCAGAGTTTTCTAGACATCCTTTCCGATGGACTGCTAAGACGTGTCCTGGATGATCCTAGTGGACACGTTACACCTTCTCTTCTCCAATCACCCATCACCAACAAATTGAGAGGCGAGGATCTCTAAAGCTGATCAGAGAGGCGGCTTTCTTCATGAGAGGCTGAGATGGTGAGTTGCAGCAAACCTACCAGGCAGGAGACTAGGAGGAGGGCACCAATAAAAAAACACCAAAGGTTCCTAAGTATCTGTGTACTGATGAAACATAATGCCCTGGTATATAACCAAAAGAGGTATTTGCAACAGCAATAAAAGTTCCACCTAGAAATGTCAAGTAGAACAGCTGCAGGATCAGGTTAAGACGTTCACAGAAGTAATGCTCCGCAGAAATGACAGCTCATCTGCCTGATTATCCCCCTAGAAAAAGCTCCTCCCAACCTGTATCAATGTCCTCCCTCTCTAAGCATGATAGCGTGCCTTTCTCCTCCTCGACAACTGGCTGGTAAGAACATCAGTTTAATATTGTGTGACTGGCTTCAACCATCCATCACAGCATCAACAGGGACCCGTCACAGGAGAACAGAGCTAGATCAGGCGCAGAACAAAAATGATTGTTGAGGTTTTGGAGTCTTCATCTTTATCATCTTCTCTCGGTTCCTTTTTCATCCTGCATTGTCACCAAATGTCGTTTTGCCGTAGCTTCTTCTGGTTTTCCTCCATCGTAGCTTCTATAATCGCAACTTCTACGATGTCTCCTCCTTCGTTTAGCACTCCATCACCTTCTTTGTCAAGTTCCTTTGCACTAGGACAATCATTAAATTTTGCACCTTATTAAGGATCACATTGTCATGGTGGCGAGTCACGAAGAGAAATGGGTCGAAACGCGACAGGACGTAGAGGAGTTTGAACAACTTCAGTGCCCACACACTCTTTGCATCTCTCAGTTTTGATGCATCTTTCTTGTCTTCTTCTGTCGCAGCTCAAACCATTGTTTACGCAACACTCCTCTGTTGCAGCAGTAGTTGCCGATGCTTCTAGCTTCCTCTTCTTTCGCTTGTCTTCCTTCCTCGTTCTGTGCACCTCTTTCCCAACTTCTTTCGTTTCTTCCTCCCTTTCGAACCAGAAAAGCGGCCCCTTTCTTTCTCTCATCATCTTCCATTCTTGCTTCCCTCCAAAAAGCCCTCATTTCAAAAATAGTCATCCCCTTCTTGCTTTTTCTTTCAGCTCCTCTATTCTTGCCCCATCATATACAACCAAAGTACCTCTATTATAGATGCCTAGAGAAGATATAGCAGCAGTCATAGAAGATCTAATACGGAAGCTAACATGCATGTCATTCTGAAAATATTGAACTTCACAAAGAACTTCACCAACCACACCTACGAATATCAAAGCACCATATACATAACCAATCTCAGAATCTGTGCTAGTCTCAGCCACATCTCCCAAAGCTCATGTGAACTGTTGATCAAAACCTCCTCGTCTAGGTTGTTTGACCACTTGGAAAGACATGCCAACTAGAGCATTATTGATAAGTTCCTCTTGCTCCAAACCCTCTTCCATGCAGAACAAAAGTATAAACACAACAACTAGATATGTACAAAGTATCAAATCCCACACACACAACTTTTGGGTGGATTTCACACCTCGAATGCGCAGCAATACGACATCCACCCCCTCTAATCCTCTGCATCCTCCGGATGGGCCAAGTACCCATGATCGTTATCATCAAGATCCATAAACAGATCAATCTCTTCATTGTGCATTTCCGGTATTTCAACAAGATTATCTGTCATATCATCTCTCTTTTCCATTGGAGTTTCTTCTCGATGCTCTTCTCTTGCAAATTCTTCCAATGCATAATCCTCATCATCTCGTTTCTTAAAAATCTTGATTCTTTTTCCTGTAATAGGCACTCTAAGCAGTGTTCCATCCAATTTTGTCAATTCATATGTTGCATTATCAAAGACATGTCTGACTATGTACAGTCCAAACCTTCTTTTCACCATCTTCCGAAGTGCAATATGTTGATTTTCAAGGCTGCTATCAAAGACTAATACCCAGTCTCCCTCTTCTATTGCTCTAGGCTGCAAGTGATGCTTGCTGTCAAACCAGTCCTTATTTCTTAGTCTAGCAACCTTCAACCTGTCAATAGCTAGTTGAATATCCTCTGGTCTTCTTTCCAACTATCGAATCCGAAGAGCTAAGAGCTCCTCTCTTGTCAAATCCTCCTGCCAAGGTAAAACTGACCAAGTCAAAGCACAAGTCTCAGTCGGCATAACCGGTTTCTGACCATACATCAACTCTGCGGGCATATATCCTGTGGTAACACTGTGAGTCGTATGATCAGCCCACAAAGCAAATGGTAGAAGTCTCGGCCATTCTCCAATCCGTCCTCTGCATGCTTTAGCTAATGCTTTCACTATTGGCGGATGCCCTCTTTCACTCTTTCCATTTCTCTCTAGATTGTATGCTATGGTTAGAGCCAACTTGATTCCTAGTTGAGAGAAAAACTCCCTAGCTTCATCTGCATCCAATTCACCGCGATCCGTAGTGATCTTACCCACACAACCATACCTGTAGAAAATTTCTTCCAATAAGAACTTACACACTGCACTAGTGGTCTTCGTTCTCAAAGATCTGACCTCAACATGATTGGAAAGATCCTCTCTAGCCAAAACAATATATCTCATCTGCCCTAGACCCATAGGCATAGTAACCAAGTCAACTACCCACTTATAATGAATGCATAGCGGATAGGTTGGATGAAGCTCATCTCGATGATGCACTACCGAATACATCTGGCAGTCTCTGCAAGTCTCTAAAAAGTGAGAAACATCTCTATACATGCCTTTCCACCAATATTTCTCCTTGATTTTCTCATAAGTAGCCCACACTCCTCTATGACCAGCCCAAGGACTCTCATGAAACTTCCTCATCACCTATAACTGTGTCTCTCTATCGCAGACAACCCGCAAAGGTAATCCGCCTCTTTTCTTTGGATGCTTCCAAAGAAATCTGTCCTTGAGAAAATAACCATAGGCTTTCCTTCTAATCTTCTTGAACTCTTCATCTGTCCATTCATCTCTTTTGCTTAGTGTACTAAGGTACTTGCCAATCTGCAACCAATCTCTAACATAGAGTTCTTCTATGAAAGCCACAATATCATAGACATGACAAACATGATCAACCATAGCGGCTGAAATTTTTGCATCATCCTCTTTTGCAAGTAGTATTTCCTCATCATCATATCTGGCTCTAAACAACATATCTACCAACTGGATTATCCTTTCCTGCTATGTGTTTGAATTCTGGAGTTAATGACTTGATGTATGCAATCCATCTCAACATAGCTATATCCGGAGTAGAGCAACTCGTAATCATACCTATCAATGGCAAGCAATCTGTCTCCACCACAACTAAAGCTCCAATAAAGTACTCCTTGTCACATTTTAGAGCCGTAACAATCCCTAGTAACTCCCTCTTGATTTGCAGATATCTCCTCTGTCTCTCGTTTAGGACTTTCGCCCCAAACCGAATAGCATACCTGTTTCCATCTGCATCATCTTGACCCACAGCCCAACCTATGCTAATTGGACTAGTGTCAACTGTCAATACAATAGGCCTTCCACAATTATAATCCGCTTTGCTGCGAGTAGGAGCAATCTGCAATAACTTCTTCAATTTCCGCATGGCTCTAGTGTGGCTCTCATCCCAATAGAGTTTCTGCCCCTTTCAAAGCAGCTGATATAAACAATTTGCTATGTGTGCAAAATGAGGTATCCAAATCATATAAAACACACAAGCTCCAATGAATCTCCGCACCTCTGAAGTGGTAGAACAATACTCCGTAATCTTTTCTATAGCATCCACCTTATTAGGTGAGGATTTCCTGCCATAATACCCACACATATGTCCAACAATGACAACCTCATTCACTCCAAAAACAGATTTTTGCCCTGATAGTGTCAAATTCACTTCTTCTAACCTGGCCAAAATCTTCTCACAAGCTGAAATATGATCAGCTACAAAGTATCTGCATCCCTGCTCATTTAGACTCTCATTCTTCTCTTCTTTTGCACACCCCTTAATGGGCACATCATCCAAGAAAGGCATGGTAAGCTGAGGTATATAATCACGAAGAACCTTATGCATGGCATTCATCATATGCGCAACAGAATTAGTGGCACCTTGAGGCAAGGTACACATCCTGACAAGCCGAATAGGAGTTCTCATGGTGGTTATGTCCCTACTTTCCAAACCCAACTGAAACTGATCATATCCCGAATACAAATCGCCTAAAGAATAGATGGCACGTCTAGCAAATGCTTCTACAAACTCATCCACAACTGGATCTATACCAACATTCTTGATAGTAACTCTGTTTACTGGCTGCATGTCTTGTATAAATCAGAGAGTACCATTCTTCTTTGGAACTGTAAACCATCTGTTTGAGTATGGTGCAGATGAAGGCTCAAGAATTTCCATCCTGATTTTCTCATTCAACAAATCAATCAGCTTTGGCAGGTGTGCCCTAGGCACTTGAATAGGTTGGAGGTTCCATGGAATATGAGGAATAGTAAAGATCACCATAGGAGAAATAGTATCTGGATTCACACATCCAATCTCATGCGGAAAAAAAGAAAACCCTCTTCCATGTCACTCAAGCATCTCCTGAAAGCATTGCTTCTCTGCAGGTAGCAAGAAATCACCATTTCCAATTTTCAATTCAGCAAGAGTCTCTGCTAAAAATTTATGGCCAATATGCTTTGGATTCCTCAAAATTGGCTGTTTGGTAGCCCTCTCTATTTGCTAATCACTGTCATGTGGAAGCGGTACAACTACCGGCTTCACCTTCTTATCCACAGTCTTGTATTTCGTGTCAACCCTGGCTTCATTATGATCCTCTGCATTACTCAAATCTTACTGTAAATTAGCAATTCTGCACTCCAATGGCTGAATATCCTCAACCCTCTGCTCTATGGATTGCATAGGAACAGCCCTAAACTCTGGATGCTAAAATATTTCAGCAGTAAACTCTATTGGCTGAAAGTTTTTAGCCCTCTGTGTCTCTGTAAGCTGATCATAATGAGCCGAAAACTTTGTTTGCTGAATTTCTTCAGCACTCAACACTTTTTGCTGAGTCACCTCAGCCTCTGACTCAATCTGTGACACAAAATCTGCAATTTCATGAAACATGTCCAGGGATTGCACTAATATATTATTGTGACAACTCTGCATATCAGTTTTCAGCATATCTTCCATCTCTGTCATCGTATCTACACAAATCATACTATCATACATCCCATCTATGTGCTCATCATCCTCTAAAATTCCTACATTTTTCAAAATTTTCTCCTTCCTGCATATATAATGCCTGGCATCTCTAGGCAACTTAGAAGTCTTCTGATAGCTCATCGAACTGTTTGCTGAAAACCCAACAAAACTGGAGGAGAAAATGCTGCTGCCAAGAGGCGAGAACTCCAATCTCCTCTGCTCTATACCACCGTCGTCTCGCGAAACGGCGGTACCTAATGAAAACCTGAATCCCTCACAGTGGGCAAAGGTGCATCTCTGAGAGTATCCCTGTTTCTAACATGGTTCACACACACAGTCATAAACTATACTGCTCTCGTGCCATCTTTACTACGAATCCGTGCATAAGTAGATCCATCATCCATTACCTTTGTTTCCATGCACATCTCTGTGATGAATGGCTGTCCAAGAATTATGGGATAAGAGCATGAATCCTGCACAAAGAAATGGAAATCCTCCTCTACATCTCCAATAGAAACCCTGACACTGGGACAAGCAGCATACAAATCACCTGCAGTGTTGTTGGCGGCTCTCATACGCCACCCATGCTCTACATCCATAGGCCATCTGTTACTCTCATAAACTCCACGAACTATGAGATTAATCTCTAAACCATGATCCACCAAAGCAACATAAGGCACCTATTTCTCTTCAATTTTTACCATCGTTTCTGCAGTTGCCCTAGCCCAATGACTCCATGAAAAGTGACTACGCGGTATCAAGACAGGCTCATCAGTTTCAGCATAATGCATAGGCTGAACCCTCTTCTCTATCTGTGGAAAAACAGAAGCATTCTCAACCATAACCTCATCCTCATCCAACTCCCCAATCAAAACTCCCTGTGTATCAGTAGTAGGCAATGCATGTCTTTTCCTCTTCAGGACATCTTGAAACTGATCTTGAAACTCTCTTTTTGAGATGCCCAAAACCTCAGAAATAGTAAAAGTCACCTCACTGCCAAGTATCTTGTCATTAAAGATTTTCTTCATGTCTGTAGATGTCTCAATATCGAACTTCTCTAGGCTCTTGCCTCTTCTCTCTCTTTTGAGCATCTTCCATCTGTCGTTCTGGCCCTGGTCTCAAAGACGGTCCTGCAGTAGGTGGAGTAACAAACTCACCCCCTCTAGTTTTTTTAGCTGCACTTGGATTTTCTTCATCCCTCTTACGCTTCTCCTCAACAAGTACATCTGCTCCCTGAGACTTAGCCAAGTAGGCATAAATAGAGTACCTGTCAACAGGCGAATCCCAACCTGTCTCAAATCTGATGCTAGAGCCGACACTAGTCAAAACAGTTTGCTGAATTTTTCCCTTGTTTGCAGTCTCCATAGCATAAGTCCATAATGCTGACTGATTTTCGTATCCCTTCTCAATCTGAACTCCATATGCAAAAGCATCTTCTCTACCTGCCACATAAGAAGTATGCGCAGCCATGTCATCCACTAACTTCTTCATTCCGCCTTTTCCAAAGTTGATAGCAAGCGGAGCTCTTGTTTCAGTCAACCAAATCTTACCATCTTGTTCCCAAAATACCAAATTCTTCCTCCTTGCATCCTGAAAAGATTCACAATCCCTGCAATGCTGATGGTCCATACTATCACACCAAATACATCTCCGATCTCTCCTAGGTGCACTAGGAGCACTAGAAGAAATAGTAGGTGTAGTCGAATCAAACTACTCTTTCAATTTTTCCACCAACTCCGCTTTAACTGACTCCAGTGTCAAATCCATTATGCCTTTGATTATGTCATCAAGAGAGGTAGGCACCGATGGAGCAGATGGTTTTGGAGCAGAAGGTGTCGACATCGGTCGTGGAACAGGAGGAATAGGAGGAGTAGAAATAGTAGGCACTGGCATACGTCAAGAAACTGGCTGAGGAGGAGAAGAAATAACAGGAATAGAAGCAGGCATAGGAGCAGAAGATGGTGTCGGTATCATAGAACCATTCTGTAGGCATGTCTTCCATATCCTTCTCTTGGTCAAAGTCAAGACTGCTTCCTGGGCATCTTGCCAATCCGTTTTAAGTCCCATAGGCTTCGTGCGATCCTCAAGAAGCTCTCCCAATTCTTCCTGAAGAGAATGATCTACAAATTGCAAGAAAAGCTCAACTTTTTCAACATCCAATGCTCTTTGTTCAATGGCATCAAGCTGACTATACCTCTCTTCAAATTCTCGAATCAACTCTGAAGCCGCTAGACCTTTGTTTGGCATGTAGACCCACTCTCGGAATGACCGCCATGTAGCCATCCCATGTTGAGATATCGAGCTCCACTCGTGATACGCCAGGGTGACCGTTGTGTATTTATGTCACCGACTTGTCAGTTGCAGACGCGGTTGGTACACCGCCCATGAATAATAGCTACATGATAGCTATCCTTATCTACTCTAGTTCGTGGCTCAATTAGTATGCCACCTTAGTTAGTTGAGTTTGGTTTGAGACCCATATATAGGGTTCTTCTATTTCTTTGTACTAGAGTTCTTTTGGCTTACACAACTAAGAAGAGGAAAATTGTTTTCAGCCTCCACCCTTGTGTGTCTTCCCCCATTTGTGCAAGCAAGAAAGCTTCAAGTGAGACTCCTTCCTTCTCTCCCACAATCGTGACATGGTATCAGAGACTTGTTCGTGGTAAGGAGTTCAAGAAAGCAAGCCAAGCTCGCGCTGTTCTGGTAAGAGGAGCAGTGTTGCTTTCATTTTCTATTTTGGGAGCAGATCTTTGCAGGTAGCACAGCCGGAAAGTGCAGGAGTGCATTGTCTCAGGTTGAGATGCCCTTCGCGGTGAAGCAAGAGGGCAGTATATGCTGCGGGAGGGGCTTTAGCCCTTGGCGACCTTGTTTTTTTTATTTGAGGCCATTTCGGGGCCTGTTTTGGAGGCGGAAGTTTTTTGCACGCACTCAGGAAAAGGCCCAGTTTTATGCTGTGCAGCCACTGTTCTACAGGTCGGTGAATAGTTACTGTAAAAATTGCATTGTATGCTTGTGCGCAGAGACATTGGAAGTTACAGAATCATCCCTGTTGCCTGTTGATGCAAAATCGTCACTAGGAAGTGACTGTGTGGTCAAATACCACTTTCGCCAGTTTTGCAGATTTTCCCTTGTGAGGGTGAAGCTGTGGTTTTTGTAGTGACAGAATTTTCTGCAGTCTTCTGTAATGGCATCTGATTCTCTTTCACAGATTGTCACTGAAAAGCTTGACAAGAACAACTTCCAAGCATGGAAGTTTAGAATGACAAATTTCCTTATGGGAAAAGGATATTGGGAATTTGTTGCAGGAAATGAAGAAGAACCAGTTCTTCCTGATGTTCCCAATCAACAGCAAATGCAGGCATTTAAAGCATGGCATGAGAGAGCCAGGAAAGTTATGTATTGGCTGTCTATCAGCATTTCAGACTCTATGATTGTGCATATTCAGGATGCAAGTACGCCAAAGGAGGCATGGGATACTTTGTCAAAAATGTATAGCATAAATACGCAAGCCAGGAAAATGCAGCTCAAGCAAGAGTTGCACAATGTGCAAAGAGAAAATATGAGCATCAACGACTACCACATGAAGGTGAAGAAGATTGCAGATAAGATTGCAGATGCACTTGCTTCCATTGGGTCACCAGTGGAAGATGATGATTTAGTTTCTGTGACCTTGAATGGTCTAGGAAAGGATTATGCATAGTTTCGGACATCCATTTCAGTTCGTGAAAGATTTCCTGATTTTGAGGAGCTGATTGCTCTTCTAATTTCTGAGGAGCAAAGAAATGGTGGTGTATCTTCTTCAGGAGGAACTTCAAAAGAAGCTGTCTTCTACTCAAATGCTGGAAGAGGTAGAGGCAGAGGTAGAGGAGGCCGATATGGAGGCCGTGGTAGAAATTAGAATATGCAGCAAACTCAAGAAAACCAGTCCTATGGAGGAGGACGTGGTAACTCTAGAGGCAGGGGGAGCCAAAGAGGTCGTGGTGGATGGCAAAGAGGCCAAAATGCAAACAGTAATGTTGAATGCTACTATTGTGGTAAAATGGGTCATATGGCTAAAGACTGCTATAAAAAGCAGAATGACATCATGAATGGAAAACTGCAACAAGGAAATTATGCATCCTCTAGTAGACAGGGTGATGACAGAAATGAGCATCTGTTTATGGTGCAGCACATGAACAATTCTGTGACAAGTGCAGAAGAAAGCAACGATGTATGCTATGTTGACTCAGGTGCATCAAACCATATGACAGGTCATGCAGAATGGATGGAGGATGCAAGGAAAATGGAAAAACCAGGATTTGTGGAGACTGGTGATGATACTGCACATCCTATTGTGCAGATTGGAAAATTTCCTTTGTCTATGCAGGATGGGAAAAAGAAATACCTGTCCGATGTATTTCATGTCCCGAATATCACCAAGAATCTGGTTTCTGTTGGCCAAATGGTTGAGCAGGGCTTGCAGGTCAGATTTAATCCTTATGGATGCTTTGTTGAGGATATGAAAAATAAAGGTCGCTTGATAGCAAAAGGAAAGAAGAAGGGCAGAATGTTTACATTGGATGCAGGCATGTCTGAATTGAGTGCAGCAATGTTTGCACATGGGACCGGTGTAGTTGCAGATATTGATATCTGGCATAAACGCATTGATCATGTTAATGTACAACGACTTAAATCAATGCAGGCCCAAAATATTATTGCAGGTTTGCCGAAATTCAAGGTTGCAGAAATGCATAAGGTATGTGAAGCCTGTCAGTTTGGAAAACAGGCAAGGAAACCATTTCCTAGACATGTTCAAGAGAGTAAGAAGCCATTGGAATTAATCCACTCTGATGTGTGGACAACTAAAGCTACATCTCTTGGAGGCTGTCATTATTTTGTCAGTTTTATTGATGACTATAATAGAAAAGTTTGGGTGTATTTTATGAAAAAGAAAAGTGAAGTTTTTGGGCATTTCAAAACTCTTAAAGCTATGGTTGAAAAAGAAAGAGGCTTGCAGATAAAATGCCTAAGGTCAGATGGAGGGGGAGAGTACCTCTCAAATGAGTTTGCAAGGTTCCTGCAGGAGCATGGCATAAAGCAGCAATATTCATGCAGTCAGACCCCACAACAAAATGGAATTGCAGAAAGAAAAAACAGGCATATTGGAGAGGTATCTCGTGCCATGCTCAATGAAAAAGACTTGCCAGATTTTTATTGGGCTGAACCAGTTGCTACAGCAGTCTACATAATGAACAGGACTCCCATTGCAGCAATACATGGAATGACTCCAGAGGAGAGGTATACTGGTAGGAAACCAGATATTTCTCATTTGAAAATTTTTGGTTGCATTGCCTATGTACATGTGCCAGATGAGTTGAGATCCAAGTTGGATCCAAAAGCTGAGAAGTGCATCTTTATTGGTTACTCTCTGCAGCAAAAAGGGTATAGATGCTATAACCCTTCTACTCGTAAGTTTACAGTGAGCAAAGATGTTGTTTTTGATGAGATGAGTAGCTGGTATAAACCAGTAAATGTGATTGATGATGTAGATGCACAAAATGGTAATGCTGCACAAAATTCACAGCAGCAATCACAAAACATTAGTGGACCTAGAGCATCCTCTAGTAGTGGTTCACATTCTTCGCCATGGACAGGCAGATTGAGATCAGGAGAATATTCTCAAAGTAATGCAGATAGTGGTATGCAGGTATCACGAAAAGGAAAAGAGAAGGTTGATCAGCCCATGTTTGATGTGAATGCAGGTCACTCTTATGTGGATGGTGAATCCAGTGGCTCAGAACAGAGCATTGATGATGAGTTGGGTATTCCTTCTATTGTTACACCTAGAGTAAGGAAGACCATGGACGTTTTGAGAGCACCTGGGAGTGAACCTACTTTGCGCAGGTCTACGAGAGCTAGGTATCCTGTGGATAGGCTGAAATATGATGGATTTACAGCCATTCACTATGCATATATGGTTAAAGTGACACAGGAACCAGAACCCACTTCTTTTGAGGAAGCCATGGGAAAAGAAAAATGGGAGAAAGCCATGGATGAAGAAATGGATGCCTTGGAAGCAAATGCTACATGGGAATTGGTACCTTTGCCTAAAGGTAAAAATGCAATTGGCTGTAAGTGGGTTTATAAGGTGAAGCACAATGCAGATGGTTCTGTGAACAGATACAAGGCAAGATTAGTAGTCAAGGGGTATGCACAAACATATGGTATTGACTATGAAGAAACATTTAGTCCGGTTGCAAGGATGGCAACCGTAAGAGCGGTCATTCCTATGGCTGCATCAAGGGGATGGTCTTTACATCAGATGGATGTAAAGAATGCTTTCTTGCATGGTGATTTGCAAGAAGAGGTCTATATGGAGCAGCCACCAGGTTATGTGCATGCTGTTCATCCTGAGTTTGTTTGCAGGTTGAAGAAAGCCTTGTATGGCTTGAAGCAAGCACCTAGAGCATGGTCTGACAAGATAGGACAGTATCTTGTCACTATTGGCTTTCAGATTTCCAAGGCAGATTTCTCACTTTATGTGAGAAAAACAGAGAAAGGTATTATGCTACTTGTCATTTATGTTGATGATTTGATTATGACAGGTGACAGTGATGAAGATATCCTTCATGTGAAAATGCTATTGAAGCAGAAGTTTGAGATGAAGGATTTGGGAGAGCTGCATTATTTCTTGGGCATTGAGGTGATTAGATCACCAAGTGGGATACAGCTCTTGCAGAGGCAGTATGGATTGGACATGCTGTCCAAATATGGGATGACAGGCTGTAAGCCTATTTCAGTTCCTTTGGAGCAGAATGTGAAGCTGAGCACAGATGTAGGTGAGCTTCTAGAAGACCCTACTATGTACAGATGCATAGTAGGAAGTTTGATTTATATGACTATTACCAGGCCAGATTTGAGCTATGCTGTTGGATTGGTAAGTCGGTTTATGCACGCTCCAAGGAAACCACATTTGGATGCGGCTAGACGCATACTCAGGTATGTGAAGTCCACATTGCAGTATGGACTATTTTATGAGACTGGGGTTCAGATACAGTTGCATGGATACACTGATGCTGATTGGGCTGGTAGTATTTCTGATAGACGATCTACCAGTGGATATGTGTTCTCTTTTGGGAGTGCTGCAGTCACTTGGAGCAGCAAGAAACAGCCTACAGTTGCCTTGTCGAGCACAGAGGCTGAGTACAGGGGTGCAGTAATGGCTGCATGTGAGGTAGCTTGGTTGCATAAGCTACTTTATGATATGCATCAGTCGACAGATGGACCAGTTGTCATTTATTGTGACAACATGAGTAGTATACACTTGGCAAATAACCCAGTCTATCATGCTAGAACAAAGCACATTGAGGTGCATTATCTCTATGTGCGAGAGAGGGTTTTACTAGGTCTTATTGATCTAGTTTATGTCAACACAGAGCATCAGGTAGCTGACATATTCACGAAGGCATTGGGTGCAAAGAAGCTGCGCAAGTTCAGAGACCTGCTTGGTGTACAGGAATTGGGATTGAGCTTGAGGGGGAGTGTTGAGATATCGAGCTCCACTCGTGATACGCCAGGGTGACCGTTGTGTATTTATGTCACCGACTTGTCAGTTGCAGATGCGGTTGGTACACCGCCCATGAATAATAGCTACATGATAGCTATCCTTATCTACTCTAGTTCTGTAATATTTCCGCACACTGCGTACCGTAAATATTGACTTCCCGCATGTCGTGTAAATCTCGTGCAAAGATTATCACTAGTGCCAGCAGCTAATCTATAACCACACGCGGGAAATGGAGACACTCCACCTTGGGAAAATAAGGCCATGGATTCAAACCTGCATAGCCGCGGGAAAACAGCCTCTTGGGAAGAGGTCAAGAGGATAAGGTAATTGCAAATTTTTTTATTATCTTCCCCAGCCGATGTGTGGCTGGGGGAAAGGGATGGGCTAGTAAGGGGAACATGGGTAGGTGGAGGGAGAGAGCCATGCAACGGGCCACGTGGGGAGGTCCCCTCTCCCCCCCCCTTGGACTATAAGAACCCCCTCTTGGGGGGGGGGGAAAAAAAAGGGAGGAGATGGCGGCAGAAGACGGATGTGCTGGGGGACGGCCGGACGTGAAGGGAGGTGCCGGACGTGAAGGGAGAGGGGTGCCGGACGTGCTAGACGAGCTGGGGGAGGTCGCCGTGGTGGACGGGCTGTGAGAAGGGGGAAGGCCGCCGTGTTGAGGAAGGGCGCCGTGGAGAAGAGGACGCCGTGCAGAGGGAGCCGCCGTGCAGTCCGCCAGAAGAGGACGCCGTACAGAGGGAGCCGCCGTGCAGTCCGCCCAGTCCGCTAGCCGCCACCGCCGCCCGCCTGACTGCCACAGACCGCCGCCGCCTGGATCACGACCCCCCTGACATGGCCACGTGCTGACAGAAGCTTCTTAGAAGCTTCTCTAGGAAGCTTCTAAGGGGGCTTCCTTAAGCCCCCTTCCCACTACATTTTCCCCCATAGGTCTATCCACACCCCCCGGGACTTTGAAGAGAAAAAAGCTACGAGCCTTCTCACCAATCACCCAATAAATCCATCCGAGACTTTGAAGAAGAGGAGGCTACAAAGACCCCTTCCCACCAGTCATCTCTGGGCCGGGATTTTGAAGAATAAGAGAGGAAGCCCATAAAGGCCCTTCCCACTAATCACCTACAAGGCGGGTCCTAGGATTTCAGGGAAGGAGAAGAAGAACTCTAAAGCCTCCATTCTTGCAAGGCCAATTTGCAAGAGCCCTTTCCGCGAACATCCTCGTAAGGTCCAATTGTTGAAACTCCATTCATAAAATCCCCATTTCCAAGAACCAAGCTCCAACCCCGCGAGGCCTTCCATAAGGCCAAATTCCCCAAGCTGGTATTCTTAAGGATCCACATTTCGAAAGGAATCTCCCGCGTACCAGGGAGAAAAGAGCAAGATCTTGAGGCTGCGTACCAGGGCGAGCAAATTCACCGATTGCGTAAGGGAAAAGGCAACCTGGAAGTCCGTAATTATGTCATAATGGCCCCTAAAAAGTCACAAGACGCGCCTGCGGAAGGATCTTCTCCTAGTATTTACGTGGATATTTCACGGAGCCCACAAGTCCAGGTTTGATCTATTTGGATTCCACACAGAAGTATTGAGTTAATCACGATAAACTTCATGAATTAGGAAGCACTCATGCATGTTCGAGTTCAACTAGTCAAGTTAAATGTAATTGGAAAATGGATTGGCTATTTGAACATTTATTAGAAATAGCTTAAGATATGAAAAATTGATCATTGGTACGTTCAAAGGAATGAATGAAAAGAGCATAAGGTGTCTATGCATTTGTAGGACCTTATCAGCAAGATTCCTTTTATGTATTCAAAAGTGACGAGCCTAGGACAACTGTTGCCTCATTACAAGGTTGAAATTATTGAGATACACCTTTTTACTAGGCATGGAAAGATTAATGGCATGTCCCATTTTTAGATGAATCTTCCTTGTAATGATTTATGAGGAAAAGTTAACACCCATAAGATGTTATTCGAAAAGGAATAGAAGGGCACGAAAATGATCTATGGACTTGCAAGTGGCATGACTATTTGATGTAAGTCCTAGTAGGACCTAGGAAAGTTAGTGTTCAGATTATCAGGCATTTTTACTTTGCCAAGGAAAGATAGGGTTATTGTGAACCATGTAATGCGTAGAAGCAGTGAATCGCATGTTTACACGTATTGGTGAAGTTGTATCTATTGTTCTCCTTTAGATCTAGTTTATTACCTTTAGGAACGGTTTCATCCTTGTCGCAAGACAAGTATATTGAGTTGTCTAAGTCACCTAAACCACAAGAGATTCATATGGGCATGGTTCAGTCGATATGACAAATATCCCAAGTGCTAACTAGTGTTTAGCGCGATAAGGATTCGACCTAGTTTTTCACTTGTTGCCAAGTTAAAACCTACAAACCCAAAGATCTTACACACATTCACGAAATGTCGAGTCAATTGGATGCTCATACATAAAATGATCTAAGGTTTTATCCTAAGGATCATTCGTTCAAATGATGAAACTCCGACTGAGTTGGAAATTCCTAGGACCATGGCCCAATATAATGAGCTGGGTAAGAAGACGCCCTAAACCCTGCTACTCGGCTGGAGGTAATTCCGTGACCAGAAAACACCATTCAATGGGTGAAATGATCCCGTGGAATAGATGCAACACATGTGCATAAAGGTTGCAACATCGCATAGTCTTGAGATTTGTCCACAAGAGAGTTTTTGTCATGATGTTGGCAAGTTATTGCGCTAAGATAACTTACAAAAGGGATGAGTAATCATCCTGTTACTTCACCTTTCTTGAGGAATAATTGCCAAGAAAAATGAGAGTTAGGTATTTGGCTGAAAGCAAATGACCAATCAATAAATTGAGGCAACATGGTCGCCAGGATTTGCTATTACCTAAGGTATTGATTAAGTTGGGTTAACAGGGTATGGCCCTAACCCAAGGATAAAAGGGTGAACAAACAAACCCTTGGGGATCTTGCCAAGTCGCAATTTGATCCCAGGTCGAATGCTGGATGCATTCGAAGAGAATGATTCACTTTTTAACAGTTGGGCAAATAAAACGACCACTGGAATTGATTGTGCTTGTAATAGTTTAGAAAGCATTGTTTGCATTGTTTGCTCAAGGAACTAAAGGATGAAAAGATATCTAAAGCTTCAGGTTGAAGCCTGAAGGGAGAGGCAGCTTCAGTTACCCCCGACTGCCTGCCTGACCCTAACCAAGGGGGTTGTTAGCCGCGCCGGGAACGTGGACCGAACCCGTCGCGAGAGGTCTCTCCGTTGAGTTCTACTTGGAGCAGGAGGACGCTTGGGTGCCAGAGGGGGCTCTGGCCGTAAATCCCTCGCCTTCCGGGCCCTGCACAAGAGACTAACGTGACTCGGGATTGGATCTCGAGGCCCGCATACTAGTCTACGGGCGGAAACTTGGATTAGTGATCCCTGGTGGATTACTGGATAGCCTTCGGGCGGATTATGAATACACCTACGGGCGGGAACTCCTTGTATTTCAAAGATAAAAGGATAAAATGATAATAAAGAAGTTGTTTGGCATTGTTTTCTTTATGTCCTGTGATAAGATTACGTGAAGGAACCAGTGCATAAGAGGGTTAATCAAAGAAGCTGTTTGTATATGTCAAACTAATGTGGTAGGTAATTACATAACTAAAACAAACCGAGGAAAGTGCGGAGGATGGACCATGGGTCCGTCCTATGGATGGGTGGTCCCGGTTAGCCGGGAACTTTTCTCAAAGTCTTCGACGAACAGAGGATGATCGTCATCTCCGAAACAAGTAACGAGAACGATGACTTAGAATTAACTATTACCCGATTCACGCTGTTTTAGGGGAACGGAATGGGACTATGCCTTATGGCAGAGAGGTCGAGCCTTGCATCCCTCTCGTTTCCCATTCTCCTTGAACCAAGTGCAGCGTGAATCCGCTTCGGACCTGGCGTTTCTGCGTAAAGTAGTTCGCTCGGGTCTGACGCTAGTTGTTGCTAGCTAATGACCAAACAGGAAAACCCAAATTTAGGTCGATCCTAAGTGGGAACGGCCAGGATACTTCCGCTACGTGGCAGACGCGGGAAGACCTAGATCGCAAGTCCCGTAACATTCCATGGGAGTGCCGAGCGGAGCCTTCTAGACATCCTTCCCGATGGACTACTAAGACGTGTCCGGGATGATTCTAGTGGACACGTTACAAGTTCATGGCTCAGTTAGTATGCCACCTTAGTTAGTTGAGTTTGGTTTGAGACCCATATATAGGGTTCTTCTATTTCTTTGTACTAGAGTTCTTTTGGCTTACACAACTAAGAAGAGGAAAACTGTTTTCAGCCTCCACCCTTGTGTGTCTTCCCCCATTTGTGCAAGCAAGAAAGCTTTAAGCGAGACTCCTTCCTTCTCTCCCACAATCCTGACATCCCAAAGTCCTCAAGAAAATACTCTTCTTTCAGAGCCTTCTTAAAATCTTGCCAATGTGAATTTTGAATAAAAAGATCAGTCACTTTTTCCCTCAAGGCAGGTGTGACAAGACGAAGGAAATACTTACTCATAAGTCCAGCTGGAACTCCAAAAAACCCCATCTTGATCTCATATGTCTTCAAATATGCTAAAACATTATGGCCATCAAATAGCTTCTTCTCATTCTCAACTGCTTCAATCGCCTTAGTCGCGCTGATTGCATTCTCCTGCTCCGAATATAGTTGCCTTTGCTGAGACAACTGTTGTTGATGCAATTGCTATTGCTGCTGCATATACAATTGTGTCTACTGATTTTGAAGCTGCATATACATGGACATATTCTGCAAAATCTACTTTAGATCATCCGTTGAAATACTTGAAGCAGAAGTCAATGATGGAGTTGAAGTATAGGATGCAGTAGGAATCGTAGAAGAGGCTGAAATGGATGCTGAAGTATCTCTCATCCCGAAATTTCTACGACACTTTCACGTCGGGTTCACCAAAGATGTAGAAGGATTTCGAAAGCAAAGTCGCAACCATAGAGGACCTTGACTAATCTCAGGATAGAAGGTCAATAGTGGTGGCCTCCACAAAGAATCATATTTATATTTCAACAACTCTTCAGAAGACTGATGAGACAAACAACTTATTAGCTTAGCAACTTCCTCTTTAACATCAGAGAATCTGAATTCAGTTATAACAGCTTATTTTTTTTAATTCACACAGGTAATTATTGTCTATATTCACATCCACAGCCTTTAAGAATCCTTTGAACAGTTTTGAACCCTATAGAAAATCTTCTTTGTGACAGAGAGCAACAGATTCTTCTTCGTAGGAAAGATGCTAAAATCCATAATATATTTAAGGCTGATTCTAGTCTGTTTCTTTAAGCTACACCTATGGATGTCTTGAACCAAGTGTCTAGTGAGGGTATCCAAGGATTCATCCAGCTGATGCCTCACAGAAAATGATCTTTCACAATGCCATTAGAAATCATTAACAATCAGTTGTCTATTCAGCTGGGCAAGGACATCAACCCTGTAATCATGGTTCCCCGGAAGTGCCATATCTTCTGCAAGCTCTAGGCTATGTAAATTTGGGTGAAGGATTTGTAGAAAGCAGTGTCTTTTACTCCAGTGAGTCCATCCTTGTGAAAATTATCACATGTGGAGATGATAAACTCTGACCCAAGCAAATCCCCCACTATGCCCATCTGGTAAGCTACGGCTGACTGATTGTAATTCCCTTCTCTTCTCTAGTCACCCACCACCAACACATTGAGAGGCGAGGATCTCTAAAGCTGATCGGAGAGGCGGCTTTCTTCATGAGAGGCTGAGATGGCGAGTTGCAGCAAACCCAGAGGCAGGAGACCAAGAGGAGGGCACCAATAAAAAACACCAAAGGTTCCTAAGTATCTGTGTACTGATGAAACATAATGCCTTGGTATATAACCAAAAGAGGTATTCACAACAGCAATAAAAGTTCCACCTAGAATTGTCAAGTAGAACGGCTGCATGATCGGGTTAGGATGTTCACAACAGTAATGCTCCACAGAAATGATAGCTCGTCTGCCTGATTATCCCCCTAGCAAAAGCTCCTCCCAACCTGTATCAATGTCCTCCCTCTCTAAGCATGATAGCGTGCCTTTCTCCTCCTCAACAACTGGCTGGTAAGAACATCAGTTTAATATTGTGTGACTGGCTTCAACCATCGATCAGCATCAACAGGGACCCATCACAGGAGAACAGAGCCAGATCAGGCACATAACAAAAATGACTATTGAGGTTTTGGAGTCTTCATCTTTATCATCTTCTCTTGGTTCCTTTTGCATCCTGCATTGTCACCAAATGTCATTTTGCCGTAGCTTCTTCTGGTTTTCCTCCATCGTAGCTTCTATAATCGCAACTTCTACGATGTCTCCTCCTTCGTTTAGCACTCCATCACCTTCTTCGTCAAGTTTCTTTGCACCAGGACAATCATTAAATTTTGCAGCTTATTAAGGATCACATTGTCATGGTGGCGAGACACGAAGAGAAATGGGTCGAAACGTGACAGGACATAGAGGAGTTTGAACAACTTCAGTGCCCACACACTCTTTGCATCTCTCAGTTTTGATGCATCTTTCTTGTCTTCTTCTGTCGCAGCTCAAACCATTGTTTACGCAACACTCCTCTGTTGCAGCAGTAGTTGCCGATGCTTCTAGCTTCCTCTTCTTTCGCTTGTCTTCCTTCCTCGTTCTGTGCACCTCTTTCCCAACTTCTTTCGTTTCTTCCTCCCTTTCGAACCATAAAAGCGGCCCCTTTCTTTCTCTCATCATCTTCCATTCTTGCTTCCCTCCAAAAAGCCCTCATTTCAAAAATAGTCATCCCCTTCTTGCTTTTTCTTTCAGCTCCTCTATTCCTGCCCCATCATATACAACCAAAGTACCTCTATTGTAGATGCCTAGAGAAGATATAGCAGCAGTCATAGAAGATCTAATACGGAAGCTAACATGCATGTCATTCTGAAAATATTGAACTTCACAAAGAACTTCACCAACCACACCTACGAATATCAAAGCACCATATACATAACCAATCTCAGAATTTGTGCTAGTCTCAGCCACATCTCCCAAAGCTCCTGTGAACTGTTGATCAAAACCTCCTCGTCTAGGTTGACTGACCACTTGGCAAGACATGCCAACTAGAGCATTATTGATAAGTTCCTCTTGCTCCAAACCCTCTTCCACGCAGAACAAAAGTATAAACACAACAACTAGATATGTACAAAGTATCAAATCCCACACACACAACTTTTGGGTGGATTTCACACCTCGAATGCGCAGCAATACGACACCACACTAGACCATAATTGATAAAGATGGTATATATGTTCAACCTTCAATTACTTATTACTTCAAGAGACCATCTATTATACAAACATCCTCAACAAAAGCCTCACGTCATCCATCTCTTACATTGAATAGCTTACAATTATCCATGTTGGAGTAGACTCTTTTAGTCTCTACTTTGAAAGATATGGAAGCAATGCAACTTGCTCATGAGTTAGGATATCACAAAAAATTCATAAATGGTAGTACAGTGAAACATTTTATACAAAATCTACAAAAGTTTTATTTTCTCAATATACATGATATAACAAGGTCTTGACTCTATATGGACTGATTTTGACTTTCATAATAAATATATCTCTTACATTAAGGGCTTTTGCATGGCTATGAAATTTATTCTTGTTAGAAATTGAAATTGCTTTATATAGTTATCTTGGTGTTTCTAAACACCACCAATATCAATGAGAGAATCTACTAAAAGTTTTTTATTCTTTCAATAACATTAGTTTATTGTGTTGAAATTTCTTATAAAGTGGTTTAAATCCTATTTTGTACTTTATGACCACCTATTATACAAACATACTCAACAAATGCCTCAATGTAATATTTCCGCGTACACCATACCGTAAATATTAACTTTCCGCACGCCGTGTAAACCCTGTGCAAAGGTATTCCCTACTTCGTAAATTATTAGTAACTTAATCCATACCATTCACGAGGCCGCCGCATTGTGAATTAAAGACCGAGGTTGAGGACCGTGAAGACCGCAAGGAAACGACCGCTTGGGAAGGGGCAAATGGATAAATTCAATGCAAATTTTTTTATTATTATCCCTTCCCCCAGCCGATGCATGGCTGGAGGAGAGGGAGTGGGGGGGGGATGGCCAAGGGGAAGTGATGTCAGGTCTGCATGAGGGGGAGTCCTCCACGTGTGTGGAGGCCCTCTTCCCCACCCCCCATACCTATATAAACACCCCCTAGCAAGGGGGTGTGCTAGAGGAGCTGGGAGAAGGACGGGCCGTGTAGAGAGAGGGAGAGCTAGAGGAGCTGGGAGAAGGACGGGCCGTGCAGAGAGAGGGAGAGCTAGAGGAGCTGGAGGAGGTGCCGACGTGAAGGGAGGAGGCCGGCTGAGAGGAGAAGGAGGTCGCCGTGGAGCGCCGCGCTGCCGCCCAGTCCACCGGTCGCTCTGCCGCCCAGTCCGCCGCAGCCGCCTAGTCCGCCAGTCGCCAGGCCTTCAGTCCGCCGCCACGCTGATCACGACCCCCCCCCCCCCCCACGTGTTCTGTAGAAGCTGAAGCTTCTTAGAAGCTTCTTTAGAAGCTTCTAAGGGGGGGGGCCTCCTTAAGCCCCCTTCCCACCACATTTCCCAAAGGGCATTCATACCCCTCCTCGGGACTTTGAAGAGGGGAAGGTGAAGCCGTAAAGACCCACACAAGACCCATCGAAAAGGCTTTCGCAAAAAGATTTTTAAAGCCGCAAGCCATCCAAGAATAAATTCCGTGCCAAAAGAACTCATAAAGCCCTCTTCCGCAAGCACCATTTATCCAAATCCCGTAAAGGGATCTCCTACGTACAAGGGAAGAAGGCAAAGGTCGGGAGGTTGCATGGCAAGGCAAGTCTATTCGTAGGCCGCAAAAGCTAACCAGAAGCCGAGACCACGCCTACGATGGCCCCAAAAAGGACACAAGATGCGACTGCGGGAGGTTCATCCCCGAGTATACAAGTGGATATCTCCCCGACCCCTCAAGTCCAGGTTCTTTCGATTTGTTTTCGCATAAAGAAATGATTAGGCGCGCTTAGTTCATAAGGGAGATTGCATCTTTACGCTTAATTTTAATGCACGTGGAAATTGGAAAAAAAAATACATTTGGTAAAGTATCTCTTGAAACATTAGGCAAGATTGAAATATGCCATGAATTTGAACGAGTTATCCACCTTAGAAGACTAGTTGCATGTAGCTTCTTTGGTACATTATCAAAGTAATGAGTCTAAACTTAGGGCAAAGAAATGGAATTTATAAGTGCATTCTCTTTCGTCCTAAACATGGTAGGAATAAGCGTGTGCCGCATGTTAGGCAACATCCTCCTCGTAATGATTTCATGAGGCAAGGTTAACACCATAAGATATTATCCGAAAAGAAATAATAGAGTACGGAAATGATCTTATGGACTTGCAAATAGCATGTAAAATGGAATGAATTAACACTAGCTTTAGTTTGGTATAAACTTCGTCAACTACATTGTAGCTAGGAGAATGTTGCGTATTACATAGTCATCATGCGGAAACGTCATTCATCAGAAGCCGCATTTAGGAAAGGTTGCATGGTTCGTCAAAGCATAAGATTCGAAAGTATAGACTACAAGGTTGTAGGCATGATTAATAGGTCTTAGGAAAAGTTAATATCCAGATTATCATGCATTTTTGCTACACCAAGAAAAGATAAAATTATCATAAACCATGTGATGCGTAAAAGCAATAAAATGCATGTTTAGGCGTATTGGTGTAGTTGTAACTATTGTTCTCCATTAGATGTAGTTTATTACCTTTAGAAGGTTCATCCTTGTCGCAATACAAGTATATTGACTTGTCTAAGTAACCTAAAACACAAAGGATTCATATGGGCATGGCTCAAGTGCAATAAGATTTCGACCTAGTTTTACACTTGTTGCCAAGTCTAAAACCGCAAACCCAAAGATCTTACACACGTTCACGAAATGTCGAATCAATTGAATGTTCAGGCATAAAATGATCTAAGGTTTTATCCTAAGGATCATTCGTTCTAATGATGAAACTCCGACGGAGTTGCAAATTTCTAGGACCGTGGACCAATATAATTAGGAATGGGTTGGAGGATACCCTAAACCCTGCTACTCGGCTAGAGGAATTTCCGTGGCCGGAGGATGCCATTCAATGGGTGGAATGATCCCGTGGAATGATGCAACGCATGTGCAAAAAGGTTGCAACATCGTATAGACTTGAGATTTGTCCACAAGAGAGTTTTGTCATCTCTCGAAATGAGGTTGGCAAGTTATTGAAAGAATTTAACTTACAAGAGGATGAGTAATCATCCTGTTACTCACTTTTCTTGGGGAATAATTGCCAAGGAAAAGGAAAGTAGGTATTTGCCTTGAAGCAAATGACCAGACAATAAACTAAAGCGACATGGTCGCTGGAATCTACCACAACAAGACCTAAAGTATTGGTAGGGTATGACCCTAACCCAAGAATGATAGGAATCTTGCCAAGTTGCAATTGATTCCGGATCGAATGCGGGTTGCATTCGGAGAAAAGGAGTCACTCCTTAACAGTTTGCCAGCTAAACGACCATTGGAAATTGATTGTGCTTGTAACAGTTTGGAAAGCACTGTTTGCATTGTTTGCTCAATGAACTAAAGGACGAAAATATATCTAAATACTTCAGGTTGAAGCCTGAAGGGAGAGGCAGCTTCAGTTACCCCCGACTGCCTGCCTGACCCTAACCAAGGGGGTTGTTAGCCGCGCCGGGAACGTGGACCGAACCCGCCGCGAGAGGTCTCTCCGTTGAGTTCTACTTGGAGCAGGAGGACGCTTGGGTGCCAGAGGGGGCTCTGGCCATAAATCCCTCGCCTTCCGGGCCCTGCACAAGAAACTAACGTGACTCGGGATTGGATCTCGAGGCTCGCATACTAGTCTACGGGCAGAAACTTGGATTAGTGATCCCTGGTGGATTACTGGATAGCCTTCGGGCGGATTATGAATATGCCTACGGGCGGAACTCCTTGTATTTCAAAGATAAAAGGATAAAATGATAATAAAGAAGTTGTTTGGCATTGTTTTCTTTATGTCCTGTGATAAGATTACGTGAAGGAACCGGTGCATAACAGGGTTAATTCAAAGAAGCTGTTTGTATATGTCAAACTAATGTGGTAGGTAATTACATAACTAAAACAAACCGAGGAAAGTGCGGAGGATGGACCATGGGTCCGTCCTACGGATGGGTGGTCCCGGTTAGCCGGGAACTTTTCTCAAAGTCTTCGATGAACAGAAGGATGATTAACATCACCGAAATAAGTAATGAGAACGATGACTTGGAATTACTGATTACCCGATTCACGCTATTTTAGGGGAACGGAATGGGACTATGCCTTTTGGCAGAGAGGTCGAGCCTTGCATCCCTCTCGTTTCCCATTCTCCTTGAACCAAGTGCAGCATGAATCCGCTTCAGACCAGGCGTTTCTGCGTAAAGTAGTTCGATCAGGTCTGACGCTAGTCGCTGTTAGTAAATGACCAAACAATTCCGGTCGATCCTAAGTGGGAACGGCCAGGACACTTCCGTTACGTGGTAGACGCGGAAAGTCCTAGATTGCAAAACCCGCAACATTCCATGGGAGTGCCGGGTGGAGTTTTCTAGACAACCTTTCCGATGGGCTGCTAAGATGTGTTCTAGAGGATTCTAGTGGACACGTTACAGTTGGTATCAGAGCCGACTTACAATGGAATTGTTTTCATAAAGATTTCATTGAAAAATGAAGTAGAGAATTTGTTCCTATCCAAACATTTTCTCATCTTCAATACTGTCTTGCAGAATTACGAGGCGTGGAACAAGTTTTTGGTATTCCGGATCATGTTCATGACTGCAATGCATTCTCCGCATTATAGGCAGAGAATTGAAATGATGAACATCTTGGAGCAGATTTATAATCCATCACCTCTATATATAGAGCGAAGATGGACTGGGTCTTCAGGAATCTATTACATAGCTGCCCACCGGTTCGCTTATCTACAGACCAACCTGAAGAGGATCAAGTGGTTGGAAGATTTGAAAGTCGTGAAGCTGTTCATTTTTGTGGAAGCTCACATGAATTTGACTTTGCATATTCGAGGTCGTAGAGTTGAATTAAACTCATATGTATATGAGGAAGTAACCCGTGTAATTCCAGCTGATAGAATTAAGGTATTGGGCCGCCATGGGAAGTATGGATTCCAGCGGAAAGGATATCCTGAACTTCCGATGAATTATCGATTCTTAAAGATTCATGACCCAAGACCCTACTATTACACCATTCCTGTAGACAAATCCAATACAATGTTGTTCTCCCCAAACTAAATGTAATGATTGGATTATCATCACTCGAGATGTTGTATGAGGCTACGCCATATAAATATAAATAAGGACTCCTTTTTATCACTATCCGATTGTGCATCAGGGTTGTTGCAAAAGGTTAAGTTGCTTCATGAGTTACGAATTAGCTGAACTAAAGATAAGCTAATGTCAATTATCATATAATAATGTTAAGAAAACTTTTACTCCAGGCACAACCCCAGGTACAGGTTCCAAATTCGCCCCCTACATCAAGTACTACTGTGACCCAGGAGAAGAAGTTCCTCCTCAAACAGATAAAGCCACCCGAGTTTGACGGGAGAGGCAGATTCGTCCAGTCGAACGCTGAGATTTGGATTGAATCTATGGAGGACTACTTCGAAGCCGCTAGCACTGCACCTGCTAATTAGGCCATGCTCGCCAAATTAAAACTCACCGGTGAAGCCAGACTATGGTGGAAACAATGGTGCAGGGATCAAGGGATTTCAGAGGGGTCCGTTACCTGGGAGAAGTTAAAGCAAGCCGTGCAAGGGAGATATTTGCCACCCGCATATCGTACACAGAAAATGAATGAGTTCTATGAGCTAAAACAGTTAGGACTCACTCTTGACGCATACTACTCTAAGTTTGTCTCACTCTTAAAGTATGCGCCACAAATGGACATGACACAGCAGGTGTCCAAGTTTTGCGCAGGCTTAAATCCACCTGTAAATACCCGTCTCGAATCTATGCGACCATCAGACCTTCAGGATGCACTCATTCGAGCGGCCCCTATAATTCAGGAAGTACAAGCTAAACCAAGGAGTATTAAGAATTGGTCTTATAGCGACCCAAGCAGAGGAGCATTCAGACCCCAGGTTAAGAGAGTTCAAGGCCACAATCAGGGGCAAAGAAAGAAAGCAAGGACAAATAACGTCAACAACTTTGTTCCTACTCACGGTAATGGCCGAAACATCCGATGTTTCCACTGCAATGAACTCGGTCACTTCAAAAAGCAATGCCCCAAGCTCGGCGAGGGACACCGTCAAGGTATTGGCCGCGGTCAGGGAGCCGCCGCCCGTGGAAGGGGAAGAGCTGCCTGCATTACCAATAGGCAAAGATGTGAAGCAGAGGAAGAGGAAGATCCGACTATGGAAGCGGATTTCGAAAGAGCGACGGTCCATGCCGCTCTACAGAAGAAGGGGCCGAATCGCCAGTTCTCGGTAATTCAAACACCGTCGGACTATCAAGGTAAAGGTTTCAAAACCTTGATTGATTGTGGCAGTACACATTCCTTTATCTCACCAGCATGTGCTAAGAGATTAGGAATAGCCACAGTAGAAGCACCTACCCTACTTGTGGAATTGGCAAACGGTCGTGAGGTAACTTGTGCTAGGAAAACTGCTAAGGAGGAGTTCTATCTGGGAGGAAAGAAAACCTCAGTCAAATTCAGAGTCATGAACTTAGGCATCCATGAGTGTCTACTCGGGATGGATTGGCTTAAGCCCAATGACGCCCACATCCACTGTGGAAAGGGTCAAGTTTCCTTTCGAAACTCTGACAGAGAGTTTGTTACGACTCAAGGTGAGGCAGGAGTGCCGAGAATCCAGCTAGCCAAGGTATCGCGGATCATAAAAGGGGTTAGGAAAGGATTACCTGTTTACTTGATCAAACTCAACAAGTTAGATCAAAAGCAAGAGTCTCATGAGGGACCCTCTTGGCTAAAAGAATATGCTGACGTATTCCCTGAGGAATTAACTGAACTTCCACCCCCAAGAGAAGTTGATCATGAAATAAGGCTAATACCTGGAGCTGCACCAATTGCAAAGAGACCTTATAGAATGTCTATTCCGGAAGCTATTGAGTTGAAGGAACAACTCAAGCAACTGTTAGATCAGGGCTACATCCGGCCTAGCAATTCACCATGGGGAGCTCCAGTTCTATTCCAGAAGAAGAGAGATGGGACACTTCGACTATGTATTGATTACCGTGGGCTGAATCAATCAACAGTCAAGAACAAGTATCCTATTCCTAGAATAGATGAGCTTCTTGATCGCCTTCAAGGTGCAAAGATCTTCTCCAAAATTGATCTCAGGTCAGGCTACTATCAAATCAGGATCAAGGATGAGGACATTCCAAAAACGGCCTTCAATACAAGATATGGGCACTTTGAATTCTTGGTTATGTCATTCGGCCTTACAAATGCACCTGCCATCTTCAATAGATTAATGCAGGATATTTTTAGACCATATCTTGATGACTTCGTGCTTGTCTTCTTCGACGACATTTTAGTCTATTCTAAACAGGAAGAAGATCATGAACCTCAACTACGGATTGTTTTGGAGACAATGAGGTCTCATAAGCTGTATGCAAAAATGAAGAAGTGTGCATTCTTCAAACGTCAGATTGAATATCTAGGATTCATAGTATCATCAGAAGGGATATCAGTAGATCCAGCCAAAGTCAGAGATGTGCTTGAATGGCCAATACCATTATCCGTCAAAGAGATACGCAGTTTTCTTGGCTTGACAGGATGGTATAGGGTCTTTATCAAAAACTATGCTTTGATTGCAGCACCTCTTACCGACTTACTAAAGAAGCAGACTTCCATTACATGGTCAACTCACGAGCAAAATAGCTTCGACCAATTGAAGCAATGTTTAGTATCAGCACCTATTCTGAAACTTCCTGATCTCAATAAGGAGTTCGAAGTAGTAACTGATGCCAGCATTCTTTCCTTGGGGTGTGTTCTTATGCAGGAAGGTCATCCAGTAGCATATTCTTCAAGGAAATTGAAGAGTCACGAAAAGAATTATGCCACTCATGATCTGGAGTTATTAGCTGTCATCCATGCTCTAAAGCTTTGGAGACACTATCTGTTGGGAAATAAGTTCACTCTAGTAACCGATCATAAGAGTCTCAAATGGATTTTTACCCAAAACGAGCTCAACATGAGGCAACGCCAATGGATTGAAGTATTGGAGGAATATGATTTTGAAATCAAGTATCGACCAGGGAAAGAAAATGTAGTTGCCGATGCACTCAGTCGCAAGGCATTCCTAAACTCCCTAATCTTGCAGAATCCATCAACGGCCAGATCTCTGGCTACAAAGGTGTCTATGCCAAGCAGCCCTATACTCGAACTAGCTAGAGAGGAAGCATGCCATGACTTAGCCTACCAAGCAATGATAAAAGAAATATCTACCAAGGATCAGAATTTGAAGTTACAGGCCAAGTATCATGAATTCTCTGTTGACAATGGACTTATTTACTATAGAACAAGGCTATGTATACCAGCAAGCCAGTCACTTAAGCAGAAGATATTGTGGGAAGCTCATGACTCCCCGTTCGCAGGACATCCTGGCTATGCAAAAACTCTTAATGCAGTTAGGAAAAGCTACCATTGGGAGAGGCTCAAAGGTGACGTCCTCAAATATGTCACTGAATGTTTGTCTTGCCAACGTATCAAGGCTGAACATGTCATGATGCCAGGAAAATTACAACCACTTGACATTCCCCAAATGAAATGGGAATTCATCAGTATGGATTTTGTGGTGGGCTTACCCCAAGTCCAAGGAGGGTACAACTCCATTATGGTTGTAGTTGACATGCTTACTAAGGTTGCACACCTGATTCCAGTAAAGACAAACTATAAAGCCTCCGACATTGCTAGAGTGTTTATCAAAGAAATATTCAAGCTACATGGGCTACCTAGAAGGATCATTAGCGATCGAGATTCTCTTTTCACTTCACACTTCTGGAGAGCTATCTTTGAAGCTATTGGAACTCAGCTCTGTTTTAGCACTGCCTACCATCCCCAAACGGATGGACAAACAGAACGAGTAAATCAAATCATTGAGGATATGCTTAGGGCTTACTGCTGTCGTGAGCCGAAGAGGTGGATTCAATACTTGCCGTTAGTAGAATTTGCCTACAATGCTTCTTACCAGCAGAGCATTCAAATGACCCCTTTCCAAGCATTGTATGGTCATGATTGTCGAAGTTCCCTAAATTTTTCTGATCCTACCCTGAGAGTGGAAGCTTCAAGACAAATGTTGGAGGACATGGATGACCAAATAAGGTCAATAAGACAAGACATACAAGTAGCCAAAGATAGACAAAAGGCATATGCGGATGTGAAACGCCAAGAGAGGGTCTTCGGAGAAGGAGACATGGTCTTCATTCGTGTACGGCCGAAAAAGAGCTCTTTATCTCTGGGTAAATGCAAGAAGCTAAGTCCAAGGTATTGTGGACCATATAAAATCCTCAAATGCCTAGGACCCAATGCTTATAAATTGCAACTTCCTGATAACCTAAAAGTTCACAATGTATTCCATATTAGTCTCTTAAAAAAGTATGTACCCAACCCAAATCATGTACTTGATGACCAACAAATTGTAATGCCTAGTCAAGGAGTCCTTGAACTAAGACCGGAAAAGATTTTAGATGTTAGGGAGAGACAGTTGAGATCTAGAACCTTGAGAGAATACCTCGTCCAGTGGAAAGATTATCCCGAAGAGGATGCTACCTGGATGGAGGAAAGCTCTCTCAATCTTCAATATCCCCAGTTTATCTCGAGATGAGGACATCTCGATTCTTCTAAGGGGGAGAGAATGTAATATTTCCGTGTACCCCATACCGTAAATATTAACTTTCCGCACGCCGTGTAAACCCTGTGCAAAGGTATTCCCTACTTCGTAAATTATTAGTAACTTAATCCATACCATTCACGAGGCCGCCGCATTGTGAATTAAAGACCGAGGTTGAGGACCGTGAAGACCGCAAGGAAACGACCGCTTGGGAAGGGGAAAATGGATAAATTCAAGGCAAATTTTTTTATTATTATCCCTTCCCCCAGCCGATGCATGGCTGGAGGAGAGGGAGTGGGGGGGGGGGATGGCCAAGGGGAAGTGATGTCAGGTCTGCATGAGGGGGAGTCCTCCACGTGTGTGGAGGCCCTCTTCCCCACCCCCCATACCTATATAAACACCCCCTAGCAAGGGGGTGTGCTAGAGGAGCTGGGAGAAGGACGGGCCGTGCAGAGAGAGGGAGAGCTAGAGGAGCTGGGAGAAGGACGGGCCGTGCAGAGAGAGGGAGAGCTAGAGGAGCTGGAGGAGGTGCCGACGTGAAGGGAGGAGGCCGGCTGAGAGGAGAAGGAGGTCACCGTGGAGCGCCGCGCTGCCGCCCAGTCCACCGGTCGCTCTGCCGCCCAGTCCGCCGCAGCCGCCCAGTCCGCCAGTCGCCAGGCCTTCAGTCCGCCGCCACGCTGATCACGACCCCCCCCCCCCCCCCCACGTGTTATGTAGAAGCTGAAGCTTCTAAGGGGCGGGGCCTCCTTAAGCCCCCTTCCCACCACATTTCCCAAAGGGCATTCATACCCCTCCCCAGGACTTTGAAGAGGGGAAGGTGAAGCCGTAAAGACCCACACAAGACCCATCGAAAAGGCTTTCGCAAAAAGATTTTTAAAGCCGCAAGCCATCCAAGAATAAATTCCGTGCCAAAAGAACTCATAAAGCCCTCTTCCGCAAGCACCATTTATCCAAATCCCGTAAAGGGATCTCCTACGTACAAGGGAAGAAGGCAAAGGTCGGGAGGTTGCATGGCAAGGCAAGTCTATTCGTAGGCCGCAAAAGCTAACCAGAAGCCGAGACCACGCCTACGATGGCCCCAAAAAGGACACAAGATGCGACTGCGGGAGGTTCATCCCCGAGTATACAAGTGGATATCTCCCCGACCCCTCAAGTCCGGGTTCTTTCGATTTGTTTTCGCATAAAGAAATGATTATGCGCGCTTAGTTCATAAGGGAGATTGCATCTTTACGCTTAATTTTAATGCACGTGGAAATTGGAAAAAAAAATACATTTGGTAAAGTATCTCTTGAAACATTAGGCAAGATTGAAATATGCCATGAATTTGAACGAGTTATCCACCTTAGAAGACTAGTTGCATGTAGCTTCTTTGGTACATTATCAAAGTAATGAGTCTAAACTTAGGGCAAAGAAATGGAATTTATAAGTGCATTCTCTTTCGTCCTAAACATGGTAGGAATAAGCGTGTGCCGCATGTTAGGCAACATCCTCCTCGTAATGATTTCATGAGGCAAGGTTAACACCATAAGATATTATCCGAAAAGAAATAATAGAGTACGGAAATGATCTTATGGACTTGCAAATAGCATGTAAAATGGAATGAATTAACACTAGCTTTAGTTTGGTATAAACTTCGTCAACTACATTGTAGCTAGGAGAATGTTGCGTATTACATAGTCATCATGCGGAAACGTCATTCATCAGAAGCCGCATTTAGGAAAGGTTGCATGGTTCGTCAAAGCATAAGATTCGAAAGTATAGACTACAAGGTTGTAGGCATGATTAATAGGTCTTAGGAAAAGTTAATATCCAGATTATCATGCATTTTTGCTACACCAAGAAAAGATAAAATTATCATAAACCATGTGATGCGTAAAAGCAATAAATCGCATGTTTACGCGTATTGGTGTAGTTGTAACTATTGTTCTCCATTAGATGTAGTTTATTACCTTTAGAAGGTTCATCCTTGTCGCAATACAAGTATATTGAGTTGTCTAAGTAACCTAAAACACAAAGGATTCATATGGGCATGGCTCAAGTGCAATAAGATTTCGACCTAGTTTTACACTTGTTGCCAAGTCTAAAACCGCAAACCCAAAGATCTTACACACGTTCACGAAATGTCGAATCAATTGAATGTTCAGGCATAAAATGATCTAAGGTTTTATCCTAAGGATCATTCGTTCTAATGATGAAACTCCGACGGAGTTGCAAATTTCTAGGACCGTGGACCAATATAATTAGGAATGGGTTGGAGGATACCCTAAACCCTGCTACTCGGCTAGAGGAATTTCCGTGGCCGGAGGACGCCATTCAATGGGTGGAATGATCCCGTGGAATGATGCAACGCATATGCAAAAAGGTTGCAACATCGTATAGACTTGAGATTTGTCCACAAGAGAGTTTTGTCATCTCTCGAAATGAGGTTGGCAAGTTATTGAAAGAATTTAACTTACAAGAGGATGAGTAATCATCCTGTTACTCACTTTTCTTGGGGAATAATTGCCAAGGAAAAGGAAAGTAGGTATTTGCCTTGAAGCAAATGACTAGACAATAAACTAAAGCGACATGGTCGCTGGAATCTACCACAACAAGACCTAAAGTATTGGTAGGGTATGACCCTAACCCAAGAATGATAGGAATCTTGCCAAGTTGCAATTGATTCCGGATCGAATGCGGGTTGCATTTGGAGAAAAGGAGTTACTCCTTAACAGTTTACCAGCTAAACGACCATTGGAAATTGATTGTGCTTGTAACAGTTTGGAAAGCACCGTTTGCATTGTTTGCTCAATGAACTAAAGGACGAAAATATATCTAAATACTTCAGGTTGAAGCCTGAAGGGAGAGGCAGCTTCAGTTACCCCCGACTGCCTGCCTGACACTAACCAAGGGGGTTGTTAGCCGCGCCGGGAACGTGGACCGAACCCGCCGCAAGAGGTCTCTCCGTTGAGTTCTACTTGGAGCAGGAGGACGCTTGGGTGCCAGAGGGGGCTCTGGCCGTAAATCCCTCGCCTTCCGGGCCCTGCACAAGAGACTAACGTGACTCGGGATTGGATCTCGAGGCCCGCATACTAGTCTACGGGCGGAAACTTGGATTAGTGATCCCTGGTGGATTACTGGATAGCCTTCGGGCGGATTATGAATATGCCTACGGGCGGAACTCCTTGTATTTCAAAGATAAAAGGATAAAATGATAATAAAGAAGTTGTTTGGCATTGTTTTCTTTATGTCCTGTGATAAGATTACGTGAAGGAACCGGTGCATAACAGGGTTAATTCAAAGAAGCTGTTTGTATATGTCAAACTAATGTGGTAGGTAATTACATAACTAAAACAAACCGAGGAAAGTGCGGAGGATGGACCATGGGTCCGTCCTACGGATGGGTGGTCCCGGTTAGCCGGGAACTTTTCTCAAAGTCTTCGATGAACAGAAGGATGATTAACATCACCGAAACAAGTAATGAGAACGATGACTTGGAATTACCGATTACCCGATTCACGCTGTTTTAGGGGAACGGAATGGGACTATGCCTTTTGGCAGAGAGGTCGAGCCTTGCATCCCTCTCGTTTCCCATTCTCCTTGAACCAAGTGCAGCATGAATCCGCTTCAGACCAGGTGTTTCTGCGTAAAGTAGTTCGATCAGGTCTGACGCTAGTCGCTGTTAGTAAATGACCAAACAATTCCTGTCGATCCTAAGTGGGAACGGCCAGGACACTTCCGTTACGTGGCAGACGCGGAAAGTCCTAGATTGCAAAACCCGCAACATTCCATGGGAGTGCCGGGTGGAGTTTTCTAGACAACCTTTCCGATGGGCTACTAAGACGTGTTCTAGAGGATTCTAGTGGACACGTTACACTCACATCATCTGTCACTTACATTGAATAACTCAAAATTATCCAAGTTGAAGTACACTCCTTTAGTCTCTACTTTGAAAGATATGGAAGCAATGCAACTTGCTCATGAGTTAGGATATCACAAATATTTCAAAAATGATAGTGTAGCTAAATGTTTTATACAAAATCTACAAAATTTGTATTTTTTCAATATACATGATGCAAGAATGAAGTGACTCTATATGGACTAATTTTGACTTCCATAGTAAATATATCCCTTACATTAAGGGCTTTTGCATGGCTATGAAATATATGCTTGTTAGAAATTTAAAGTGTTTTATGTAGTTACCTTAATGTTTTTAAACGCTATAAATATCAATGAGAGAATCTACTTAAAGTTTTTTATTCTTTCAATAGCATTAGTTAATTGTGTTGAAATTTCTTATAAAGTGGTTTAAGTCCAATTTTATACTTTATGTGTTAGCTAACAAATAAGTCTTAATTAATAATAAAATTTATGTCTATTTCTTTGGAAACACAAACCATTGGTCAAAGGTTAAATCTTTGGTCTTAGAAAAATCATAAACTTCTAGCTTGGTATATAAATCTTCATTTTATGATATGAAAGTTCATTTAGCTAGTCAAAGTGTGAAGCTAGTTGATTTTGGCCAAAGCCAATATCCATCTTATCCATATATTGTCAAGATAGATAGAAATTTTGAACAAAAGATATTTATATATCATGCATATACGTACAAAAAATTCAAATGGGGTGAGCAATTATTTAACGTACTTGTGTCTATTAGTTTACATAGAAAAAAGAACCATCACATCATAGGTTATCCAAACTTATTACTATATGGTATTTGATCAAGTTATTAAACCACACCTAGTTAGTGGTGACTCTTTTAAGGTCCTAGTTCATGAAACTTATACATGTCACTTTAAATGATGCTATAGCTAAAAGAAAAAACTCATATCATAATATCTTCAAATCCATAACATTATAAATTTTGGCCATGATAACATATTTTCATATAATGTTTAAGGCTCTTGTATTCTAAATTCTCTCTGCACTCCTTCAACCCTTTGTATTCTTACATTAAACTTGAAAATTTCCTAGATATATACTAGCTAAGTCTCCTTGATGTTTTCACCACCATACAACATCTTATTTTGTTAGTATGCAAGAAAAGATAGAGGTGAAATCCAAATCTCCTAATAGCCACATAGCTTACATTTATCATTTAAGCTCTCAATATTTGTGATTGCATATTTGTAACATACAAAGTGCCCTTTTCTAAAAATAAACATAAACATAGTGCTCTCTTTCATTCACAAAAGTAAGACATTCATTTAAAGTGGGACTTGAGAAATTTCCAAAATCTCTAACATGGTGTTAATTGACAATAAGAGGATTTGTCTTCATGTTGGCATGGTTTTTATGCATCTGTTGATGCCTATTTTGACTTATCTTGATACCCGGATGCTGTGGTAGTGCTCTGGGATAATTTTGAGTTGTTTTAGGGCTTCATTGACCTTAGTATGACTATGTTTTTACTGTTGTAATACAATATACATCTAGCAAACATCTTGATAGGATTCCTATAAAGCAATTTGTTACTGACTGAGTATTCCAACTGGATGTATTGACTCTATATATGTTATGTATGCATATGGACATGTCTATGGGCTATTGTTGGCTATAAATACTCTAAGTATAGATTGTTTCCACTGTTGGTTATGTAGTGGCCTGGCTATCTGTACCTTGTCTAGCATTGTTATTGCCTATCTAAACCATTGTTGAAGCTTGTATGTACATGCATTGAACCCCAAAGGTTATGGCATATATTGGAGATGGTTTGGGGCTATTTTGAGTTAGAAATACTTGAGTTTTTGCAAAGGATTTATGGATGGTTAAACATAGAATGTTGTTTGTCATAAGTGGTTGGAAAACATCTACATTAACTGTATGCTATATCTACTTGGAATGCTATTGTATCTAGATGTTTTGGTACATGTTTGGGGATGTTTTTTGAATGTCTCTGAGGGGAGATACCCTGATTATTTTTTAGAATTACTACATGTTCTTGGACTAAAACCGTCATAAACAACTGAGTGGTTTGCAAGGAGTCAGGCACTTACAAGTGGTATACAACATTGAATACTATAATTGCATATATAGCAAATGGTCAAGGAACTGACAATATTACTCAAATTGTGGGAGAGAAACTTGATAATAAAAACTTTGCTTTGTGGAAGTTCAGGATGAAAATTTTCTTAATTGGTAGAGGCTACTGGGATTTATGCATGGGAGCTGAAGTAGAACCTGAATTACTTGAATGGAATCTGAATCATGATCAGTGAAGAGCTCATTGACAGTGGTTGGAAAGAGCAAGAAAAGTGTTACATTGGTTCTGTTTATGCATTTCTGAAGCAATGGCTATGCAAATTACAAGTTGTCAGTCTCCAAAGGATGCTTGGGATATTCTCATGAAGAATTATGGCAATGTTAGATACAACTGAAGTAGTAATTTAATAGTATGTCTAGAAATGGCAAGAGCATCCAAGCTTATACGACAGAGATAAAAACCATAGCAAACTAGCTTGCTACTATTGGTTCTAAAGTGTTAGAGGATGACATGATTGCAATTACATTGAATGGATTAGACAAGGAGTATAAGGCATTTGACACATCAATATTTGTGAGAGCAGAACCTCCTGACTGGGATGAGTTGCTTGCTCTATTACTACATGAGAAAATTAAACTTGGATTGAACACTAGTTTCAGTACCTCTCGAGGAAGAGATAGTGTTCTTTACTCTAGTCAGTGTGCTAGAGGTGGCAGAGGTCGTGGATCTTTTCGAGGTCAAGGGGACACTTGGAATGCACATGGACAGCAACAACAAAATGCGTGGTAAAGTTCTAGTGCACAAGGTTAACATGGAGATCTAGAGCATTATGAGGTAGAGGGAGATCATTAGAGGTAGAGGTGGCTCCTGGCAGTCACATGATCAATCTAATAGGTATAAAGTCTGTCATTATTGTGGTAGATACGGACACAACGTGAAGAACTTTCATAAAAAGCAAGCAAATATGAAGGAAAAAGGCAAACACCATGAAAATTATGCATCTTCTAGTGATACACTGGATGATTAGGGAGATAGATTGTTTGCTATGCAACATGTTTCTAAGAATATGCCTAAGCGAGACAAGGATGAAAAGTGGTACATTGACTCAAGAGCATCTAATCACATGACTGCACACAGTGAATGGTTTGACGAGTTAGTCGCAGGATCTCATGGATATGTTTGCACTGGTGATAACACACAACATGATATTTAGCATACAAGTGTGGTTCCCTTGATTATGCATGATGGTATGAAAAAGAGTTTACATAATGTATTACATGTACCTTCAATCACTAAGAACCTACTGCCTGTTCGTTAGATGGTAGAACAAAATTTACAAGTAAGGTTCAACAAGGATGGTTGCTTTATTGAAGAGTATAGAAATGGATCTAAATTGATTGCTAGAGGCAGAAGAGATGGCAGGTTGTTCACACTTGATGCGTCTATTCCCGAGTTGAAAGCAACCATGTTTGCCCATGATAGTGGAGCAGTTCTAGGATAATGTAGAAATGTGGGACAAACCCATTAGTCATGTAAATATTTAGAGGTTGAAAAAATATGTAGTAGAAGCAGTTTGTACTTGGATTGCCAAAGTTCAACTACAATGAGTTAGGACATGTCTATTTTGTCTGTTTGTTTGGAAAACAAGCAAGGTTTCTATTTATGCAGCATGTCAGAAACAATTCTTGACCTTTGCAATTGATACAGATGGATGTATGGGGTCCATCCCATAATGCCTCTTTTGGTGGTGCTAGGTATTATGTATCATTCATTGATTATTTCAGCCCGTATACATGGCCGTACATTCTAAAACACAAGGAGGAGGTACTTGATGTATTCAAGGATTTTAGGATTAAACAAGCTAAAAATGAGTTTGGCTACTACATTTCATGTTTGAGGTCTGATGGAGGTGGAGAATATGTCTCTAAAGAGTTTGATTGGTACTTAATCAAATATGGCATAAAAAGATAGCTCACATGTAGTTATACACCTTAGCAGAATGGCATGGCTGAGCAAAATATTTGCATCATTATGGAATTTTCCATGGCAATGCTCGATGAAAAAAATATGCCAAATGGATATTCGGCTGAAGTAGTGGTTACTATAGTCTATGTATTGAATCGGACACCTATAGTTGGAATTCATGATTTAACTCTGCATGAGAAATTGTATAAGCACAACCTGACATCAACCACCTTAAAGTGTTTGGTTGCATTGCTTATGTCCATGTGCCTAATGAAAAGAGAAGGAAATTAGACCCCAAGGCAATAAAGAGTGTCTTTCTTAGATATGCACAAGATAGAAAGGCCTACTAATGTTATAATCACTCTACTCGAGAGACTTTGATAAGCAAAGAGATGTAATTTTTTATGAGCTAGCCTCTTGGTATGGTGCTCCAAATGTAGTGGTTTTTGATGCATCAGCCAGCTCTACCATGCTAAAAACTACCCTTTAGTTAGCACTACACAATCAGTTGCCCTTCAGGTAGTGGTTCATCTACTGTTAGTCCTTGGACAGGATGACTGCACACTTATGATGTTGGATCCAATGACATGGATATGTCACTGAGGGGGAGATTGGACAAAGGCAAGAAAATTTACTTGATGATGTTACTAGCCCGCTTGCATTTGGATATGAGTCACATGGTAGTGATGGCCTTGATAGTGAATTGGGCATACCATCGATTATGATGCTTGATGTAAGGCAGAGCAGGTACATGCCACCTCATGAGAGGCAATCATATAATGAACCGTAGTTGAGAAGATTTGAAAGGGTTAGGAAACTAGTTGACAGGCTAACATAGAGTGGGTATTCAGCTAGTGTGGTTCCATGGATGAGGAATCTGCAACATTGACTAAAAATAGCACATGGAAATCAATCAGTTTAGCTGAGGACAAACTACCCATTGGCTGTAAATGGGTTTACAAAGTGAAGTATAAGGAAAATGGTACACTAGAAAGGTATAAAACGCCAGGCTGGTTGCAAAGGGATATGCATAGCAATATGGATTAGACTATGAGGAAACTTTCAGCCCAATTGCTAAGATGGAAATAGTGAGAACATTAATTATATTAGCATCTTCAAAGGGTGGAAGCTTTGGCAAATGGATGTGAAAAATGCCTTTCTAAATGGTGACTTACTTGAGCTAAGTTATAGCCTGAGGGGTATGTATACCCTGACTATCCCAAACTTGTGTACAGGGCTGAAAAAGGCCTTGTATGGGCTAGGACAAGCATCAAGAGCATGGAATCCTTACATTAGCAAGTATTTGCAACAACTTGGTTTTCAAATGGGTCATGCAGACTGTAGCTTATTTACAAAAAAGGCATAAAAAGGTTATGTTTTTCTGGTGGTTTATCTGGATGATTTAATTGTCATTTGAGATGATGATCATGGGATTGCTGAAAGTAAAGCAATGTTACAAGCCGAGCTCAAGGTGAAAGATCATAGAGTATTGAAATACTTTCTTGGGATTGAGGTTGTGACTACACCTCATGGTATATGGCTACTCCAAAAATAGTATGCTCATGATATGCTACAGAAATATGGGATGATGGAATGTAAATACAGGGAAACACCATTGAATCAGAATGTCAAACTTGCAGTTGATGTTGGGAATGAAATAGAGAATGTCACTATGTATAGATAAATGGTGGGCGGCCTAATGTACTTCACTATCACTTGTCTTAACGACTTGAGCTATGCAGTGGGGCTGATTAGCCAATTCATGCAAAAACCTCATAAGCCACATTTAGATGCTATCATGAGAATCATGCAGTATGTCAAAGGTACTGCTGACTATGGATTATTTTATGAGCATGGAAAATCACTTGAATTGACAAGTTATATAGATTTTGATTGGGCTGGTTGTGTTTATGACAGAAGGTCAACTAGTGGTTATGCTTTTAGCTTGGGTAGCTATATGATTAGCTGGAGTAGTAAGAAATGAAAAACTATTGCATTGTCTAGCACAAAGGTAGAATACAAGGGTCCAACCTTAGCAGCTTTTGTGAAGTAGTTTGGCTTGTGAAAGTGCTACATGACTTGGGTATTCATTTGGAAAAAAAGGTCATATTGCATTGTGACAATCTGAGTAGCATGATGTTGGCTTGCAATCGTTTTATCATGCAAGATCTAAGCACATAGAGGTTCATTACCATTTCATTAGGGAAATTGTACTTGCTGGACAGATTGATCTACTTCATGTGAAGACAAAAGACCAGGTAGCATGTAACGTGTCCACTAGAATCCTCTAGGACACATCTTGGCAGTCCATCGGAAGGCTGTCTAGAGAACTCCGCCCGGCGCTCCCATGGAATGTTACGGGTTTTGTAATCTAGGTCTTTCCGCGTCTGCCACGTAGCGGAAGTGTCCTGGCCGTTTCCCACTTAGGATCGACCGGAATTAAGGTTTTCTAGTTTGGTCATTAGCTAGCGGCAACTAGCGTCAGACCCGAGCGAACTACTTTACGCAAAAACGCCAGGTCCGAAGTGGATTCACGCTGCACTTGGTTCAAGGAGAATGGGAAACGAGAGGGATTCCATGCTCAACCTCTCTGCCATAAGGCATAGTCCCATTCCGTTCCCCTAAAACAGCGTGAATCGGGTAACAGGTAAATCTAAGTCATCCTTCTCGTTATTTGCTCGGCGATGATGATCATCCCTCTGTTCGTTGAAGATTTTTGAGAAAAGTTCCCGACTGACCGGGACCACCCATCCATAGGACGGACCCATGGTCCATCCTCCGCACTTTCCTCGGTTTGTTTTAGTTATGTAATTACCTACCACATTAATTTGACATATAACAAACAGCTTCCTTGATTAACCCTGTTAAGCACTGGTTCCTTCACGTAATCTTATCACAGGACATAAAGAAAACAATGTCAAACAACTTCTTTATTATCATTTTATCCTTTTATCTTTGAAATACAAGGAGTTCCGCCCGTAGGCTTTTCATAATCCGCTCGAAGGCTATCCAGTAATCCACCAAGGATCACTAATCCAAGCTTCTGCCCGTAGACTAGTATGCGGGCCTCGAGATCCAATCCCGAGTCACGTTAGCCTCTTGTGCAGGGCCCGGAAGGCGAGGGATTTACGGCCAGAGCCCCCTCTGGCACCCAAGCGTCCTCCTGCTCCAAGTAGAACTCAACGGAGAGACCTCTCACGGCGGGTTCGGTCCACGTTCCCGGCGCGGTTAACAACCCCCTTGGTTAGGGTCAGGCAGGCAGTCGGGGGTAACTGAAGCTGCCTCTCCCTTCAGGCCTTCAACCTGAAGTATTTAGATATATTTTCATCCTTTAGTTCATTGAGCAAACAATGCAAATAGTGCTTTCTAAACTGTTACAAGCACAATCAATTCCAATGGTCGTTTAGCTGGCAAACTGTTAAGGAGTGACTCCTTTTCTCCGAATGCAACTCGCATTCGATCCGGAATCAATTGCAACTTGGCAAGATTCCTATCATTCTTGGGTTAGGGTCATACCCTACCAATACTTTAGGTTTTGTTATGGTAGATTCCAGCGACCATGTCGCTTCAATCTATTGATTGGTCAATTGCTTCCAGGCAAATACCTAACTTTCCTTTTCCTTAGCAACTATTTCCCAGGAAAGGTGATGTAACAGGATGATTACTCATCCTTTTGTAGGTTAACTTAGCGCAATAACTTGCCAACATCATTTCCAAGAAATGACAAAACTCTCTCGTGGACAAATCTCAAGTCTATGCGATGTTGCAACTTTTTGTACATGTGTTGTATCTATTCCACGGGATCATTTCACCCATTGAATGGCGTATTCAGGTTACGGAATTAACTTCAGGCGAGTAGCAGGGTTTAGGGTGTCTTCTTACCCAACCCATTCCTAATTATATTGGTCCACGGTCCTAGGAATTTCCAACCCAGTCGGAGTTTCATCATATGAACGAATGATCCTTAGGATAAAACCTTAGATCATTTTATGCATGAGCATCCAATTGATTCGACATCTCGTGAATGTGTGTAAGATCTTTGGGTTTGCGGGTTTTGACTTGGCAACCAGTGTAAAACTAGGTCGAATTCTTATTGCACTAAACCGTAGTTAGCACTTGAGATACCTATCATATCGACCCAACCATGTCCATAAGAATCCTTGTGGTTTAGGTGACTTAGTCAACTAAATATACTTGTCTTGCGTCACGGATGAACCTTTCCTAAAGGTAATAAACTAGATCTAGTGGAGATTAATAGTTACAATTACACCAATACGTGTAAACATGCGATTCACTGCTTCTACGCATCACATGGTTCACAATAACCCTATCCTTCCTTGGTAAGGTAAAAATGCCTGATAACCTGGACACTAACTTTCCTAGGTCCTACTAGGACTTACATCAAATAGTCATGCCTACAACCTTATTGTCTATACTTAGAATCTTATGCTTTGACTCCTAAATGCGGCTCCTAATGAATGACATTTTTGCATGATGACTATGCAATACGCAACGTTCTCCTAGCTACAATGAAGTTCATACAAAACTACAGCTAGTGATAATTTATTCCATTTTACATGCCACTTGCAAGCCCATAAGATCATTTCCGTACTCTCTTCTATTTCTTTTCGGATAATATCTTATGGGTGTTAACTTTTCCTCATGAAATCATTACGAGGAGGATGCTGCCTAACATGCGGCACATACTTATTCCTACCATGTCTAAGAAGAAAAAAATGCACTTATAAATTCCATTTCTTTGCCTAAGTAATATATGTTTAGACTCATTACTTTGATAATGTACCAAAATAGCATCATGCAGCTAGTCTCCTAAGGCGGGCAACCCGTTTCGAATTCATGACATACTCCAACCTTGCCTAACGTTTCAAGAGATACTTTATCAAATGTCTTTTTACCACTGCCACATGCATTAAAAATAAGCGTAAAATGCATTCTTCACTATGGAACTAAGCGCACCTAATCATTTCTTTAAGCGAAAATAAACTTGAAAGAACCTGGACTTGTGGGCTCGGGGAGATATCCACTTGTATGCTCGGAGATGAACCTCCCGCAGTCGCACCTTGTGATCTTTTTGGGGCCATCGTAGATGTAGAGGATTTGGGCTCCGGGTTTTGTCCTTACCCCTTTATGGCTCTCAAAATTTCCTCCGAGTCTTGGCAAGTAGTCTCAAAATATGTTTACTTCTCCCTTATGTAGGAATACCCCTTTATAGGGTATGGATTTTAAGATCCCGGAAAGCTCGTGGAAACGGCTTATGGGAGGTCTTTATGAGCTTCACCCTCTCCTCTTCAAGGGTCCGGGGTTATGAAAAGACCTTTGGGGGATGTAGTGGGAAGGGGGGTTAAGGAAGCCCCCCCCTTAGAAGCTTCTTAAGAAGCTTCTAAGAAGCTTCTGAGCTTCTGCAGCGACGTCGAGGGGGGGGGGGAAGTCGTAATCCAGCGGGCGGCGGCGGACTGAGGTGCCCTGGCGGGACGTGGTGGCGGCTATGGCGGCTGGCGACTGGCGGATTGGGGTGGCAGCGCGGCGGCTTCCTGCACGACGACCTCCTCTCCACGGCGACCTCCTTCAACACGGCGACCTCTCCACCTTCTCACAGCCCGTCCTCCTACCTTCTCCCTTGGGAGAGGGGGGTTTTTATAGGCCTTGGGGGGGGGGGGGGGGGAAAGAGGGCCTCCACACACATGGAGGACTCCTCCTCATGCAATCCGACTCACTCCTCCTTGGCCATTCCTCCCCACACTCCCTCTCCTCCAGCCATGCATCGGCTGGGGGAAGGGATATTAATTTAAAAAAAATTGCCTAAAAATCTCCAAATTGCCCCTTCAAGAAAAAGGGTGTTCCCTCGCGGCTTTTACGGTTTTCAACCTCAGCCTCTTATTTACAATGTGGAGGCCTCATTTTTGAGCGTGCACGGTATGGATTATGCTCCCAATAATACGATGTAGGGAACAACCTTGCACAGGGTTTACACGGCGTGCGGGAAGTCAATATTTACAGTACGCAGTGTGCGGAAATATTACATTCTCTCCCCCTTAGAAGAATCGAGATGTCCTCATCTCGAGAAAAACTGGGGATATTGAAGACTGAGAGAGCTTTCATCCATCCAGGTAGCATCCTCTTCGGGATAATCTTTCCACTGGACGAGGTATTCCTTCAAGGTTCTAGATCTTAGCTGTCTCTCCCTAACATCTAAGATCTTATCCGGTCTTAGTTCAAGGACTCCTTGACTAGGCATTACAATTTGTTGGTCATCAAGTACATGATTTGGGTTGGGTACATATTTTTTTAAGAGGCTAATATGGAATACATTGTGAACTTTTAGGTTATCTGGAAGTTGCAATTTATAAGCATTGGGTCCTAGGCATTTGAGGATTTTATACGGTCCACAATACCTTGGACTTAGCTTCTTGCATTCACCTAGAGATAGAGAACTCTTTTTCGGCCGTACACGAATGAAGACCATGTCTCCTTCTCCGAAGACCCTTTCTTGGCGTTTCAAATCCGCATATGCCTTTTGTCTATCTTTGGCTGCTTGTATATCTTGTCTTATTGACCTTATTTGGTCATCCATGTCCTCCAACATTTGTCTTGAAGCTTCCACCCTTAGGGTAGGATCAGAAAAATTTAGGGGACTTCGACAATCATGACCATACAATGCCTGGAAAGGCGTCATTTGAATGCTCTGCTGGTAAGAAGCATTGTAAGCAAATTGTACTAACGGCAAGTATTGAATCCATCTCTTCGGTTCCCGACAGCAGTAAGCCCTAAGCATATCCTCAATGATTTGATTTACTCGTTCTGTTTATCCATCCGTTTGGGGATGGTAGGCAGTGCTAAAACAGAGCTGAGTTCCAATAGCTTCAAAGATAGCTCTCCAAAAGTGTGAAGTGAAAAGAGAATCTCGATCGCTAATGATCCTTCTAGGTAACCCATGTAGCTTGAATATTTCTTTGATAAACACTCTAGCAATGTCGGAGGCTTTATAGTTTGTCTTTACTGGAATCAGGTGTGCAACCTTAGTAAGCATGTCAACTACAACCATAATGGAGTTGTACCCTCCTTGGACTTGGGGTAAGCCCACCACAAAATCCATACTGATGAATTCCCATTTCATTTGGGGAATGTCAAGTGGTTGCAATTTTCCTAGCATCATGACATGTTCAGCCTTGATACGTTGGCAAGACAAACATTCAGTGACATATTTGAGAACGTCACCTTTGAGCCTTTCCCAATGATAGCTCTTCCTAACTGCATTAAGAGTTTTTGCATAGCCAGGATGTCCTGCGAAAGGGGAATCATGAGCTTCCCATAATATCTTTTGCTTAAGTGACTGGCTTGTTGGTATACATAACCTTGTTCTGTAATAAACAAGTCCATTATCAGTGGAAAATTCCCGATACTTAGCTTGTGACTTCAGATTCTGCTCTTTGGTAGCTATTTCTTTTATCATGGTTTGGTAGGCCAAATCATGGCATGCCTCCTCTCTAGCTAGTTCGAGTATAGGGTTGCTTGGCATAGATACCTTTGCCAGAGATCTGGCCGTTGATGGATTCTGCAAGATTAGGGAATTTAGGAATGCCTTGCGACTAAGTGCATCGGCAACTACATTCTCTTTCCCCAGTCGATACTTGATTTCAAAATCATACTCCTCCAATACTTCGATCCATCGACATTGCCTCATGTTGAGCTCGTTCTGGGTAAAAATCCATTTGAGACTCTTATGATCTGTTACTAGAGTAAACTTGTTACCCAACAGGTAGTGTCTCCAAAGCTTTAGAGCATGGATGACAGCTAATAACTCCAGATCATGCGTGGCATAATTCTTTTCATGACTCTTCAATTTCCTTGAAGAGTATGCTACTGGATGACCTTCCTGCATGAGTACACACCCCAAGGCAAGAATGCTGGCATCAGTTACTACCTCGAACTCCTTGTTGAGGTCAGAAGTTTCAGAATAGGTGCCGATACCAAACATTGCTTCAATTGGTCGAAGCTATTTTGCTCAGGAGTTGACCATGTAATAGAAGTCTGCTTCTTTAGTAAGTCGGTAAGAGGTGCTGCAATCAAAGCATAGTTTTTGATAAAGACCCTATACCATCCTGTCAAGCCAAGAAAATTGTGTATTTCTTTGACGGATACTGGTATTGGCCATTCAAGCACAATGCTTGATTTGGGATTCGGGTCTAGAGGGCATGTTGTTCCCTTCACAATGCACACACTGCATGTGAGGTTGTACTAGTATTTTTATTGAATCCTCTAGTCTAGCCAGCTCCAATTTTTCTAGGTTAGCGATAGCTCGATTCTTGTCGACACTCTTCTATTTTTCTTGTCCACTCAAGACTACTCATTCACTATTTTTTGTAGCTCTCTCAATGTCCCTCAATACATTGCTACCTAACTGTACATCCCGAGAGCTTCTCTCCCTAAGCAAGTCATTTACCTGTATGGCTTCCTCAAAGACTCTGGCAATCTCATCCCTTTGCATGTTCGAGTCTCTTGCAAGGTCCTTATAGAGTTCTTCATTGTGGATCCCGTTAATGAATACAGTAGAGATAGCTCTCTCATTGGGTTGCTCAACACTGGTATCTCTCATTGGGAATCACTCCAAATGCTAGAAGCTAGACACAATACCTGGATGGTATCTCTCATTGGCTTCTGGCTCGAGCTTTGGCGCCAGTGGTATTATCCAACAATCTTTTTGTGAGTATCTCACTTACTATAAGGTCGGCTTCTAGGGCTCTCTCCCTATCAATATTGCCTCATGTTCTATTCCTACCTGATATAGCTAGGATCCTGTGAACCTCATTGAGCTCTCTCATGACACAACCTCTAAGCCCTTTGCTCCTAGCTATAACTTGCAATGCACTATAATGCTATCCTTACTAGTCTTCTCTCTTCCTCAAGGTTGGCTATGACATCGGCTACTAGTATCCCATGGTGCACTATCCTCGTTTGATGGTTGTATTATGTGACAAGTCATCGGATGTCATCAAGGTGCTTAGCAGGGTTAAGGTCAAGGTCTAGGTCTAGATTGTTCTCTTTCGAGTTGGTTCCTACCATCGTAATTGCCCCCTAACCCGCTAGTGCATTTATTATGAGGTCAAGTAAGCCAACTAGAGACATATCCCTAATCTTGGCAAGGCTTTCCTTCTCTCAGCAATGTGATGATTCAGTCCCCTCTATGTCTTTGTCCCTAGTTTTCTAAATGCCTTGTCTTATTCTTGGCATTGTACTCCTACTGGTGGGTACTTGCAATGTTTGGAGATGAAGTAGAATCTGTGTTTACAAATTTGAGCCCATGAATACCCTATTTTATGCTGAGAAGAAGAGTCCAAAAGCATCACTTATCATGGTCAAAAGATTTCCTTGAAATTTACTCACAAAGAGTAAAGCTTGTAGTTCACTCATATGAACCAAGAGCAGTCCATGTTCTACTACCAAGATTAAGGAAGTGGATCACAAATAAAGCTTCAACCCATTAATTCCCTATTTTGGGCAGCCAAGAATAATCCAAGATGACACAAATAATCTACCAAAGAGTGTCTTCAATGCCCTTTCAAGGCAAGAGTGTTTAGATACAACAATTTCAAGTGAAATTAGAGCATGATCTCTTTATAAATCATAAGAGTAGAAAATGGAACATCAACAAGAATCAGCCCAAAGAATGTGATGGGTTGAATATGATAGTCCAAAATCAACGTTTAATGTCTCCCAAATATCTCTTCTTTATTGATTTGAAGTCATTTATTGAGACATCCATTGATCTGAAGTCCCAAGATTTTGACCCATGATATTACTAGGTGGTCCAGGTATCAAGTTATATCTTGTTAGTACCACATTTGGCACCATCCCAATCATTGAGAGGGCTTTCCCTCTTGTGACATGACATCTTAAATTCTTAACTTGCCTCCCTTTTATATTATTATAACTACATATATATCATTTAGTGGTGTTACTCTAGTTTAGTTTGATAGTGAAATCCAACCTTCTTAAGAAAAATTACAAGTGGTAGGGGTAATAGGATAACATTTCCCAAACACCAAAAGACTTAATGTAGCTTTTGAGGATATGCTTTTACACTCTCATTGAGTTCTTTTCAAGTCTCATTTATGACACACATCCAATATTGGCTCCCCTTTTTAGTAGAGAAGTCTCCATGAAATGTAATGTAGAACACTTGCATAGTGTCAATTGAATGAAAGGAGTGAGATCAAAGTGAAAGCATGCGAGCAGAAGTAAGAGCTTTGGTGGAAAGGAGCAAAAGCAAGAGAAAGAGAAACACCAAATGTGAGAAATCTAACAATCACAATTTGTGACTTGGCTTCCCTTATTCAAATGTCATTCAAAGAATAAAGAATGAAGTGACAGTGATAACCACCTACCACCTAAAGTATACATGTGTGCAGGTACTATTAGTGTGTAATACATGGGTGGCTAGGCACATGTGCCTTTATCCCCAAAAACCTCCCACTTAAAGGCAAATGTTTCCCTAATGAGGAGAGAATAAGAGAAAAGTGATAAAGTACAAAAATACATGATGGGATGAGGAAAGATGTCATCTCATCCAACACCCAAAGACTTTCTAAGAAAGGAAAAACTCTTTGATAAGAGACTTTTTGTGAGCAGATTTGCAAGATTTTGATCGATTGAGATCTTGATAAGGTTAATAGTCTTGTCCTCAATTACCTCTCTAATGAAGTGGTATTTCACCTCAATGTGTTTCATATTCACATGAAAGTTTGGATTCTTAGCTAATTGAATAGCACTCATAGAATCGGAATGCAATGTAGGGACCACATCAATCATACCAAGGTCTATACTAGATAGCCTAAATAAGAGAGCCTCCTTGCAAAGCCTGAATGAATACAACATACTTGATCTTGGTAGTAGAGAGGGTCGTGCACTTCTGCACTTTGCACATACAAGAAACATCACCTCCAACAAAGGTGAAGACATAGCCAGAGGTGGACTTCCATTATAAGTATGTTTTATATAACCAAAGTTAGTGTACCCCATGACTCCTATATCTTGGACATTATAAAATATGCACACAGTTTTTATGCCCTTCAGGTACCTCACAATACCTTTTATGGCATTTCAATATCATCTGCTAGGTGTAGCCATATAGCATACCACAACTCCCACTACAAATGCTATGTCAAGGATGAGTGGCTATCATGGCATACATCAAACTTCCCATTGTGGATACATAAAGAATCTTGGCCATCTTTTCTCTTTGCTCATCAGATTGCAAACAATCAACCTGGACTAGCTTTCACAACATGAGAGGATAGAGGCTAGCCAATAGGCTTATCATCCTGCATATGAAATTGCTTAATAAATTTTTGGATATACTCCTTTTGTGAATAGATAAAGGAGCTCCTTAGAGCAATCACATATGATGCACATCCCAAGAATATGCAAAGCGTGTCCCATGTCCTTATCTCAAATCTCTTATTGAGCTAAGTTTTCAAGGCATCCAACTCATCATGAGTACTCCCAGCAATAAACATACCATCCACATAGAGTACCAAAATCATAAGGTTTCCATCACGAACCTTCTTCATGTATAAACATCGATCCATAGCATTATGGCTATATTCGTGTGAATACATAAAAGTATCAAACTTGTGGTAACATTCCCTAGGTGCTTGCTTAAGGCCATAATGGCTCTTTTTGAACTAGCATACTAGGTATCTCCTACCTTTTTCCTCAAAACACTTATGTTACTACTTAAGGCCATAATGGCTCTTTTTGAACTAGCATACTAGGTATTTCCTTTCCTTTTTCCTCAAAACACTTAGGATACTCCATATAAATCTCATCATGCAAGTCCCATGTAAAAAAGTTATCTTTATATCCATATGATAAAGGTCCAGATCTAGTTGAGCAACCAATTCTAGTAGCAAGCGTAGGATCATCATTTTGACCATAGAAGAAAAGACTTCATCGAAGTCAATACCATGATCTTGCTTGAAATCCTCAACTACCAATCTAGCCTTATGGGTTGACTTTGGGGATGCAATGATATTTTTCAACTTGTATATCCACTTGCATGGCAATGTCTTCTTGCCACTATGCAAAGAAACCAAATCTCACATATGGTTTTTCTATAAGGAGTCAAAGTTAAACTACAGAGCCTTGTCCCATGAGTGACTATCATAATTTTTCCATGGCCTCATCATAAGAGAGAGGCTCACTTACATCTGTCACCATATCATAATTCATGGAGGGCGTAAAGAACTCAAGGTAACATTGAGCTCTACCAGAGCATCTTAAAAGAGATGGGTCCTGCACAGCAAGTGAAACCTAGGCCACAAGAGTATCAGCTCTACTGATGGTTATCTAACTAACTATGTGGGAGCAGGAGGCTCCTCCTGAAAGATCACCCTACATAGTTCAATTAGCTACTCAAGCTTCTAATACATTATTTTCTTCATGGAAAACAATTTCATGGTTTTAGATAACCTTGTTAGCCTATGGATTCCATAGGTAATAGCCCGTTTTACCTACATATCCATAACCAAGAAAGATGTAGCTCATGAACTTAGGATCCAGCTTATTATACTTGTCCTTGGGAACATGGAAGAATGGCACACAAAAAAGATGCGCAAATGAGCATATGAGGGAGGTTTCCTAGTCCATACCTCCTCTACAACCTAGCAATCAATAGCAATGTAAGGGGACTCGTTAATTAAGTGTACGATAGTAACAATTATCTTTGTTGAAAAGTGTTGTGGTAAGCCTTGGCTAAGCATATTACAAACTCTCTTATGAATCATCCTATTCATGTGTTTGGCAATACCATTTAGGGGAGGGGTACAAGGGCTAGTTAACTGATGCTTAATATCTCACTCATCGCAAAACTTCTTAAAATGTTTGGAGACATACTCACCCCCTTTATATAATCTTAGGCATTTTATTCTAAACCTAATTCTTAACAAGAGCAAGCCAATGCTGAAAGGTAGATAAGACATCCAATTTATGCTTAATACGATAAGCCCAGACCTTATGTGAGTAATCATCAATAAAGGCGACAAAGTATTTGCACCACCTAGGGATTGACAGGGCATGGTACCACATATATCCAAATGAACAAGAGCTAGAAGCTCACCCATGTGCTTTATGCTAGACTTCTTATGCATATACTACATGTTTGATTGCTATATAAACAATGATCACAAGACTCAAAACACTTATAGTCTAGAGGAAAAAAATACTACAAATTGGTAAGAATTTTCATTCCTTTCAAAGATATGTGTCCAAGGTGGCGATACCAAAGAGATACGTTTGAATCTGTAGCAACAAAAAAAAAATCAAATGATTCATATACAATGAAGGGATAGAGGGTACTAGACTTAGCACTATGTGCAATAATAAGATTTACACATTGGGTAATCTTTCATGAGGAATCACAAAAAAAGACAACATAACCTATATTATCCAAGGTGCCAGAGCAGAGATAAGACTCTTCGTGAGAGCTAGTACATGACATACATCATGAAGAGTGTGTTGAGATATTTGCAATCACACCTAGTTTAGTCCCTTTGTGAGAAGCAATGAGGGCTCAGGGCCAGAATCCCATATGCACAGAAGGAGAAAGTACCACCACTCAATTCCTATAAAGCATTGTACTTGCACTCTCTTTCTAATGCAATGATAGTACTCTTTTCTTTCTAGTAAAGTGTCATGTCACTGTCAATACACGAGATTGTGTTTATGAGTCCAAGTCTCAATCTTGGAACCTAATTCACTTGTGTAACAATTTGTCCTAGTCAGGGTCAATGTCTTCATGAGTTTCTTTTTCCTCTTTCAACCTTCATAGCTTCCGCATTTGCCATGCTCCAGATCCCACGTATTTCACATGGTATCAGAGCCCAGTTGAGCATGGCCCAACTCTCCTTTCACTCCTCTCAGCTCCTTTCCATCTTTTCTCGGCTCATTTTAAGTATTGGACCCTATCTCCAACTTCATTTGCATTCCTACCTTCAATGAAGCTTCCATGGCAGAGATAGATAGCAGTACCCTATCAGCTTGAAGCTTTTATATCTCTCTCCATAGGCCAAATCTCTCTGAACTTCCTTTTGGAAAAGTGTTTCTCTACTTCCAAAGCTCCTTCTTGGTACCTCAATTATTGCAATTGCGCAACTATAGCTTCAACATTGCCTCTTTTTAGAGTTGCTGCCATAACTGTGTCTGTGGATAGCACCTACCTACCTCTGTTGGAGCAGCCATATCTCATCAATCAGGCTATATCTCTTCAAACTTTCTTCTTGAGAGTTGTTCTTCAGGTCAAGACACAACTTCTTGGCACAAATATCAAGGAGATTGATGCACACCATGCCCGGAATTTGCATTTTTCCAAATCTAGGTGCAGTTTTGAGAGCGACAAATTTAAAGGCTTAGATCTCTCAACTCGAGAAAAATGAGTAAAAACCCTCTTAGGCGGACTTAGACCCATTAGTGAGGGTTCTCGATATCAAAGGGTTTGAGCAGATTCAACTTGTGGAGCATGTGGGAGCTCATTTACCAGTTGTTGGTCCCTGTTTTGACAAAACAGCCATAGCCACTTACCTTCAAGCTCATTTTTCCTTCATTTTCTCTCTCTTGCCACTTAAACCAAGCCAAGGCCACTCTAATATGAAGTTTTCAGAAATTATTCAACCATCAAATCAGCAAGGAGGGAAAGCTATGAAGAGTTTTTGAAGATCATCAAGTCAAACTCAAGCAACAAACATCAAATTTAAAACTAGTATCTTTTGATACTTCACTACCTTGCTTGTGTCTTTTGACATATACAAAGATCAACTCATTGTTGGTTATTCTCAGTCATTTGAAGCTAATTTGCTACTGGTCTCTCAAGTTGAACATGGGCAAAGATTCTCCAATTTTCCGTTTCAAAGGAGTCGGGTTTCATACGTGGCAGACCCGCATCAAACTGATCTTGATGAAGAAGGGCCTTTGGGCCATTACCACTGGAAAAGAAAAGAAGCCTCGTGATGCGTATCTTGCTGTCACTTGGCAAAAGAATGATGATAAGGCTCAGGCCATTATCAAATTGGAGCTAGATGATAGCTATATCCACCATGTGGATAACTGTGAGACCTCATAGGATACATGGAAGAGACTTGACACCTTGTTCGGTGCACAGTCTAAATCATCAAAGTATGGTCTCCTGATTGAAATTTTCAAGCTTGAAATAAAGTCTAGCACATCACTTGCCACACATCTAAATTACATGGAAGGACTTCTAACCCAACTTGCAGGAATCAACATTAAAATGGAAGAAGATGTTTGCATCGGTGTTCTACTTAAGAGTTTGCCTCCTGAATATAATAATGCATCAACAACTTTAATCAACATGCCAAATCCTGAACTTGTTGATATCCAGGCATCATTGTTAGAGGAGGAAAAGAAGCTAAAAAGTAAGGAAGAACCAAGTATCTCTAGAGATGAGCATGCATTATATGTTGGCAACAAGTACAAAGGCAAGAAGGATCAGCTCTTCTGTGACTTTTGCAAAAGGATCAGACACACTGAGAAGTTCTGCCATGCTAGAAAGAGGTCCCAAAGGGCCTATCTAGTTGTAGTCAAAGAAGAAGAAGAAAATGGAGCAAAGAAAGAAGAAGAAGAAGACCACTAGGAGAAGGACAAACCTCATCAGTCCTTCTATTTAGATAGACTTTTTTAGTTTTGTATTTCCTAGCCCTAATGCCTCAAACATAAACTTGTAAACTCCTCAGTTATCCTTGTACTACAGCCTCTATACACTTTGTGAGGTCCCTGCTACAGCCTTTGGATGTCCATCATGTTTGTGGTACACACACTTAGCCTTTTTTGCGACAGCCTCTGGTGTTTTTGCCATGTTTATGGTGTGCCCACACTTTGCAGGTGTTGCTTTCACTAAAGCCTCTACACACTTTGTACTTTTGGTTGTGATTGAGGAGGGGTGTTGAGATATTTGCAATCACACCTACTTTAGTCCCTTTGTGAGAAGCAATGAGGGCTTAGGGCCATAATCCCATATGCATAGTAGGAGAAAGTACCACCACTCAATTCCTATAAAGCATTGTACTTGCACTCTCTTTCTAATGCAATGATAGTACTCTTTTCTTTCCAGTAAAGTGTCATGTCACTGTCAATACACAAGATTGTGTTTATGAGTCCAAGTCTCAATCTTGGAACCTAATTCACTTGTGTAACAATTTGTCCTAGTCAGGGTCAATGTCTTCATGAGTTTCTTTTTCCTCTTTCAACCTCCATAGCTTCCGCATTTGCCATGCTCTAGATCCCACGTATTTCATAGAGTGAACATGCTACTTGAACCAAAATATAACTAGAAGTCACCAACATCAATTATCTCCAATTCCAAGTCATTATCAAATGTTGAGAATTGAAATGACTTGATTTTTATTGATTTTTTGTTGTTTTTTAGGACTGAATGGTTGATTTTTTTACGGATTTTATATGATGAATGATTTCTTTGGAATTATTTGAGAGTGTTTTGGATGAGTTTGATTAGGTTTGAGAATATCTTGATGATTTTTAGTGGAGATATGATATTCTCACATGTTCTATTGATGTTTTGATAGTGTTTGATTGGTTTTGTTTGAGTCTATTGAGCTTATGTTTTGCTCTGTTTCCTTTTGTATGAGAGGTTATAATGATGATTGATGGATTTTGAGAGTGTTTGAAAGCTTATTGATTGATTCTTGATGGTTTTGAATTATTTAAGTTGAGCTAAAGGCTTTTTGATGACCTTTTGTATGGTTCTGTAAACCCTCTGTTGTTGAGCTTTTGTAGAGCCTCAGTCTCTATTCTATTCTATATGCCTATGTAAGTGTTATGTGGGATAAATGTATAGCTTGGGGTAGCTTTCCAACCTTGGGAAAAGATGAGTACAAGTTAAAAATAGCTCAAAGAAGTGGATGAAGTAGCTATTGAAGACCCAAGTAAAGACTGAAGTGACAATGACACTATTAAGCTACGAAGGGACATTGTAGTGGCTCTGGTGACCTTTCATATGAGACATACCTCTTGGGAGGGGTATCCATGACCAAAGAGCCGTTATGGATGATTATTATTTATTATTCCATTTTACTATTGAGAGAGAGCATATATGAGAGAGTGAGAGTGAGAGTAAGAGATAGCAAAATCTATACAAAACAATGTATCTATGAGTGAGAGATTATGAGAGAAAGCTATGAAACCTTTAAAGAAGAATACTATGTGATTATTTCTATTCAAAGTGGTGTATTATCTTATGTTTTTGTGGTCTCTTGATAAACTCTATGAAGAATATGAAGAGCATAATTGATTTTGTTCAAGTTAAAGTCGTGGAAGAATAAGTTGCATGAAGATTTGAGAATATTGGTGTTGTTTTCCTTGTTGTAATCATATAAAATATGAAGAAAATTCTTGTTAATGATACAAGATAGATTTTCTTACAGTAGATTTCCCATTTTCTTGGTGTTCCTCTTGGAGCTTCATGTTTTTGGTGTGCATCCAAGGAAAACTACCATTAACAAGCATCAGAAGGGGGGTTGAAAATGAAGGAAATGGCATTGCTAAGAGAAGAAGAATTTAATGGATACTTGCCAAGTTCCTTCTACCACTCAAGAATTGGAAATACTCATTGCTAAAGCCACTTTCTACAAAAAAATTATCCGACAATGGTGGAAATATATTACCATATTGATGCAGGCTCTATATGGTGGACTATTTCCCCTCCTTATTGAAGCAACAAAGATGTCCATCTTGGTGGCAAATTGTTTGGGAACAAATTGAAGATCAGAAATAGAGAGAATGATCATTCATGAGAGATTTGGCCATCATCGAAGAGTTTCCAGACATCATCAAGTGGGAGATTATACAAAAGCTTCAGAAGTCATGGTCACTTGAAGTTCACAAGGACAAGAAGGAAAAGAGTTGGAATCAGTTTGTGGATGCTCAACAGCAAGATATGTGGGACGCTTGGTGCACTGACAACCTTCTATTTATCCAATTAGTAACCCACTGGAAGCTAATAGATAGAGTGTTCTTCACAACATACACTATTGAAACCATTCAGAAGTTGGCATTACTATGATGATGGCACCACAACAATCCTTTTAAAAATGAGTTTTGATACCTTTAGAAAAACCGAATACCTTCCCCTCTATAGCGAAATGAAAGCTAAATTCAAAGACGTTGAAAAGAAGGAAGTAGAGAAAATGTTGGCAAGAGAGTCCTCTAGAGACGAAAGCTCTCTAATTTTGTTTAATTGAGTATAGACAAACTAGGTGGAGCTAACTCCTTGATAAATGACATGATCAAGGCAAGTACTAGAACAAGTCCAAAGGTACGTGAGAAGAGAGAAGGCAAGAATCAAAGCCGAGAATAAGCTAGCAGTAGAAGCCTCCTTTGATGCCCTAGTGATAACACTCTTTACAGAAGTCCCCATGGCAACTCAAGGTCCCCTTTCTAGTCAGATTCTTCCTAGAAATATTGATGACAGGCCAGCGAATGTAGTTTCATTGCCCATCTTTAAGGGAGAGTACAATGAAGACCTTGATCTTCATGTAGCTGAGTTCATGGTAGCTAATGTAGCTAACAATTCCAGAACCCCCGTGCAGTGGTTGGTGATATTCCCTACCACTTTCAAAGATGCAATGTTTCAGTGATATGAGAGACAAGTAGCATGAACTTCTGGCATATGGGATGACCTGAAGTTAGCATTCCTCACTAGATTCAGCATGAAGGTTTTGAAGAGTAGATGCGAGAGGAGTTCATGAACCTAAGTCTGAATGGGTGGAAGCATATGCCTCTAAAGTGAAATCCATGTTGAAGAGATGGACTAACCATCACTTGGATGAAGATATCCATAAATGAGTTTTTCTAAGAGGCCTACAACTAGAAGTTTGTAAGTTTGTGGAACTAAGAAGACCAGTCAACTTGCAAGCCACAGTGGAAGGTGCAAGATTATATGATGAAGTTGAAGTAAGATTGTCTATGACCTTAGGAAGAGGAGTCCTACCTCCTCCCATGCCAGGAATGGTATACCCAGCAAATGCAGTCCAAGGGACAGTTATCTACCCCTACCCCTACCCTTAGATGTTGAGATATCGAGCTCCACTCGTGATATGCCAGGGTGACCATTGTGCATTTATGTCACCGACTTGTTAGATGCAGATGCAGTTGGTACACCGCCCATGAATAATAGCTAGATGACAGCTATCCTTATCTACTCTAGTTCGTGGCTCAGTTAGTATGCCACCTTAGTTAGTTGAGTTTGGTTTGAAACACTTATATAGGGTTCTTCTATTTCTCTGTACTAGAGTTCTTTTTGGCTTATACAACTAAGAAGAGGAAAACTGTTTTCAGCCTCCACCTTTGTGTGTATTCCCCCATTGTGCAAGCAAGAAAGCTACAAGTGAGACTCCTTCCTTCTCTCCCACAATCTTGACATGGTATCAGAGCCTTGTTCGTGGTAAGGAGCTCAAGAAAGAAAACCAAATTCATGGTGTTCTGGTAAGAGGACCAGTGTTGCTTTCATTTTTCTGTTTTGGGAGCAAGTCTCTGCAGGTAGCACAACCGGAAAGTGCAAGAGTGCATTGTATCAGATTGAGACACCCTTCGCGGTGTAGAGGGCAGTATATGCTGTGGAGAGGGATTTAGCCCTAGGTTGCTCTGTTTTCTTGATTTAAGGCCATCTCAGGGCCTGTTTTGGAGGTAGAAGTTTTCTGCACGCACTCAAGAAAGGACTCTATTTTTTGCTGTGCGACCACTGTTCTACAGGTCGGTGAAAAGTTACCATAGAAATTGCATTGTATGCATGTGCACAGAGACAAAATTTTTTGCAGTGTTTTGTAATGGCGTTTGATTCTCTTTCACAGATTTTCACTGAAAAGATTGACAAGAACAACTTCCAAGCATGGAAGTTTAGAATGACGAATTTCCTTATGGAAAAAGGATATTGGGAATTCGTTGCAGGAAATGAAGAAGAACCAGTTCTTCCTGATGTTCCCAATCAACAGCAAATGCAGGCATTTAAAGCATGGCGTGAGAGAGCTAGGAAAGTTATGTACTGGTTGTCTATCAGCATTTCAGACTCTATGATTGTGCATATTCAAGATGCAAGTACGCCAAAGGAGGCATGGGATACTTTGTCAAAAATGTATAGCACAAATACGCAAGCCAGGAAAATGCAGCTTAAGCAAGAGTTGCACAATGTGCAAAGAGAAAGTATGAGCATCAATGACTACCACATGAAGGTGAAGAAGATTGCAAATGCACTTGCTTCCGTTGGGTCGCCAATGGAAGATGATGATTTAGTTTCTGTGACCTTGAATAGTCTGGGAAAGGATTATGCACAGTTCCGAACATCCATTTCCGTCTGTGAAAGATTTCCTGATTTTGAGGAGTTGATTGCTCTTCTAATTTCTGAGGAGCAGAGAAATGGTGGTGCGTCTTCTTTAGGAGGAACTTCAACACAACCTTCTTTTTTAACTAATTTTTAGAAATGTGGATTTTTAATCAGAATGCTAGCACTCTCTATTATCATCAAAATTGTGTTACCTATTAGAATTTGCAACTTTTCCTCTTTGGCTCCCCCTTCCTCAAGACTGTCCTCCTCTATTTTATTGTGCATCATAACCTTGACCACAATCACCACCTTAGCCTCTACCACAATCTCTACCTCCACTAGTTGAGTAAAATACCTATTGAGACTAGTTTTTGCTTTGACAAGTCTACAAAGTCAAGGATATCATCCCTTGTATTCATAGATTATCTAAAGCTCTTGTATTTCTTTTCAAGTCCATCTAAATATGCACACATCATCATCAATTGGCATACTAATAGATCTAAGAGCTTCTATGATACCCTTGATCTTTCATGCATAATCATTAATGGATATGTTCTCTCTTATCACTTAGTTCAGCTCTGACTTGAGATGCAACTTTCTAGCCTTTGTATCTACTTCAAATGGCCTTGTCAAATTCTTCTATGCAATAGCAAGGGGTTTTAGATTTTTACAAATAGCCCATCATGCTATTTGTCACACTGATAGATAACCAATATATGACTTTACTATGTCTGCTCCCAATCCTTCTTAGCCTTTAACGGTTTTGCTGTAGTATTTCATACAGAAACTTCAAGTGCTACTACCATGTCTCCTTCAATGTAATTCCAAACACCTTTGCCCTTAAAAAATTTTATCATCCTAAACTTTTATGTATGATAATTATTCTTATCAAGCTTCTCATTGGTGATACAGTTGAAATCATTAAACATTTGGACAAAATAGAAAACCTTAGAAAAAACTACAATCTACAAGCAAGTTAGTATCAAGTGCACTACAATTAAACAATATCCTTTTTCATTGGCTACATAACAATAACTATAATCAATAATTGTTAAGAAAATTTCTTTTATATCTGCAATCCAACAAACACCTAAAATCTTGTAGATTTGAGATTTGTAACCTATGCATGTGTAAACGGTCAACATAGTCGAAACTACAATATACCAAAAATTATTATTGAGACCACTTGCAAGTCTAGAATGGAGGCCAAAATGACCTCAAATGCTAAAAATCATAGCGAGGAACTTGTCTATTGTATATGCATTGTTCATCCTACTCATCAAGTTTCACTTGCCAACCTTATGAGCCTCCTATAACTATAATCTAAGGTAAATTATGCAAGGTGGAAGAACTCTCTATCCATCGCTTGCTTTCTTACTTTTGTGCTCCAGCATCTTCACCTCATCCTTCAATCGTAAGTAAATTTTGCTTAGAATCGCTCTTTGATCCCAAGGGGGAGAGCAAATAGGCGATGGAATTATTATCGTGTCTATTCTTGTATTGTTTGAAAAAATACAATTAGTTTTTTTGGTTGATTGAACAACACCCTAAATGTTTTTTTTACAATAAATTGATCATTGCATTGTGATTTGGATAAATATTCCAAGTGCTTGTGTTTGTTGGTAAAAGCATGGCAAGGGTTTGTAATGACAAGTTGCCATGGGAATAAAGGAATGTTTTTCTAGAAGATGATATTAGGCTTAATTGCTTTGATTATGCTTGATTTTTAATTGGATAATTAAGGAAGGATATTTGTACGGGTGGATCATCTCTAAGATCGCATCGTGGATTACCCCGAGAGAGCAATGCTCAATTCACGGGCCAAAGGTCGAGTGGTTAAAAGGCCAACCACGGAAAGTGTGTCTCGCTCCTAGGTCACTTGGCGTTAGTGGAGCTCTGGACACCACTTATCGAGTCAGGAACGGAGTTGTAGACTGCAGTGAGTCCAACATCTAAGGCGTTGGAAGATCCTATTCTAGATAAAGGATGGAAATTTTGGTGCCATGTGATTTGGATGGGGTACTTTTGTTGGACATAAGAGATACATAGTTCTCCTGTATGGGCATGAGACAAAGATTAGCTTGAAGATAAGTTAAGGAACTTATTTGTCAAAAGGACTGCTTGTTTTGTTTTTGTGTCTGTGATGTAAATTACGCAAATGAACCATGTTTCCTAAAAGACTTAATTAATGAAGCTGATTTTAAATGTCGCACATAAATGTGGTAGGACATAATTAGAAAACTAAAGCTATCAAGGGAAGCGGGTGGACGGAATCCCCGATGGGTTCGTTCTACGGCAGGGTGGTCCCTGAAAATTGGGAGGCTTCTCACAAGGTTTTTCCATCATTTAACCTTTAGGTATTATTAAGTTAAAACCCAATTCATGCCGTTTTAGGGGGCCGGAATTGAACTATGCCCTACAGGCAAAGAGGTTGAGCAATGCATCCCTCTCATTTCCCATTCTCTTTGAACCAAGTGTGGTATGGATCTGCTTTGGATTGGGTATCTCTACGTAAAATATGATGTTCAAAACCCGATGCAAGGATGCTATTAGGAGACCTTGGCCCTAGAAACCTAGATTTCAGGTCGATCCTAGTGGGTTTGGTTGTGAGCATTCCATTGCAAGGCAAACTCGGAAAGCCCTAGGCGACAAACCTAGAAACATTCCCTAGGAGTGCTGAGCGCGACACTTAGATTCATTTCTCGATGGACCACTAAAATGTGCTTGGACGGCCGATAGGTGGGCACGTTACATTATAGTATAGTGTTCAAAATAAATGTGGTGTATCATGTTGTGTAGACAGAGGGTAGTACCATGTGTGCAAAGGGAAATAAGACCGTACTTATCGCCATTTATCATAATATCCCTCAAACCTCACCTCTTAGTTGAATAAAGACAAGACTTGTCATGCTCACTCCCTTAATGCCTTATGCTCAATTGAGAGTATAGAATGCAACCGACTTTGTGAACCCACCATTGATTGAATCCTCACAATCACTTTTGTGAATTTTGTATACTTTATGTATAATTGATGGTGAAATGGTACATCCTACATTATGCTAGCATACGGTACGAGAGGCAAAAGGTTAGGAATCCTTATAGTGCCTTGAATAGAATAAATGGTGCTTTGTGCATTGAGAGGCCTATCATGCATATGCATGCTCAAATTCACACATCTCATCTCTTAATTGATTTAAAGGGAAAAGACTAGTTGCATGTCCCATCCTTTCAGCATGATCTCAGTGTCCTATCTTGTGACATATCTATGTAGTACTTCATCCTTATCCTTCTTGTATATTGCGCCACTGAGTAGAGTGTAGGGGGACTAATTTTAATAGAATCTTCTTCTTTTCTCGGATGGAGAGTCTAAGAGGGCATTGCTATATAGTCGTAGTGTTGAGATATCAAGTTGGCATCTACTACATGCCTTGGTGATGTAATAAGATATTATTTACTGGTGTGTTAGGTGACTGGCATGAACATACGCTAGTGATTCTATAGTTGGACTACACCCACATAGTTTATCCTTGGTTATGTCATATTCATTGTGCCACCTCTTCTTTCCTTAGTGGGTTCACAGTTAGTGACAATGTGTAAATATGTTATGGTACTTTCATATTAGTCTTTTATCATGTTGTAGACTTAGTTCTTTTACTTGGAAGAGAAAAATAAATAAAAAGAAGATTTCAATTCTATCTCTCTGTGTTCTCAAGTCTCCATTACTTTTGTATATATGTGCTCTGAGGTGCTTCACCTCTCTTTCCTCTTGTCTATTTTAATGGTATCAAAGCCATCCCACGACTACGTGAAGCTTGTATGCACAATTCTAATGTCATACTTTTTATGATTATGCTATTCATAACCCCTGATTGATTGCTTTATCAACGAATAAGCCATATGCAAGTAAGTTCAATTAACTTTCCTTAATACATGCACTTTGCAAGCTCCATCTTTCAAATATGTGATAAGAGGCTTATCCCTTCCCATGACCTATTCTCATACATCATAGCATGGGCCTAATGTATCTCACGCAAGAATCAAAGCAAGAATCTATTAATTTAGAAATACGTCACTTATGATCGGAACTGTAGTTGGATTGACAAGGATGCCTTCGCCCGATGCTTCGTTACTGGTTGTAGGATTGCCATCCACACGCAACATTCTTTGCTTGGAGGCAATTGTCCACAAGTAGACTCAAAAGATTAATAATGCGGAATAGATTCAAGGTGGGAGGGCATAAAAGAAGATGTCTAAGTTGAGGATCGAGATAGAGGGAATTTAGTTAACTCTCTCCCTTGCAGCCTCTCGGGGTCTCTCTCTCTCTCTCTCTCTCTCTCTCTCTCTCTCTCTCTCTCTCTCTCTCTCTCTCTCTCTCTCTCTCTCTCTCTCTCTCTCTCTCTCTCTCAAGTTCTCTCACACAATCTCTTGAAGGGGTATCCTTCTCTCTACCTCTCTCTCGCAGCCTCTTGAGGTCTCCTTATGCTCCCTTGTGTCCCCCCATGCCTCATATTTATAATGAATTAGGGAGGAGGGGATGAGACTAAGAACAAGAGTGGAGGGGCTCTTGGAAAACTCAATGATCTGATGCTTAACTCATAAATATGATGGTTCTATTGGCTCTAAAAGGGGAGTAAAACTGCAAGACACTTGGTTGCAAAGCTCCTAGTTTACTCCTTCTTTTCTCTATTCGAAGTGATGTCTACTGCCTGTAGATTACAATCGCAACGCACGTGATTTTGCCAATCACTTTTCTTTTTTAAAAAATAAATTCTCCAAAACTAACTAAAACATCACCTGTCTCTTTTCTTTTAAATGACATCCAATTCTATATTTTTTGGATAATATCTAAAATATCTAGAATATACTTGTTTTGCCCAAAATCTACTATTTTTGGACCATCCCAACTATACACATTAATATTAGTGATTAATAAGACTCATAAGTTTTGCCCGAAATCTACTATTTTTGGACCATCCCAACTATACACATTAATATTAGTGATTAATAAGGCTCATAAGTCTCATTCATGTTGTAACTTCTGTGAAGGGTGGCTACAGTCCTTGTCAATCTGAGAAAAATATCGAATTTACGACTCTCGAGTTTTTTAATATATTTTTAATTAAATAAAAAATATTAGTTATTGATGCTAGTTAGTTTTTATCTTAGGTAGTCTTTAGTTAGTAATCTTACTAACTTATTAATTGACTAACTAACTTTCGAACTAACCAACTAACTTTTATTGCATGGAAATATTACATCCTTCTCCTCTTAGAGAAATTGAGATGTCCTCATCTCAAGAGAAACCAGGGGTATCATTTTGGAACCTGTGGGTTATGGGCCCACCACACTTTCGCTGCGCTACTCTGATCAGTCAATAAGCATGCGATGTTTTGAAACAACAACCTGTTGTATTTGATATATCCGAGTTAGGTCAACTAACTTAAGTTTGGCTATTATTGCTTGATTGGTAGCAGTAGTTCATGAAGTAGAGAAATAATAATCCATCGACTCAATCCACATCTCCGCCTCCGCTACGTCATCTAATCCTTCTCCATCAAACTCGGGTGCCTTAATTTGCTTGAGAAGATATTTCTTCTCTTGCATGTCAATATTCGTGGGTACAGAGGGTGCCTAACAATCAAGTTATACCATTTAGGTTATTTTGTTTAGGATATTTCTATGAACCATACATTAATCAATCATGCATCATTACGAAGTTTTGCTCTGATGCCAACTATAACATGCCCACCTATCGACCATCCAAGCACGTTCTACCGGTCCATCCAGAAATGAATCTAAGCGTCGTCGCCCGAAACTCCTAGAGAATGTTTCGGGGTTTGTCGCCTAGGCGAGTCCACCTCGGAACGGAACGTTCACGGCCAAACCCACTAGGATCGACCTAAAATATAGGTTCCTAGGGCCAAGGTCTCCTAATAGCATTCTAGCATCGCGTTTTGGACATCCTACTTTACATGAGAATACCCAATTCGAAGTAGATCCATACTGCACTTAGTTCAAAGAGAATGGGAAACGAGAGGGATGTGTTGCTCAACCTCTTTGACCGTAGGGCATAGTCCCGTTCCAGCCCCCTAAAATGGCATGAATCAGGTTCTAACTTAATAATACCTAAAGGTCAAATGATGGAAAAACCTTGTGAGAAGCCTCCTAGTTTTCTGGGACCACCCCGCCGTAGGATGGACCCATCGAGTATTCCACCCACCCGCTTCCCTTGATAGCTTTAGTTTTCTAATTAGGTCCTACCACATTTATGTGTGACATTTAAAATCAACTTCATTAATTAAGCCTTTTAGGGAACATGGTTCATTTGTGTAATTTATAGCACAAACACAAAAACAAAACAAGCAGTCCTTTTGACAAACAAGTTCCTTAACTTATCTTCAAGTTAATCTTTGTCTCCTGCCCATATAGGAGAATTATGTATCCCTTCTGTCCAACAGAAGTACTTGGTCCAAATCACGTGGCACCAAAATTTCCATCCTTTATCTAGAATAGGATCTTTCAATGCCCTAGATGTTGGGCTCACCGTAGTCTACAACTTCATTCTGGACTCCGCAAGGGGTGTCCAGAGCTCCACTAACCCCAAGCAACCTAGGAGCGAGACACACTTTCTGTGGTTGGCCTTTTCATCACTCGACCTTTGGCCCATGAATCGAGTAGTGCCCTCTTGAGGTAATCCGCAGTGCGATCTTGGAGATGATCCACCCATACAAATATCCTTCCTTAATTAAGCAATTAAGAATCAAGCATAATCAAGGCAATCAACCCTAATATCATCTTTTAGAAAAGCATTCATTTATTCCCATGGCAACTTGTCATTACAGACTCTTTCCATGCTTTTACCATCAAACACAAGCACTTGGAATATTCATTAAAATCATAATGCAACGATCACTTGATTGTAAAAAAAAACATTTAGGGTGTTATTCAATCAACCAACAAAACTAATTGTATTTTTTCCAAATAATACAAGAATAGACGCGATAATAATTCCATTGCCTATTCACTCTCCCCCTTGGGATCAAAGAGCGATTCTAAGAAAAATTAACTTAATACTTGTATGCATAATTCTAATGTCATTCTTTTTATGATTATGCAATTCATAGCCCCTAACCAATTGCTTTGTCAACGAATAAGCCATATGCAAGTAAGGGCAATTAACTTTCCTTAATACATGCACTTTGCAAACTCCATCTTTCAAATATGTGATAAAAGGCTTATCCCTTCCCATGACCTATTCTCGTACATCATAGCATGGGCCTAATGTATCTCATGCAAGAATCAAAGCCAGCATCTATCAATTTAGAAATATGTCACTTATAATTGGAACCGTAGTTGGATTGACAGTGATGCCTTCGCCCGATGCTTCTTTGCTAGTTGTAGGATTGCCATCCACACGCGACATTCTTCGCTTGGAGGCCATCGTTCGCAAGTAAAATCAAGATATAAATAAGGTAGAATAGATTCAAGATGGAAGGGCGTGAGAGAAGATGGTTAAGTCAAGGATCGAGATAGAGGGAATTGAGTTAACTCTCTCCCTTGCAGCCCCTCGGGGTAACTCTTCCCTCTCTCTCTCTCTCTCTCTCTCTCTCTCTCTCTCTCTCTCTCTCTCTCTCTCAATCTCTTAGAGGGGAATCCTTATCTCTACCTATCTCTTGCAGCCTTTCGGGGTCTCCTTATGCTCCCTTCTGTCTCCCCATGCCTCATATTTATAATGAATTAGAGAGGAGGGGATGAGACTGAGAACAAGAGTGGAGGGGCTCTTGGAAAACTCAATGATCTGATGCTTAACTCATAGATATGATGGTTCCATTGGCTCCAAAAGGGGGGTAAAATCCCAAGACACTTTATTGCAAAGCTCTCAGTTCACTTCTTTTCTCTATTCGAAGTGTTGTCTACTGCCTGTAGACTACGATTGCGGTGCGCGCGATTTTGCTAATCACTTTTCTTTATTTTTATCTTTTTATAAATTCTCCAAAAATAACTAAAACATCACATGTCTTTTCTTTTAAATGATATCTAGTTCAATATTTTTAGGATAATATCTTAAATATCTAGAATATACTAGTTTTACCCAAAATCTACTATTTTTGAACCATCCAAACTATACATATTAATATTAGTGATTTATAAGGCTCGTAAGTCTCGTTCATGTTGTAACTTCCATAAAGGGTGGCTACGGTCCTTGTCAATTTGAGAAAAATATCAAATTTACGATCCTCGGGGTTTTTAATATATTTTCAATTAAATAAAAAATATTAGTTATTAATGTTAGGTAGTTTTTACCTTAGTTAGTCTTTAGTTAGTAATCTTACTAACTTATTAATTGACTAACTAACTTTCGAACTAACCAACTAACTTTTATTGCATGGAAATATTACATATAAGGCCCCTAGCTTTCCGTCTCACACTTAAGCCATCTCAGTTTGGGCTAGAGTGATGCACGTTAATTGTAATTGCTGACATGCTTCCTTTGATCCCCTCCATCTTATCATTTTCTAAAGAAAGTGACAAATCATAGCAGACATATGCTGCAAATAGTATCCATTGTGGCCAATTGGTAGGGACCTATTTGAGTTGTCATAATTAGCATACTACTAATGCAAATGTAGCATCAAATTTTGCTGAAAATATTGTCCATTGTGTTTCAAGTGAGCCATAAGCTTCAAAATAGAGCATGTGCTTGACCACTTTTGGGGAAAACCTTAGCCATGGCATTAGAGTCATGTAGCTACAAATAATTTTTCATAGAAATATAAACATTCCATTTTTATAAGACTAGAGCCCCAAACATGTGATGGCCAAATTAAGCTCATTTAAAGATGCCCAGTGGCTTTGAGATTTCTAAAAAGGAATGCCATCACCATTATTCATGAACTAGGTGTCTTGTTATTATTAAATGATTTGGTAGACCCATGATAGCTTCGAAATGTTAATAACCTGATAGATGATTGCTCACATAAACATAGACTAAAAGACAACATATCAGGAAAAGGCAATAAGCTTGAGACTAGACAACAAGGTCCTAGGGCTACAGCATAAGTCAACCTTGAATATATCTTTCAATATTCTCTAGCTAGGTACTTGCTCAAAGCATCCAATAAAATGGCAGTCGCAGCATTTCCAACAATTTAGCCTAGAATGAGCATGCTTGTCCATTTGAGCTGTCATAATTAGCATACTACCATTGTGCTAAATAGTATAATTACCTATTTGAAAATACTATCCATTGTGCTGCCTATTTGCATGGAAATGTTATCATCATGGCAGCCTATTATGCATATATTGATATTGTCTCATAAAGTTATGCATTCAGCAATTATGCATACACAAATTGTCTCATAAATCTATGCATACAACATATTGTAAATAATGGATCAATTTTCATGCGTAAGGTGGAGCTCGATGGATTCATAAGAGAGCACTCCCATGGACGAGTTTCAATAGTTTGTGTCTCGGATGAGCCAAGATGCAATATGCAGTAATGACTTTATGTACTTTTTGAGCCAAAGTGTGGGTGTTCCAAGCCACATTCCAAGCCATAGTGTGGATGGTGGTATTCTTATAAATGTGTTTCCAAACTGCCCTCCTTTGATCAATCCACGTCCTCCTCAATTCACACCGTTTCAATGACTAAGGGGGCTGGCATTCCTTGTGTTCATGGTGGATAATTGTCATTTATTGATACCAGAGCTTCCCAAATTTGAAAAGGATGTAGGGGGCGGAGTGGTGATGTCCCACATTTGCTAGTGGATTGTAGGTGGGGAGGCACTCCTCCTCTGCTACTAAAATCTCATTATTTGAACCCCCCTCAACCAGTGTTCCCTCCATTTTAGATACACTAAGTCATTAATCTCTTTCTCTTCCTCCTTCTTCTATTCTTTGCCCCATTCAGGGCAATCCCTTATAAAGTGTCCCTGTTTAATACACTTGAAACATGAATTAGGGAGGTTTTTGTAGATGACTGGTTGCATATGAATAGGCTGACCCTTCGAATTCCTAATTATTATACTATCATTAAGCTTCTTACTAATATCCACCTCCACTAAAATTTGGGATGCCACTTGGGATTGATATCACAGGAGGGTCTCTGCCCAAGTACTTTACCTAGCGTGCCTCCTATACCGAGCCTAATAGGGAGTGGAAGGGATCATGTAGGTTCGGGAGCTCTACCCATACATGAACTTTTGTTAGTTTGGGGCTATTAGGGTCAAAATCTATAGACCATTTGAATAAAGTTAGTGGAGCGTTACGCATCCATTGTCCATGAGACATAATGGACACAGCCATGTCGTTGGTCTCGAACAGAATAATGAAATAGTTATTGGAGAGATACCTAATAGATATAACCTTGTATCCCATGTTGCCCCAATGCACTCTAATCCAAGATCTCATAACCTCAATCGGAGGTCTCGGGCCATGGTAGAGGCCAATAAGGGCGCAGTAGTAACACGGGAGAAATACACGATCTATTACTTCATCTTCCAGGGTAACAGAGCACATACCTTCCTCTTCTTGGTTTGGGGAGGAGTTCTTACATTCGGTCGGTGTCCTAGGTGTTTCTTCTTTGGGCCTCATCTTGGCGAATACCTCTTAAGGATGGGAACATACCATTCTGACAGCGGATCTTGCACCATGTGCTTCCTTCTACAAAATGTGAGCCAAAGGTCAAACCCTGTGGCAGTACAAAACTAATCGAATGAGATATGTTAAATAGTGGGTTAACATGCACGTATGATGATGAGGGGTGAGGTGAGGCATGTAGTATTTTCTTCATAGGGGATGGCTCATGTGATGAAACTCGTCACGGCTCAAGTGTGGGATGGATTCCACTCAGCAATAGATCTTTTCTCATGAATAGTTGAGGGGAAGAGCAATGATTGATCAGAGCAAGGCTCGTCCCCAAAAGGAGCAAGCAAGAGAAGGGAGAAGCCTTGCGGGAGGAGACAGTGCCTCATCCACACCCCTAGAGGTGTTGGCCAGGCCTGGCAATGGTGACAAGGAGGTTTGCATGCCCTCCACCTGGTGCCTAGAATGGTCAGCTCCTACCTAGAGGTGGTGGGAAATGGTCACACGCATAGTCTCATTGCGTCAATTGAGAGAGAGTTTTTAGAACATTTTCGAGACTCGTTATTTTCCAAGACTTTTTTTAAAAGAAATCTAATTCCAACAAAAACCTCTTATGGTGCATCTTGCAATATTTATACCTCCATTCTTTAATTTATGTTCCTTCCTTATGCTTGTTCGTGTGCGGTTGATTTTGTTGACACCTTTTGCATTGTCTCTTCGTCGTTGTTCATGCATGGTAGATTTGTGATGATGTCTAAGCCTGTGTTCTAGCCATTTTTCATACGCATATTTTATTTGTTTCTCACACTCATCATTTTGTGGTTGTTATTCATGCATGGGATGCATGTTGGACTTCACCATGCCACAAAGGCCCGATTCCCCACATTGTGTGTTCGGTAGACACATTTTCTTATACTAAATACATGTGCCCTTGAATAGCTTGATTTTTTACTTTCCAAATTACATCACAAATAATATAAAATTATTTTTTCAACAACTAAAGAAAAAAATCTACATATATCAATGTTATCCCTTTGATAAGAAAAACAAAAAAACGACTAGTAAACATAAAAAATCATTTTAAAAACAAAGAAAATCCAAACACCACAAAGATCTTACAAGAGAAAAAGAAAAAAAATACTCGTACAATTTTCATTAATTTAGGAAAACCAAAAAAAATAAAAAATCATACATTGAACAAACAAATAAATTTTTAAGATTAAAAAAATAAAAAACCCACATAAAATTTATAAAAACCCCATCTCCTTATACTATGACTTGCTCATAAGACATACTTACGCATTAAGCTTTTTAAAAAAAGAGGATGAGCCAAATTATACCCCCTTGATTCCATTTGCCCCAACCATATTATAAAACAAAAATAAAATTTAAAAACCACCACACATAAAACAAAACGAACTTGCACACCTCCATTACCATACATTTGTATATTATCAGTGGATGTTCATCTTCTCCTTATGCTACATTTGTGCATATTATTTTTTGGTTGCCATTATGATATATTCTATGGAGGTATGGTGATACAATCCATCCACCATTGGATTTGCACCTTACACCCTAACTCACATAATTTAGAGATTAAAATTAATCCTACCATCCACATGTGTACATGCACACGCACTATCAACATATTACTTTGTAATCAAAATGAACCTCCACCACCGCACATGCATGCACTTAGTGCACACATAATGTAATTGATAAAATGAACTTCATTATAGTGACCTCTTGTTATGAGTCTAAGTGGGATTGGGATGCAGTTAATGAAAATTTAGTCTACATTAACAAGCTAATTCAATAATGAACTATTTGCTATGAGCAGCAACAAACCCATCACAAATCCAGAAATGGGTTGTCTTGCATCAACGATAAAAGAAAAAATATATAGCTAGTATATTGTTGAAAAGGTCATGTAAAATCGCCTCCCCTCTTGCATTTAGTATGATTGCTTCTGTGCTTTCTTTGATACATTACATAATACCTACCCTAATATGTTTAAACCAATCGTGTTGCTTGTCTCTCTACTATATATTTTGTTTTCCTTACTTATTTTTCTATAGATAAAGTTCAAATAAGAAATAACCAAGTATATGAAACTTGGTGATATACCAACTTATGTTTCGTTCATTGAGATCCATGTATCATTAAGAAAAACTAGACTTGCCTCAAAAGGTTTCTCTATAAACAATGCTATTAGTAATGTAGTTATTTAGACTAATGCTAAGACTTAGTTAATCAAGTCTAGTATCTATTGGCTTGTATATGTGGTACATCATTGTTTGGAATGTTCTTAGAATTGTCCTTTTGAGTAGTCCTTGTCTATCTCTAGATTTCGGCATTCTTTGGATAGTGGAAATTGAAAATAGCTAACTTATGGCTCTGCAATTATGATGACTACTAGATTGTGTGAATCAATATATTAGATATACATGGGGACATTTATTCCTCCATGTTGCCATTTTGAATGTCCAAGTTAATCATTCTCATGTTCTTCCTTTGACACACATGCCTAACCTAAAGTGGATTTATGCATCCCTTTAGATAGTGGAAACTATAAATAGCTATTATGGCTTTGCAATTATAATGACTACTAGATTGTGTGAATCAATTAAAAAATTTGGACACATACATGGGGATATGCCTCCATGTTGTCATTCAAAGGTTCAAGATAGACATTCTAGTATTGATCTTTTGACAGAGTACTATTTCAAGATGAAAATTAATATCTAGGTTAGTACTACTATTATGACATGAGGTTTTACAAATTTTCTACTCTAATAGCATATATCACATGGTATGGGTTGTATAGATTACAAATCATACATTTTCATGCATATTCACAGCTAATAATGTTGGAATATGATATGTATCATGAAATGAGGTTTTATAACAATTTATTGCTCTAATAGCATATATCACATGGTATGGATTGTGAATGTCATATACAATACAAGTTGTACATTGTCATGTATATATCCAACTAATAATGCTAGCATGTGATATGTATCATGAAGAAAATTATTATTGATGTATATACTAAGGCATATGGTGTGGCTAGTTCATATAGTAATCCATAGAGCATTGCATATGGTGATTTCATGTTTTGTTTATTTGAGCCATAAAAGTATGTTTGTTAGCTCTTATTTATCATAAATTTCATATACATGGCCACCCCCAAACACATGCACAAGTCTTTTGATAAGCATTGATGTCATGCACTCACAAATGTATTGCCTCGAGTTAGTATAGAAGTTAGAAAAAGCTTGGCAACCACTCAAGATGATAGCTTGTTTTAGCATCACACTAGTATCTTTATGTAGGTCCATGAACTCTATAATTAGAAAAACTTTTAATAAGTATAAACACATGGATCACTCATCCTTTGACCCTTTGCATGTCTTCTTAGGACCCTTTCTTTGATGTTACTCTCCCCTTTTGGAAGGGTTTTTTTCCTTGAGAACAAATGTAAAAAATCTCTTCTTGACTACACTAATTTTTTTCCCAACTAGGACCTTCTTGTAGTCTATCCTTCCACTTGGTTAGAAAATTTTCCCAACATGCATAGAATGCTCATGAAAATTAAGGTATATTTTGGCTCATGAGGTTCAACTGATAGTTCAATAATACTAACACCCCTTTGTCCACTAAACTATCATCATTACCCAATTGCCTTTGCAATTGACTAACATAAAAGAGTAGATAGAATCTACTTAAAGATGGTGAAAGGGTGAGCATGAGTGAGAGAGAAGCGCACAAGCGCAAGCAAGAGTAAGAGATATAGAACTTTGAATTCAAGAGAACAAGTTCAGTGTGTGGAAACTTCCAATAGTCACAATGTGTGACTTGACTTCCCTTTATTATTTTATCATAGTAAAGAATAAAGAATAAAGATGGCAGTGATGGGTGGCCACCACCTATAGTGTACAAGTATGTGGATATTGAGTATAAGATAAATAAAGGAAGCTAGGGGAGTACAAGATAAATACATGTGTATGGACACTAGGTACAAGGTAAATATAAGCAACTATGCACAAGTATCCTTTTACCCTCAACAATCTTCTACTTAAAGGTGAATGTCCCTAGAGTGAGAAGAAAAGTAGAATATGTACATATGAGTACAAGTGGATGAAGGAAGGAATCATCTCATCCTTCACCCATCAACTTCCTAAGGAAGGGATAACATTCCATTGGGAGACTTCTAGTGAGTAAATTACCAAAATTATCATCTGTTTAGATCTTGAATAGCTTTATATACTTGTCTTCAATCACCTTTCTGATGAAGTAATAACACACCTCAGTGTGCTTGGTATTAACATGAAAGATCTAATTGCATGACGATTGGTTGACATTCATCGAATCTAAATGCAACTAGTAGTCATGGAAGTAATACCAAGGTCTACAACTAAACAACATAATGATAGGGCCTCCTTGCAAGCCCCAGTGGGTTGTACTTAGTCTCCATAGTGGACAAGACAATACATTTCTACACTTTAGGTATCCAAGATACAACACCTCCGATAGAAATGAAGACAGAGCCAGAGGTGGACTTTCTACTATCTAAATGTCTTACATAATTTGAGTCAGTGTAATCTATGATCCTAGTATCCTAGCTACCATGGCAACAGTATAAGTCAACAGTGCCCTTAAGGTATCCCATGACACCTTTCACAATGTTCTAACGTCTCAGGCTAGTTGTCGCCATGTAACAAGTCACAACTCCCACTATAAATGCTATGTTAGGTCTAGTGATGGTTATCATAGTATACATCTAATCACCCATTTCGGATGTGTGCAGAAAATTGGCCATCTGAGCCTTTTCATCATCTAATTGGTAACAATCAGCATGACTGATCTTCACATGAGAAGGTAAAGGGATGCCAATAGATTTATTACTCTCCATATGGAACCACTCAAGTATCTTATGAATGTACTCCTTCCACGATAAGTAAAGAAGGAGTACATTCATAAGATACTCGAGTGATTGCATATAATATTTATACCAAGTATATGAGAATGTATGCCCCATGTCCTTCATCTCAAATCTCCTCTTAAGATAAGTTTTTAAAGCATCCAATTCATCACAAGCACTCCCAACAATCATGATATCATCCACATAGAGTACTAGAATAATAAGATTACCATCATGTGCCTTGTTCATGTAGACATAGGGATCTGTGTAGTACTATGAGAATAAGACAATAGATGCATAAAAGCATCAAATTTATTATACTATCCTTAGGTGCCTTCTTAAGTCCATAGAGATTCTTCCTTAACTTACACACTAGGTGCTTCATACCCTTTTCCACAAAGCCCTTAGGTTGTTGTATATAAATATCCTCATGCAAGTACCCATGTAGAAAAGTCATGTTAATATCCTTCTAATACAAGTCTAGACCTAATTGTGTAACCAAGGCCAAAGCTAAGAAAACCTAGTCATTTTGACCATGCGAGATAACATCTCATCAAAGTCAACTCCCTTTTCCTATTTAAAGCCATTTGCAACCAAACAGGTCTTATATACTAGCTTCGGGTGACTAGGGGTGCCTTGAGCTTATACATCCACTTGGCAATATAAGTTTTCCACTAGATAGGGAAACCAAATCCCACATATGATTTTTTTGCAATGAGTCAAACTTAGATACATAGCCCTCTCCCAAGAAAAATTATCACCTCTATACATAGCCTCTCAAAAGTAAGATGCTCAACAAAATTTGCACCATGACAAAATCCATACAGGGCTCATAACGATCATGAGGATGTAAGACTTTAGTAGAGCATCACAAAAATTGCTCTAGAGCCAAAACATCATGGACTTTTTGTCCAATCTCGATATGATCCTACAGAATAGATAGAACCTGGGCCATTGGAGTATCAACATCAATCTCAAGCTATCTAACGAGGGTTCACTATACAAAAACAAGAAGTTCCTTCTAAAAGATCACCCTACATACCTCGATCCCCTACTTTAGGTTTCTTATACATCTTATCCTCATGGAACACAACATCATGTTTGCATATAACATTCCTAGCTTACAGATCCCAAACATAGTACTCCATCTCATCTACATCACCATATCTAGGAAAGATGCATTTGACAAACTTAAAATTCAACTTGTTGCATTTTTCTTTAGGAATATGGAAGGATTCATCCCTCACATCTAAAGACTCTCAAGTAAACATATGAAGAAGGTTTAATTGACCATTCCTCCTCTCCAACTCCCACCAAGAGTAGTGCATGGGGATCTATTAATCAAATGAACTACAATAGTAATTTTCTTGATGCAAAACGTATGATGTAAGACTTCATGATTAAGCATATAGATCCTCTCTTTAATGGTTGTATTCATAAAATCAACAACACCATTCTACAGTGGGGTATAAGGAGCAATCAACTAACACTTAATGTCCCAATCATCACACAATTGCTCACAAGCATGGGATACATACTCATTCCATTATTGTATATTAGGCATTTCAAGCTATGCCTAGACTTGCTCTCACCAATCAAAGCAACAAAGAATTGAAAAGTAGTTTTAAAATATGATTTTTGCTTGATGGGATAGACCCAAAATTTATGTGAAAAATAATCAATGAATATAATAGAATACTTAGCACCACTCAAGAGACTGATAGGGCATGGGACCATAAAGATCAGAATGAAGAAGAGCTAATGGCTCACCCATATACATAGATCTATACTTCTTTTTAGCATTATGTGTCTAGCTACCATATAAGCAATGATCATAAGAATCAAAACAATAATAGTCTAGGAATGAGAGATACTAGAAACAAGTCAAAGCTTCCATTTCTTTAAGTGACATGTATCCAAGGTGAAAATGGCACTAGGATACATGAGAAGGATTAATGACATGTCCGCAAATCTTGAAGCACGCAAGGAATAAAGATTACCAACTTTGGCATCTCTAGCAAAAATGATATTTCCACTAGTAATCTTCCAAGAAGAATCACCAAAAGAGACTAGTAGAAATAATGTTTTCATCAAAGCCAAGACATGGCTTAGACCATGCAAAACAAAAGAAGTACATGTAGGAAACTATAAGTGAACTTCATTGTTGTTAATAATATCACACACATGATCATCTCCACATCATGCAAAACTTGAAATAGTATGGAAGATGTAAAACCAACTGTAATGTGGTCACATAAAAGGAAGTCCCCAAATCAAGTAACCAATGTTGAGAGAATGAGGATTAGTCAACTGCATGCAATAAATGAAGAAGCATCCAATATGTAGTTATCTAAACTTTAATCCAATGCATTAATCTCATTAATCTTGAAAGTGGATTTAGTGATATTTTTATCATCTAATGATTTACCATTATCCAGGATTTTCCCTTTGCCTTTGTCATACCTATCATGTTGCATCTAATGGCACAGTGGCCATATGTATTCCTACTATCCATAATAACGGCATGCAAGTGAAGGCTTAGGACCATGGAATTTCTTGCTAGCTTGCCCACCCACGAGATCCAGACTTGGACCTATATTATGTTGGGTCCCTATCATGACAATATTTACTACCTCTAGCATGATTCGTGCCTCAAACTATGAGATTATGAGAGGTTACATTGCATCAACATTTTTCTTGTTAACCACTTTGGTGGAGTAAAGAATTCTCTACATCTGAGTATATAAAGCCACCTCAAGAGAATTAGTACTTATGGCAATATGAAATGTGTCATGTGGCTTGACGAGAGTGATAAGTAAGAACATACACTCAATATGGTCATCAAAGACAATCTTATGTTATGTAAGCTGGTTGCAAATAGAATGGAACTCATTCAAATGAGTAGACATATGAGTTCCTTCCTTCATACAAAGATCCACAAGCTTCTTGAGTGAGTACAATTGCAAAACCAAGCATTTTCATAAAGATCACATATCTTTTTCCATAACTATCATGCACTACCATTAGTCTAAATGATATTAAAATAGACTTTCTTAAACAAGGATAAACTAATCATGCACTTACATAGCTCATCCAGTTCCTCTCAAGTGTCAATATCAAGGTCTTTAGCCTTTATACCTTTGCATTTCAATGGCTTAACCAATGTCTTTTGAGCTAAGACTTGCCAAAATTGTGTCTTCTAGTAGTTAAAATTATTGTCATCCAACTTGTTAATGTTAAAGATAGCACTATCACCAGAAGCACTAGAAGCATTTTCCATAATGACTGTAGAATAACTAGAGTATGGGATATTGTAATTTCAGAAAAACTATCACAAAACTAAGTCAAAACTATATACAAAAGAAGTACAAAGCAATGCACTACTATCCACTTAATAGACGCAGTGAAGTGCCCAAAACAAGTGTTTGTTCCTCTGTAAAATAGCTCAAACATGAAGTACATTAGTGTTTTCCATTGAAAAATAGTACATGAGAACTCAACTATAGTCAAATATCCAAAATAAGATGCTCCCACTACCAAGAGATTCTAGATAGGACTTACAATGCAACTACTAGTGACTAATGAAGAGCATACAATTCCAAGTACTCTCAAAGAACCAGAAAAGTGTCACATATATAGATGCATCTCAAAACAAGGGGCAAGGAAATATATGAGGTAACTATGCATAAGAGATCTCCAAGCAATAAAGGGATCTACCAAGCTGATTGATCAATCTTATGCAAAGGGATGGAATGTAGATAAAAGAAGGGATCCCTCACCAATCCATACAAAAGATTGTAAATGGGCCATTTTGAACTCAAGAGTAAGATCAATGCATGGGAACATCGAATAGTCATAATGTATGAGCTACCTTTCCTTTGTTATAAACATTAAGGAAAAAAGTTGATAGCAATGTGCCATTGGTTCATGCAGACATTGTCCTTGCAATCACTAGTCATTAGGAGCTGACTTTCATTTGATTATTTGGTTATCTAGTACCTCCTTTATCAAACGGATTGTTAGTTATGGATATATTCTTATGCATTGAGCTTCACTGTGCATGAAAGGTATTATTATACCAATGTGGACAACCTCCTTCATTATAAGGGTAAGGGTGGATGCTGATGGTGGCTAGGAGCTTAGAGAAGGCAGGGTGTTTCCTAGGTTGGAGTTGATGAAGCAAATGCAATAGTGAAAAGGAAAAGGTCAACGATGATGTTGGCCTGCTGATCCAAATGGACTAATATTCGTGTGGAGAAGCTCTTCCAGGTAGAATAATATTGGCAATAGTAGAAGCTACCACAACTGGTGGAGACTCTATCTTGCACCACTACTACTCATCATCTTTCTCCAAAAGCCACAATTTTCTGGAGAGTCTATCTTGCATTACATACTCATCATCCTTCTCTAAAAGCCACCACAAAATCTACCATGGTTGGTGGTCTCTCTCTCTCTCTCTCTCTCTTTGTGCATTAGGCAAGTTTGTTTCCATGGCAATCCATTCCTTGTGGCGAGTTGCATTGATTGATACATAACTTCCTCTGGTCATCCACCCTCACCATAGCTCTGGATATTATTGTTTATTTACATCTACATGGTGGAAATATTGAGCATTGGTGTAATATTTTATGTAGGTGAGCCATGGGGTCTCATTTATAGTGCAAAGATGTAAGGAGGATATGCGTGGAAGCCCATCGGAGAAGCATCCATCAAACAGATCCACGCAATCATAGAAGCTCTATTGTAACTTGTGGTATGTCCTATAGCCAAGCACAGCGACACACTTCTTATGAAAAATCCAAATGTTCTCTACTTGCCAAAAGAAAAGAGTGCTTCATGACAATTTTGTAGATGAATGAAGCAAATAAAGGGGGAGAGAGGACTTTGTGCGAAAGGCCCTCACTACTACATGGACTCAAAAAAGTGTAGGGCTATTAAGCTTTGAAGCTCCTCCAAATTCTGAGTCTCTTTTTCTTTGGGGGGGAAGGGGGGATATAGACGAGTTTTGTGTAAACAACCATCATGTTACATCGATTCAATAGAGTCACGAGTTGCTTCTCCATTGAAGCTCCTCTGAATACTCAATCCTTGATTTATTGGGGGGGGGGGGGGAGGATTGAAGTTGAATCCTTGATTTATTAAAATGGAATGCTTTATTTATCCTTTCTGTTTTGGTTTCGACATTGGATCAAGACAAGTAGAGAGAGAATGTTTAATGGGATGTTGCCCATATAATTGAGGGATCTCACCTTGGCTTTAGAGCTTCTTTATATTTTATTTTTTCATTACCCTTTGTATGTATAAGAACTTCTCATTACAATCATAACATATTTGGATGATGAAATTTCAATCAAACATTGGTTTTCTCTCTTTAGAAATTGAGTTGTTTATTTGTATGTGTTATTTTACTAAATTGACATCAAGGTTGCCAATTGATCTCCCAAAATTTGCTAGCAAAGTTTCTCTCTTTGTTTGGTTTCATTTATCACAAGACAATGCATATTCTAACAAATTGCTCTTCAATACTATAAATGAGAGAATGTCAACATCATGCATTCTAATTTGAGCATCAGCTATAATATTATATCCTTGTGATACCATAGCATGCAATCAAACTCTTGCAAAAACTCAACCCATCTAGCCATTCTTCCTTTCAAATCCTTTTGGATAGTAAACCACTTAATACTCTCTTGATCAAACACAAACTCAAATGTAGCACCATACAAATAATGACACCACTTTTTCAAAGCATGAGAATAATTCTATTGAGTCTTATCTAGCTTTTACCTTCAAATGCCCTACATCTACCCACTTGGACTAGCACAACCCCAATGGCTATGGCATGACCATTAGTTTCCACTATAAATGGCTTGTGTGGATCCAATATCACTAGCATTGGTATAGTACCGATGGCTACTTATGATGTTATCACAACTGCACTATTGATCCTCATCCCAAGGGAAGTGCAATCTTTAGCTTTGAATTGGTTTGTCATAGGAATAACTATCTTAGCATAATCTTTGATGAGTTTGTAGTAAAATCCTGCCACACCAAGGAATATTTGAAAATCCTCAAGATCTATAAGATGAGGCCATTGTAAGATAGTTTGGACCCTGCTGAATCCATCTGAATACCTTCTTCAAATATTATATGGCAAGGTAAAAAATTCGCACTTTCCTTCCTTGCATTGAGGTTATGTTTGTTGAGCAAATCAAGGACTACATAGATGTTTCTAATATTCTCCTTTAGATTGACCTGAAAGGTAAGAAGGATCGAAGCTTGCACGCGAGCTATGGTGGGAGAGCAAGAGCAAGAAAGAGAGAGACAAGAAATGGGAACTCCAACAGTCACAATGTGTGACCGGGCCTTCCTTTATTTACTAGTCACTAAAAAATGAATGTAAAGAATAAAGTGATGTGACAGGCGCCCGCCACCTGTAGTGTGCAGTGATGGGTATTGTCAGTGTAGTAATACACGGGCGGCACGACGGAGGCGCCTTTACCCGAACAACCTCCCACTTAAAGGTGAATCTGCCCCAGTGAGAGAGAAAGAAAAGAAAAAGATAGTACAACTGTACATAGGTACAAGGGATGAGGAAAGGCAACATCTCATCCAACGCCCATCAATCTCCTGAGGAAGGCAAAGCGCTCAGTAGTGAGGCTTTTCGTGAGCAGATCTGCAGGATTCTCATCAGTGGAGATCTTGACAAGGTCAACAAACTTGTCCTCCACGACACCACGTATGAAGTGATACCTTACCTCAATGTGTTTTTTCTTCGCATGGAAGACCGGATTCTTAGCCAACTGAATGGCACTCATAGAATTTGAATGCAGTGTAGGTATAGCATCAATTCCAAGGTCAGCAACTAGACGGCCTAGCCATATGGCCTCCTTGCAAGCCTCAGTGGGGCTGCAACATACTCGGCCTCAGTGGTAGACAAAGCCGTACACTTCTGAACCCTGGACATCCAAGAGACAGCACCTCCAGCATAGGTGAATACATAGCCAGAAGTGGACTTCCTACTATCTGCATGTCGTGCATAATCGGAGTGAGTGTACCCCATGACCCCTGTATCCTGGCTGCCATAGCAAATACACATATCTGTTGTGCCCTTCAGGTACCTCATGATACCCTTCACGGCATCCCAATGTTTCCTACCAGATGTAGCCATATAGCGTGCCACAACACCAACTGCAAAGGCAATATCTAGACGAGTGGCTATCATGGCATACATCAAACTGCCCACGGCTGAAGCATAAGGGATCTAGGCCATCTCTGATGCCAGGAGGCATATTCCACGGTGGATTCTGTGAGGTTTTACGGTGGATTCCGTAAACTTAGACGACACGGTGGATTCCGTGAGGTTTTATGGTGGATTCCGTAAACTTAGATGACCGGGGCTCATACACAAAGAGGATTCTTTGTGCGAGAAGTTGATGGGGACGCCTGTCCTTTTCGGGCATTTCATTAATTTAGTGTGTATATGGGTGCGGGTGATTCCGCAAAATGCATATTAAATTAATAAACGTTTATCAGTTTAGAGTGCGCACTCGTAATAAATTAAGGTTAGGATTTATTTCTAACCAGTTGATTTATTTATGTAGCTGAAGACTGCTAGGTATTCACTTTTGTCGGTTTAATTGTATTATTTTACTAACGATTGTGAATGCTTCAGTTGATGTGTAGAGATAGCAGCAGTGGCGGAGGAAAGCATTGGAGTCTAGCGGGTATTCGACATTTGGACTATATTTTGATAGGCACCACGCCTATATTTTGTTATGTCTATTGAGACATTGATTATCGATTATTATTTTGTATGCGCTTATGCGCCCGGATATGTTATTTCTATTTAGACATTGAGATTGGGCGTGCCAGACTCTATGGGCACCGTCCATTAGCTTTATTTTCCTATTTTTGTAGAAAGCAAACTCAAAAGCTAAAAAGCTTGTCATATTTTTGTAATTGGGCTATTATTGAGCATGAAGATTGGAAAGATACATAAAATACATGCTTTGTGAAGCGCTCACACAAGGCATGGGGGAGATTGAACCCAATTTGTCTCTTGCCTCTTGTCGTGCATGCTTTTACATGGGTTTTTGTGCAAAAAGGTAGAGTACTTTGTTCTTGGGGACCTTCCGGGATTCACCACATGAGCTATCTGCGACCGATCTGCGCACCAGTGGTATCAGAGCGGAGCAGAGATCAAGAGCTTCCAATCGCTACCAATCTCGGGCGAAGGCGGAGCTCCAGGAACAAACGGCCTCTACAATCAATCTCGTCGCGAACCGTCGATACAGGCAGACTTCTGGCGATCAAGAACCCCTGTTTCCACTGTCAGATCGCGAAGGACCAAGCTCTGTAGGCGGAGGACCACTCCCTCATCTCCATAAAAAAGTCGTGGATAAAACAGTAAGAAGCCCATATCTTTTTCTTCAAAAATCTTAGTCTACAAGCTTAAAGGCTTAAGGAAGTAAAGAAGCTCCACAAAATTCATCAACGAAGTAACTGAGTGGGTCCGAAATTTGCGCGACGTCATCAAACACATATTCTTGTCCTCCACGATTTGTGCCATTTTCTAACGGCTCTTCATCTCCACAAAGCCTAAGTTATTAAGCTTATTAAGCTTAAGCTTAATTCCTTAAGCTAAGTCACACAATTCTCTGCAAGTTATACTGGGCAGACAAGTTCAGTAACTCCGGGTCTTGCACTTCTGAAGTCAAGTTCCGTAAGTCAACTCTAATCAAGTTCTGCAAGTTCTGCAAGTCGGCCTAAGTCCAGCAAGTCAACCACTTTGCAAGTCTGCTAAGTCTGCAACTCTGCAAGTCAGACTAAATCAGAACTGACTAGTGCTTAAAACTCATAGAAGACTTGTTCGTATGCAAAAACTCTGAACTGGAAAGTTGTTCGCAGCAAGCTGTTCTACCTATCTACAAGTTTGTTGAAGTACTTTCAACAAACGGAGACAGAAATATTACAGAATTTCTGAAAATTGAAGAAGAAATATCCAAAGAACACATAGCCTTGTAACCCCAAATTTGAGCTACGCTCATCCCGCTAACTGATTTTGAGTGAGAAAGGTTTGTTGAGTTTTACAGGATGACTACCCCACATATGGATGATCCTATGGCTGAAGACGATCTACCCGAGCCTACCATGGAACAAAAGCTGGATCTTATCATGCTGCAATTGGAAGAAGAGCGAAGAGCTAGGCAAGCCTTGCAAGCGCAATTGACAAAGCTACAAAGAGCGTCCACCGATAAAGAAGAACCACAAGCTGAAGATTTGATTCGCCGTACTATCGACGCCACCCTTGAAGCACAAACCATTCGCAAGGAATCCAAGATAAGTAAACGAAGTTTCAAGTTTTGCACTTTCAATGGCATAAGAGAAGGAAAGACTGTTTTATCATTCATTAGCCAGTTTGATGACTATTTCCATGAGGAAACTTATCCCGAAAAAGATAAAATCAAGTGTGTTACTAATCATCTGATAGACAGAGCATCACTTTGGTGGATTGTAGTCCGCAAGAGCATAGAATGTCCTGCTACATGGGAAGATTTTAAGAAGAAGTTCATGCAAAATTTCCTTCCACCGCAATTTCATGAGAAGGCTATCAAGCAATGGGATTTACTTCAACAACGAGATCGTGAGCCTATTCCACAGTATACAGAGCGTTTTTGGAATGCACTCCTACAGCTACGCATGCTTGAAGACGTACCAGAGACGACACATAAGCGGAAGTATATGTTTGGACTTCTTGGACATTACTACGCTGAAGTGAACATGTTCAAACCTGCTACCCTTGAAGACGCCATCTCCTTAGCTCACGACACTGAAGATAAGTTACGCGGAAGAGATCCACGACCACAGCCATTCCAAGCAAATGGTAATTATGGATCTAAACAATTCAATTCCAATTTCAGAAGGTTTAATCCAGGTCGTTTTTCATCACCATCTTTCCGCAAGAATTGGCCTAAACCACCTGCATTACCATCCACTGTCAATTTAAATTCTAAGCCTATTCCACAAGCAAATCCAAATATACCCAGACTCCCAGCCATTGCAAATAATGTGACCAAAGCCAAGCCAATAGTATGCTACAAGTGTCACCAGCCAAGGCATCTCGCAACAAATTGTCATTCAAAGAAGCCATCAGCACATATCAACTATCTTGGAGCCATGGACGAAGAAGAGCATGAGGATATGCCAGATTTCACTGAAGAAGAGGATGATATTACTACTACTTCCGACACTTTACCAGGTATGCCTACTTCACATTCATTGTTGACTATGAAATGTATGGTGCATGGAAAAGAAAGAACTATATTGCATGATGACGGTAGTACCCATGACTTTATTTCAGCAAAATTGGTAAAGGAATTAAAATTGCATACTGTACCTACGCACTATCGCATAAAAGCTGCATTTTTAGGCACTAGGTACAATGGCACACAAGAAGTTCAAGATTTAGAAATTCAAATTGGTCCATACATTGAAAGAAGAAATTTCTTAGTTGTCCCATTACAATCAAGCGACATTATTCTAGGAATGCCATGGAGACACCAACATAATCCCAATATAGATTATTCCACACACACAATGAATATTAATTTTCAAGGAAAATCTATTACATTATTTGGTATGCATGCATCTCATATTTTTCCACTGCTTTCGCATACTCAAGCAAAACGTGCACTACGCAAGAATACTAAATCATATCTCATTTGGGTGAATGAATTGCATGCAAAGGAAAATCATATGCACCCTAGGCATAAGGAATTTATCGCATATTTTAAGGACTGTTTTGCAGAAGACCTACCACCAGATTTACCTCCATCACGTCCAGAAGACCATAAGATTGACCTAATACCTGGCACACAACCACCTTGCAAAGCCCCATATAGGCACAATCAAATAGAGCAAAAAGAAATCCAGAGTCAAGTTGAAGAATTACTAAATAGAGGCTTAATTCGACCTAGCAGTTCTCCATTCGGTGCACCTGTGCTCTTAGTCAAGAAAAAGAATAATACTTATCGGATGTGTATTGACTACCGAGCATTAAATAAGATCACTGTAAAGAATAGGTATCCTATACCTAGAGTTGATGACCTTATGGACAAAATGCAAGGATCTTCTATATTTAGTAAAATTGACCTTAAGTCTGGATATCATCAGGTGAGGCTAGATAGATCCGACATATTTAAGACTGCATTCAGAACACAGTTTGGCCATTACGAATTCTTAGTCATGCCATTCGGATTAACTAATGCACCTGCTACTTTCAGTAGAATGATGAACCGTATTTTTCTAAAATATCAGTATTGTGTGATTGTTTTCTTTGATGATATTTTAGTGTTCAGTCAAAGTGAAAAAGAGCATTATGAGCATTTATCATTAGTTTTTCAATTACTGAAAGAAAATCAATTGTTTGCAAATCCTGACAAGAGTGAATTCTTTAAGAGAGAAATAGAATATCTAGATCATATTGTATCAAAAGAAGGAATTAAAGTTGATCCTAAGAAAATTGATGCAATATTGTATTGGCCTGTTCCTAAAAATGTACATGAACTACGCTCATTCCTTGGTCTTGCTAGTTTCTATAAGAAGTTTGTACGTAATTTCTCATTACTTGCTTTACCATTGACCAAACTTCTTAAGAAAGGCATTGTTTATCAATGGACTGAAAATCAGCAGAAATCCTTTGACTTACTCAAACGTGCATTAACCAATGGCCCTGTTCTACAATTGCCTGACTTTAACAGACCATTTTTTTTAGTTGTGACCGATGCTAGCGGATCAGGAATAGGAGCCGTGCTAATGCAAGACAACCATCCAATAGCATATTCTAGTTCTAAGCTGAAACCCTCTGAGCTTAAATATTCCACTTATGACAAGGAACTCTTAGCAGTTGTACAAGCATTAAAACAATGGAAGCATTATTTAATGGGTTCAGAATTCATGATAAAGACCGACCAGCAAAGCATTAGACATCTACTTAGCCAACCCCAAATTTCTGACCGTCATATCAAATGGGCTTCATTCATTCAAAGTTTCCATCCTATCATTCAATACCAACCTGGAAAAGAAAATGTAGTTGCCGATGCATTGAGTAGAAGACCTGCAATTCATAACATTTCTATCATATCTTTTGATTCTTTGATTGCTATGAAAGACACATATCACCAGGATATTACTTTCCATTCTGATTGGCAAAAATTAGTTCAAAATAATTTCATTCCTGTTGATTCATTGTCATATAATGATGGATTCGTGTTCTTTGAAAAGAGACTGTGTGTTACTATTCCATTCCGATCTTTTGTTTTGAATGAAATTCATTGTCCCCCATATCAAGGTCATAGAGGTATCATTTCTACATTACGCATGTTAACTGAAGATTTTTATTGGCCGCATATGGATGCAGATGTATCTAATTTCGTTTCTGAATGTCTGATTTGTCAAAGAATAAAGAGACATCATGGTAAACAGTATGGGTTATTAATGCCTTTATCTATTCCATCTAAACCTTGGGAACATATATCTATGGATTTCATTACTGGCTTACCAAATACTAAATCTAACCATGACATGATTTGGACAATTGTAGATAGATTTAGTAAGCAAGCATATTTCATTGCATGTAAGAAAACTTTAACAGCATCACAAGCAGCACAGTTATTTTTGAAAACTATTTTTACTAACCATGGATTGCCGAAAGTGATTATTTCAGATAGAGATTCTAGATTTTGTAATAATTTTTGGATTACACTATTTGCAAATCTAGGCACAAAGATTGATTTCTCATCTGCATTTCATCCAGAAACAAATGGACAAACAGAAGCCACAAATAGCACTATTTTAGATCTTTTACGTGCATACACTATCTCTAAACCTCAGACATGGGATACTCATTTACATTTATTACAGTTTGCTTACAATAATACACCGCACACATCTACAAAGAAAGCACCTTTTGAAGTTATTTATGGATATAGATTATCTACACCTGTTGCATCTTTGTCTAATAGAATACAAAGTGCCGATGATATTGCTGTTATGCATAACACTATTTTTGATGAGGTAAAGGATATGATTGCTAAAGCCCAACAATCATATACCAAACAAGCCAACAAGAAAAGACAAGCCGTGAATTTCAAAGTTGATGATTATGTTTGGCTTAGAATAGAAAAGCGTAGACTGCAAAGTGTAGATAGACATCCAGTTGTCAAATTAGCTCCTAGATTCTACGGACCATTTAGAATCATTCATAAGATTAATGACAATGCATTCAAGTTAGAATTGCCATCTCATTGGAAAATTCATAATACATTTCATATTAGTTTATTGAGACCATTTAGAGGCCAATTACCTATCCACCCTGTCTATGAAAACCCACCTTTACTAGAAGAAGAGACTGAAATACTTGAACCAGAAGCCATCATAGACACTGACTACATGACCACTAGAACTGGCCGAAGGTATTCTAGATATCTAGTGAAATTTAAGAACCATCCTATAGAGGAAGCACAATGGATGCACGCTAGAGACTTAAATGCTTTCCCCACTCTGTTAGCTCCACATTGAGCTAATAGCAATTGAGGTCAATTGCTATCCCACCCCGGGGGTATGATGCCAGGAGGCATTTTCCACGGTGGATTCCGTGAGGTTTTACGGTGGATTCCGTAAACTTAGATGACCGGGGCTCATACACAAAGAGGATTCTTTGTGCGAGAAGTTGATGGGGACGCCTGTCCTTTTTGGGCATTTCATTAATTTAGTGTGTACATGGGTGATTCCATAGCGGGTGATTCCGCAAAATGCATATTAAATTAATAAACGTTTATGAGTTTAGAGTGCGCACTCGTAATAAATTAAGGTTAGGATTTATTTCTAACCAATTGATTTATTTATGTAGCTGAAGACTGCTAGGTATTCACTTTTGTCGGTTTAATTGTATTATTTTACTAACGATTGTGAATGCTTCAGTTGATGTGTAGAGATAGCAGCAGTGCCGGAGGAAAGCATTGGAGTCTAGCGGGTATTCGACATTTGGACTATATTTTGATAGGCGCCACGCCTATATTTTGTTATGTCTATTGAGACATTGATTATCGATTATTATTTTGTATGCGCTTATGCGCCCGGATATGTTATTTCTATTTGGACATTGAGATTGGGCGTGCCAGACTCTATGGGCACCGTCCATTAGCTTTATTTTCCTATTTTTGTAGAAAGCAAACTCAAAAGCTAAAAAGCTTGTCATATTTTTGTAATTGGGCTATTATTGAGCATGAAGATTGGAAATATACATAAAATACATGCTTTGTGAAGTGCTCACACAAGGCATGGGGGAGATTGAACCCAATTTGTCTCTTGCCTCTTGTCGTGCATGCTTTTACATGGGTTTTTGTGCAAAAAGGTAGAGTACTTTGTTCTTGGGGACCTTCCGGGATTCACCACGTGAGCTATCTGCAACCGATCTGCGCACCAATCTTGGCCCTCTGCTCATCTGTCTATGGACAATCGGCCTGTGATACCTTCACATAAGAAGGCAATGGACAGCCAATAGGCTTTACGTCCTGCATGCGGAAGCGCTCAAGGACTTTATGAATATAATCCCTCTATGACAAGTAGAGGAGTCCCTGATGCCTGTCACATCTAATGCGCATACCAAGTATGTGAGAGGCCTATCCCAAATCCTTCATCTCAAAGCTCCTCTTCAGCTGAGATTTAAGAGCATCTAGCTCATCATGAGCTTTCCCTGCTCTATCAACATATCATCCACATAGAGTACCAAAATAAGCAATGAACCATCACGTGCTTTCTTCGTGTAAAGACACGGATCCATAGCACTCTTGCTGTAGCCCTATGACTGCATAAAGGCATCAAACTTACGATACCATTCCCTAGGTGCCTGCTTCAAGCCATAAAGACTTTTCTTCAACTTGCACACTAGGTGCTCCCTGCCAAGTTCTGCAAAGCCCTTAGGCTGCTCCATATAGATCTCATCATGCAAGTCTCCATGTAAGAAAGCCGTCTTGACATCCATCTGATATAGATCTAAGTCAAGCTGAGCAACCAAAGCCAAGACCAAGCGCAGGGTGGTCATCTTAACCACAAGAGAAAAGACCTCATCAAAGTCTACACCATGCTCCTGCTTAAAACCCTTTGCTACTAATCTAGCCTTGTATGCCGGCTTGGGGTGTCCAGGGATACTTTTTAGCTTGTACACCCACTTGCATGGCAAAGCCTTCTTGCCCTTAGGCAAGGCAACCAAATCCCAAGTCTTATTCTTATGCAAGGAGTCGATCTCAGTTTGCATAGCCCTCTCCCAGGAGTGACTGTCACCCCTGCGCATAGCCTCATCATAAGTGAAAGGCTCTCCTGCATCTGTAACCAAAATATAATGCATAGAGGGTTGAAATCTATCAGGTGGACGTCTGTCTCTAGCAGACCGTCTCACTGCAGGCTCTACTGCCTGCCCAGCTGTGTGTCCAACACCCTGACCATTAGCATCTGCTGCAGCTGTAGGCTGTCCAACTGGCTATGCAGGAGCTCTAGGCTCCTCCTAAAAGATCACTCTACGGATCTCAACCACTTTCTCAGGCTGCCTGTGCATCTTGTCTTCATGGAAGACTACATCATGGCTGCGTACTATTTTCTGCGCCTGTGGATCCCATAGGCGATAGCCATCTCTCCTGAATCACCATAACCAAGAAAGATGCATTTAATGCTATTTGGATCCAACTTACTCCTCTTGTCCTTGGGCACATGGCATAATGCCTCACATCCAAAGACACGGAGATGCGCATAAGACGGTGGCTTACCAGCCCAAACTTCCTCTGCAACCTGAAAATCCAATCCACTAGAAGGTGATCGGTTTATGACATGCATCGCCGTACTAACTGCCTCAGCCCAAAAGCTCTGTGGTAGGCCTACATGGCTAAGCATAGAGTGGACACGCTCCTGAATAGTCCTGTTCATGTGCTCAGCCAAACCATTCTGGGCGGGGGTGTAAGGGGTGGTCAACTGATGCTTAATACCCCTATCATCACAAAACTTCTCAAAAGCACGTGAGACATATTCTCCCCCATTGTCAATCCTAAGGCATTTCAACCTATACCCAGTCTGGTTCTCAACAAGAGCAAGCCAACGCTGAAAGACTGCCAAGACATCAGACTTTTGCTTTATGGGATAAGCCCACACTTTCCTAGAAAAATCATCAATGAAGGTAACAAAGTACTTCGCACCACCCATAGATATACACGGCATGGGCCCACAAACATCTGAATGCACCAAAGCCAAGGGCTCACTCATGCATGGCCTACCCGATTTCTTATGTATAGACCTATTCTGCTTACCATAAAGACAATGATCACACGAGTCAAAACGTGCATAGTCCAAAGGCGGAAGATACTGCAAACCAGATAACATTTGCATTCCCTTCAAAGACATATGCCCCAAATGGGCATGCCAAAGTGATACATGTGGGATAGAGCGCACTGCCAAAACATGGTCTACAAAAGACCCAGATACAACAAGAGGATAGAGGCTGCCAGCCTTGGTGCCTCTAGCAAGCACAAGTCTGCCTTTGGTAATCTTCCAGGCAGAATCCCCAAAACAGACATGAAACCCTGCATCATCCAACTGTCCTGCAGACATAAGACTGCGGATAAGCACAGGTACATGACGTACATCCCTGAGCAAAAAGGAACTGCCAGTGGAAAATTGTAATTGAATATCTCCACAGCCCACAATATCAAGAGACCTGTCATCTCCAAGTCAGACTGATCCAGATACAGTACGGTAAGAGTGAAACCACTCACGGTAAGGCGTCACATGGAAGGACGCACCTGAATCCAATAACCAACACTGTGCATACATACTAGGTGTCTCAGTCAAGTGTGAAGCATCTAAAGAACTAGTTGCAAGTATGAACTCATCACTATCATCGGAATCCTCAGTCTGCATGACATTAATTTCTTCAATCTTGATGTTGGACTTCGCAGGTACTATGCTGCGATCAGAGGACTTCTCCTGCACTTTCTCTTTGCCCTTATCCTTGCGCTTCTCATTGCGCAACTCGTGACACTGTGGTTTGATATGGCCCTTTTTTCCCACAATGATGACAAGTGACATTAGCGTTGCGCCCACGCGACTTACTACGCGACTTTCCACGAGATTTAGACCCGACCCTTTTGCGAGTCACGGCCACGGTTATTACCACAATCATTCCTATCATTCCTGCCTCTAATTGTCAAAGCATGTGAAACACGAGAGGCATCCAAGTTTTTGCGATTAACCTCTTCCTGCAAAAGAGCACTCTCAACATCATTCAGTTTCAGAGTAGCACTAGAGGCACATAGGGCAGTGCGAAATACATCCCATGACTCATTCAGAGTCCCAAGAAAGAAAAGAGGAGTTACTTCCTCTCCAAAGGTGATATCCTGCGAAGTCAGGTTCTTCAGTATAGCATGGAACTGGCTCAAGTGAGCAGACATAGTCGCATTATCCTTCATGCACAGATCCATAAGCTGCTTCAACCAGTACATCTGAGTCGCCGGACTTTTCTTATCATAAAGATTCTTGATCTTATTCCATAGATCCCATGCACTCTGTGCTTCCTCAAATACATTATAATGTACCTGTTCAGTGAGAGACAATACAATCGTGGACTTGCATAGCTCTTCAAGTTCAAGCCAGTCGTCATTGTCCATAGTTTCAGGCTGCTCCCCACTCAACCAAAGTGGCTTAATTTGACATTTCTGCACCAAGACCTGCCAAATTTGACTCTTCCAATAAGAGTAGTTGGTACCATCCAACTTTGTGATGTTAAATATGGCATTATCAGTCGAAGAGGATGCCATAATGCAAGTTGGAAATGGACAGACAATGTAAAACTGCTGGCTGTTTTACTGCAAAAAATGCCCAAAATCCACTGAAATGAGCTCCAAATGGCGAGAAAAGTGTGCCAAAAGATGCTGCCCACTTAGTACAGGTGCGGTACACCAAATCAGGATATTTCAACATAAAAAATACTGCTCAGTCCACCAATAAATGCTTGCTATAATAAATTTCAGAATTGCAATAATGAGAGCAAACTGTCCCAAAATTGGATCTAATGTCAACTAAACAATGCTAGGTCCAAAGCCGGCATAAAGAGGACAAAGCAAAGCCAAATGACAGTGAAAATACATGAGCATAACACCGAGAGATGTCAAATAGCATCTGCTAGTAAGAGGCACACCCCAGACAATCTAGGCAAAATATAGAACCAACTGCCAAAACCTGGCACAAATAGGTGTCTGCTAAAAAGAAAGCGGATCCAAAATTGAGACTCAGCTCATAAGCATCCTGTGAACCAAGACATATACTCAATGCAACATCCAATTTTCGGATTATAATCCCAAAGTCTCAATACATCCATAACTACTCAATGACATGGACTGCTCCAATAGCATGTAATCCCTGCTCAAGGTCAAGTAAGCATGCAATATGCTCCCACTGGCACAAAAGGCGTACAATCGAGTTAAGGGCTCAAGCAACCCAAGACAAAGTACCAGTGACAAGTAACCAAGTCAATGCGTCATACACTTCCCAAGAGCATGACATACATGAAGCAACTGATGTAGCAACCACTAAGCAAGACATAATCCCAATGGCAAGATCTCCGTCAAGTTAATACATCCAGTAGCAAGCCAAAGTCAATATCCCTATGAGTCGCAAGTGCTCAAAACATCCAAATCGGAGCTCCAAAATATCTATCAAGCATGGACGAACTAAGAGGCATCAACCACGGACCAAAGCATGTAATGCATAGAGCTTATCCGTCAAGTACAAACAATAGGCATAAGCGGCCCAAATGCCAGTCAAGTCGACCAAACTACCAATAACAAGGAGAAAATGCGATGCTCAAAAGCATTCTGGAATCACGATCATGAGTTCGAAGTCGATCCCCAAAGTGTAATACATCATGACATAATCCATAGCATACATCCGGTATCGATAGAGAAGCAATACATGTGACAAATGAGCTTCAGCCCGCTCATGTACAATAGCTCTAAACAGTCCAAAACTGTCAATTTCCAACCCAAAAACAATGCCAAATCATGGGCAAATCGAATGCATACATTCCCAAGACATTAGGCATCATGTAGACCGCACACGGGCACCGAACAAGGTAACCGAAGTAGAGTGTAAGCATCAAATGCCAATGCCAAGTGTGGCTGCCCTATTTTCAGCATTGTATAATAGTAAATAACAGTCCCAAATCAGCCAATATTTCAGGCCAAAATCATGGCATAATCATGTGCATACATTCCCAAGACATTCGGGCATCAAGTAGATCACATACGGGCATCAAATAGCACAACCGGAATGGAGTGTAAGCAACAAATGCTAATGCCAATGTTGTTGCCCTGTTTTCAACCTGTTATGAAAGTTTATGACAATCCCAAATCTGAAGAAATCAGCCCGAATGATCAAGACCAATGCCCAAAGCTTGAATGACATCAAACATGAAGTCTATAGCCCTCTTGATCAAGGTAGAGAGCAAGAAGCAATGGCCAAGTGTGGAGCTGAAGTAGACAAGTGCTAACAGCCTGGAAAAAAATGGTGCAATCTGCCCTATTGGTGCTGAACTTGCTGCTGCTCCACATGGGCTGAAAAGGGGGTAATGGGGGGACTCAAGAAGGGCCTATCAAAGGCCTATGACAAGCCTCTTTGAGCCTTGATAGGTGTAAGGCACAATATGAGGAGAATAAGCTTCAAGGGTTTGAAGCCATGGCTGCCCTTGCTGTTTGCAACCTGTATACTGAAATAAAACCCTAAAAGAATGATCAAATACCTCAGTACCAATGCCTTGAAGGTGCCTCAATAGGCCGGGAAGGTGCTCGTCGGGAAGCTGGGGAGTGATGGGAGCTCGGGGAGATCGGATATGACTGTCGGGATGGAGATCCAATGCATGAAGGGAGTCAATGCGAAGGTGGAAAAGCACCGAGTCAAGCTCGAGCAAGAGAAAGCCAAGCTCTGATACCAGTTGAAAGGTAAGAAGGATCGAAGCTTGCACGCGAGCTATGGCGGGAGAGCAAGAGCAAGAAAGAGAGAGACAAGAAATGGGAACTCCAACAGTCACAATGTGTGATCGGGCCTTCCTTTATTTGAGGAGGAGAGTGATGAAGATACAACTCCACAGGTTGTTGCTATCACATACATGGGAAAAGAACCAATTGAAGAGCTCATAAATGTTGAAGAGGAATATCTGGTGGTGGCAGAGCAAGGGTTGGCTCTCATGGTGCCATCTTCTTCAGAACAACCACAAGCCAGCAAACCCAACCTTGCCTCCTTGACGCCCATTGAGATAGATGGTGCATAATACTTGCTTCTATCAGATGTGTTGCAATACTTGAAAATGGAGGAAGAAGACTTGCTTTCCATCATAGTTAGGGAGTCGATGGAAGAGCTGATCAATTATGATTACATGGTTGTGTATTCGACGATGGTAGAGATTGGAAGATATGATGGCACAAAGTTAGATACAATGAGTGCCATCATAGCAGCACATGGGCACATTACCTCAGTTGAAGAAGATTACTATGCTTTGCAGCGCTTTCTTTGCCAACCCTCTCCCCTCCTCTAGATCAGATAAGATGTCATTGACTAGTTTACCATAATGCTTCATTTTGGTTTGTAGGCCATACCAGGTCTATGCTAGGCATTGAAACCATACTAATCAGTGAAACCATACTAATGATTCAATCACCCTGGCAGAAGGGGGTGTTAGAATATAGGCATGGAAATCCACCCTAAGCAAGGGTCTATAAGGGTAGATGTATGTGAATGGTATGGCAGAGGCTATATAAACAGCCTATGGGTCACTCTCTAGTGCGCAGATCGGATGCCATATACTTGCGTAGTGAATGCTGGAAGGTCCCCAAGAACAAAAAAACTCTACTTTTTGCACAAAACTCAAGGTAAAAAGCATGCACGACATGAACAAGAGATCAATTGGGTGGAATCTCCCCCCATGCCTTGTGTGAGCGCTCCACAAAGCATGTATTTTTATGTATTAATCATCTTCAAGCTCAAATACTAGCCCCAATTACAAAATAGCACGCTTTTGGCTTTTGAGTTTGCTTTAGCACAAAATAGAAATAAAGCTAATGGGCAGTGCCCAAAGAGTCAGGCATACCCAATACAATGTCCAAGTACAAATAACATAATCGTGCGCCCATGCGCATACAAAATAATAAATAAATATCCAACGCCTCAATAAATAGGCGCGACAAAATATAGGCGCCATGCCTAAGGTATGCGCCCGTCAAAATATAAGTGATAACTTGAATACTCGCTATCCTCCAATGCTTTCCTCTACCACTGCTGCTATCTCTACACATCAACTGAAGTATTCACAATCATTAGTAAAAAAATACAATTAAACTGACAAAAGTGAATACCTAGCAGTCTTCAGCTACATCAATAAATCAACTGGTTAGAAATCAATCCTAACCTTAATTTATTACAAATGCGCACTCTAAACTCATAAACGTTTATTAATTTAATATGCATTTTGCAAAATCACCCTCTATGGAATCACCCATGTACACACTAAATTAATGAAATGCTTGAAAAGGATAGGCGTCCCCATCAACTTCTCGCACAAAGAATCCACTTTGTGTATGAGCCCCGGTCAACAAAGTTTACGGAATCCACCGTAAAACCTCATGGAATCCACCGTGGCACGGAATCCACCGTGAAATATGCCTCCTGGCATCATACCCCCGGGGTGGGATAGCAATTGACCAGTTCTAGTGGTCATATAGTCAATATCTATGATAGCTTCAGGTTCAAGTATTTCAGTGTCTTCATCTAACAAAGATGGGTTTTCATAAACAGGGTGTACAGGTAATTGGCCTCTAAAGGGTCGTAATAAACTAATGTGAAATGTGTTGTGAATTTTCCAGTGAGGTGGTAATTCTAACTTGAATGCATTGTCATTGATTTTGTGAATGATCTTAAATGGTCCATAGAATCTAGGTGCTAATTTGACAACTAGGTGTCTATCTACACTTTGTAATCTACGTTTTTCTATTCTCAACCAAACATAGTCATCAACTTTGAAATTCATTGCTTGTCTTTTCTTATTGGCTTGTTTGGTATATGATTGCTGGGCTTTAGCAATCATGTCTTTAACCTCATAAAAAATAGTAGCGTGCATAGTAGCAATATCATCAGCACTCTGAATTCTATTTGATAAAGATGCAACAGGTGTAGACAATCTATAACCATAAATCACTTCAAACGGTGCTTTCTTTGTAGATGTGTGTGGTGTATTGTTATATGCAAACTGTAATAAATGAAAATGTATATCCCATGTCTGTGGTTTAGAAATAGTGTAAGCACGTAAAAGATCTAGAATAGTACTGTTAATGGCTTCTATTGGTCCATGAGTTTCAGGATGAAATGCAGATGAGAAATCAATTTTGGTTCCTAGGTTAGCAAAAAAAGTAATTCAAAAGTTGTTACAAAATCTAGAATCACGATCAGAAATAATAACTTTTGGTAATCCATGGTTAGTGAAAACAATTTTCAAAAACAATTGTGCTGCCTGAGATGCTGTTAAAGTTTTCTTACATGGAATGAAATGTGCTTGTTTACTAAACCTATCTACTACAGTCCAAATCATGTCATGGTTAGCTTTAGTATTAGGTAAACCAGTAATAAAATCCATAGAAACTTGTTCCCATGGTCTTGATGGAATAGATATAGGCATAAGCAATCCATACTGTTTACCATGATGTCTCTTAACTCTTTGACAAATCAAACATTCAGAAACAAAGTTAGATACATCAGTGTCCATATGTGGCCAATAAAAATCTTCAGTTAATGTACGTAAAGTAGATATGATACCTCTATGACCTTGATATGGAGGACAATGAATCTCATTCAAAACAAAAGATCTAAATGGAACTGTAACACATAATCTCTTTTCATAAAACATGAATCCATCATTATAAGACAGTGAATCAATAGGAATCCAGTTATTTCCAACTAATTTATTCCAATCAGCATGAAAAGTAATGTCCTGATGATAAGTATCTTTCATAGGGGTTAAAGAATCAAATGATATAACAGAAATATTATGAATGATAGGTCTTCTACTTAATGCATCGGCCACTACATTTTCTTTACTTGGTTGATATTGAATGATGGGATGAAAACTCTGAATAAAGGCTGCCCATTTGATATGTCGGTCAGATATTTGGGGTTGGCTAAGTAAATATCTAATACTTTGTTGATCAGTCTTAATCATAAACTCAGAACCCATTAAATAATATTTCCATTGTCTTAAAGCTTGTACCACAGCTAATAATTCTTTATCATATGTGGAATATTTAAGTCCAGAGGGTTTCAGTTTACAACTAGAATAGGCTATGGGATGATTATCTTGCATAAGTACGGCTCCTATTTGTTGAGAGAGAGAGAGTACGAGAGAGATACACAAGACATGCTCCCAAAGAATGATTCATATTGATGTAGAGTTAGTATATATAGGAGAGACCCAAGTCAAGTGAGAGATGATATATATAGTTGTAACATCCCTACTCAAACAAAGGTCTCTGGCTGCGAGTGAAAAAACCCTTGGGGAGAACAAGGGAAAAACCCGAGCCCCTACACATACCTACGATACAAAAATGATTTACTATAAAGTTTTCTTGAATACAATGATACATGCCTCAATTAGTGAGATAAGAACTTGGAACAATACCAAGTTCATGTCTTAATGAGCTAAAGCGAGCTTCACTAAGAGCTTTTGTGAAGATATCTGCAACTATTTGATCACTGGGACAATGCTCCACCATAATGGAACCTTTCTTGACTTCATGTCGAACATAATGATAATGAATAGCAATATGCTTTGATTTACTATGTTGTATATAGTCTTTGGTAAGACTAATAGCACTTTGGTTATCGCATCGAAGAGGTGTACTAGATGATGAAGGATGTCCCAAATCTGCAAGTAGTTGTCAAAGCCAAACTAGCTTGCGAGCTGCTAATGATGCAGCAACATATTCGGCTTCACTTGTAGAAACCGCAACACATCGTTGTTTCTTGCTGGACCAAGAAACCAAACATCCATTTACAAAGAAACAATTCCCACTTGTAGATCGCATGGATAAGTGTGAACTTGCCCAATCAACGTCTGTATATCCAATAAGGTCAAGAGAAGTTGAAAAAGATAAAGAAGAATCCTCTCAATGACGATAAATAAGACCAAATTCCTTAGTACCCTTGAGGTACTTAAGAATACGTTTTGTAGCACTCCAATGAATAGTGGAAGGGGAAGAAAGATATTGTCCCAAAAATTTAGCTGCAAATAAAATATCTGGTCTTGTGTTTAAACCAATAAATTGAAGACAACAAACAAGATTAGAAAAAGGTTGATGAATGGCTGATTCTTCATTGCGTATTGTAGATGTACCCTTGGTAGAGCTTGAAAGAATGGGAGTGTTAGCAGAGTGCGCATTTGTCAACCCAAACTTCTTAACAATATCATTAATAAACTTTGTCTGACGAAGAAGAAGAATGCCTTGTTGTCGGTGTCCTTGAACTTGAATACCCAAACAAGAATGTATCTCACTAAGATCCACCATTTCAAATGCAGTCGATAAAAGCTTCTTCATAGCATCCAAGAAAGCAATATTATTTGACACAAGAAAAGTATCATCAACATATAGAGCAAGAATAATAAAATATTTGTCCTCCCTTTTGATGTAAAGATTTGGGTCAGCAAAACATGCAACAAAACCTTTAGATGTGAGGATCTGATCAATCTTAATATACCAAGCACGAGAGGCTTGCTTCAATCCATATAATGCACGATGAAGCTGACATACAAGATGCTCCTTTCTGCAATCATAAAACCTTCAGGTTGCTCCATATAGATTTCTTCTTCAAGATCTCCATTGAGAAAAGCCGTTTTAACATCCATTTGGTGAATTTCTAGATCAAATAGTGTTGCAAAAGCCAAAATCATACGAATAGTTGTGGAGCGCACAACAGGAGAAAATGTTTCGTGATAATCTACTCCTGCAATCTGTGAGTAACCTTTTGCAACAAGTCGTGCTTTGAAATTATGAAATGAGCCATCAGCTTTGGTCTTGGTTTTATAAACCCATTTACATTTTATAGGAACACAATTTGGGGGGAGTTCAGTAAGAATCCATGTACCTTTGGAGATTAAAGAATCGTACTCAGCTTGCATAGCTTCTTGCCATTGATCCCTTTGAGACGAATTGATAGCTTCCATATACGATATTGGATCCTCTTGGATAGACATAGCATCATCAAAGACATCATATTCAATAGAATAGAATCCATGCTCTATCTCAATAGGAAGATCAACATAGATCTCCAAATTTTCATCAATCTTCTTTGGAGGTGAAGGAGGTTTATGATCATTAGAATTAGTAGAATCACAAAGCAAGTAAGGAAATGCACTAAGCAAAGATTGTGTATCATCTGAAACATCTGACGACCACGTGCCACCCATAGTCTTCTCATCAAATATAGCATCACGACTAATGATAACCTTTTGAGAAGAAGGATCATAAAATTTGTAACCTTTGGAATGATCTGAATAACCAAGAAAAATAACCTTCAAACCTGGAGGATCCAACTTATGTCGAGTGTCCTTGGGCACATGAATATAAGCAATGCAGCCAAATGTGCGAAAGTGAGAGACTGAAGGTGTCTTCCCTGTCCAAATTGTTATAGGAATTTTACCAGCAGGTGCAGTAGTTGGAAGATGATTTTGAATAAAAACAGATGTTAGAAGTGCTTCAGTCCAAAACTTTCGAGACAAACCAGGGTGTATAAGCATGCAACGTATAGCATTAAGAATCGTGTGATTTTTGCGCTCAGCAACACCATTTTGCTGAGGAGAATAAGGAACTGTAAACTCATGATGAATACCTTGATCCTTACAGAAGTCATCAAATAGATTGGATACATATTCACCGCCGTTGTCACTGCGAAGCGTCTTTATAGAGAATCCAGTTTGAAGCTCCACACTTATCTTGTATTGTTTAAATATAGATAAAGCCTCAGACTTATGTCAAAGAAAATAGACATGTGTGTACTGTGAGAAATCATCAATGAAAGTTATAAAATATCGATATTGAGACTTTGAGGCAGGAAAAGGACCGCAAATATCGGTATAAACCAAATCCAAGAGAGCACAGGAATGTGATGAAGTAGAAGTGTGGAAAGGCGAATGATGGTGTTTTCCAAGTGCACAGTACTCACATATTCCCATACGTGGATGAGATTTAAGATCCATACCTTGCACAAGACCATGACGATGAAGATCAAGAATTTTGGCAAAATCGGAGTGTGCAAATCGTTGATGCCATAATTTGCAATCTGCATCTCCAGGGGTAGTAACAACATTTGCAACTGTATCATTCAATGATAGCTCAAATAGATTACCATGTCGAGGAGCCACTGCTAAAGTATGCTCGTCTTTCTCTATACGACATTGATTATGATCAAAGCCAACAAACAAACCAAGATCAACTAGACGAGCAATAGAAAGAAGATTTCTTTGCAAATCTGGAACATGAAGAACTCCTCTTAATATTCTAGTGGATGAAACAGTCCCCAGATATAAATCACCCACTCCTTTGACTTGACAAGTCGTATCATCCGCAAGGTAAACAAACTTCTTGACAGGAAGAGAATGATAATTGTGAAGCCACTGTGATTGGTATGTCATGTTTCTAGTGGCACCTGAATCAACGATGAATAGAGAACCATCATGAATATGAAGTACCTTTTCTAGAGAGATATCATAATGGACGAAATTAAGCTCCTGATGAGTATGATCATCATCAGTTGTAGTTTGTTGAACAATATAAGCTCGAGAACGTTCTTCATCATATCTGCGTTTATAACAACGACGAGATGGATGATCTGTATGTGCACAATAATCACAAGGAGGAAAATTTTTGGACGAGCGAGGTTGCTTTGTAGTAACTCCATGCTCCTCATCATATTGACGTGCCCAACAATCAGAAGCCACATGACCTTTCTTATCACAATAAGGACAATGTTTGTTAGGATAAGCAAGACGAGAAGATTTACTACCTGGATTAGGGCGTCCACCCTGCTGAAAACGTGAAGCAGGACGCTTGCGAGCAACAAAAGCAGCATCAAAATCCCTTTGTTTCCGAGTGACCAAAACAGCATCAGATTTTTCCAAATGATGCTCATGACGTTGAGAATATTCAATAAGAGATATACATGCTTTGTCAAAGTGGATATCATCCTTGTTAGACAAAATAGTGATGATATTGTCATATAAAGGATCTTTGATGGTATGAAGAAGTTGAGTAACAATCTGATTTTTAGCAACAGGAGCGCCGGCAGCACCAAGCTGATTGATAATGTCTTTAAAAGCCTCGATATGAGAGTGCATAGAGGTACCAACCTTATATTGAAGATTATTCAAACAAGTTTGGAGATTTAAAATTTCGGTGGCCGATTTCTTCTCAAACGTTGAGATAAGATACTCCCAAATAGCATGAGAGGTTTCCAGATGAAAGACATCCAACATAAGTGAGTCAGGAAATGCAGACAATATATAACGACGAGCCGCTTTGTCATGACAAATCCAATCAGTATGATCAATTTTCCATTGTTCAAATAATGGACCATCAGTAATCAGAGAATTGTTATTCATCACATCAATAGGTTGAACTGGGCAAGATAGGTCGCCCAAAACAATATCAAATAATTCATCACCTTCAAGAATTAGCATCATCTTTGCTTTCCACCCACGAAAGCCTTGTCCTTGGAAGAAGGGAACCGAACGTTGACCAGATGGATATCCGTTAACAATTACGCAATTGGCCATGCCTGTATGTCGAGAGAAAACAAATAAGATGAGATCGCAGAATCTGCAAACCATGAGTAAGACGAGCGTAGTTGAGACACATGACAATCAAAATAGGGATATGCACGTAAGAACGACGAAAAGTATTGAGTGACTAAAAAGAAAGCCTGAAATAGAGAGGCGTAACGTGCAAGATGAGATGACGCATATAAGAAAAGTGCTATTTCGGTCGAGCAAAGAACGTGAACGATAATAAAACATCGCTAAAAATAGCAAGATGTTTGCATGTCATAATCAACATCATTAACGAAGACGAGCGATTAATAAATTGTAATTGGGGATTAACGAACTGTAATTAGAAATACAGTTTTAAATAAAGAATCGCAGATTTGTGCAGAATTGCTGTCTTGAATCCTGACCTATCATAACTTTTGATCCAGAACTCCGATTGACAAGCGGTTTTGACAGGATTCGAAAGCACGACGAGAGCTACGTATCTATTTATTAAGGCGTTGGATATTTATTTATTATTTTGTATGCGCATGGGCGCACGATTATGTTATTTGTACTTGGACATTGTATTGGGTATGCCTGACTCTTTGGGCGCTGCCCATTAGCTTTATTTCTATTTTGTGCTAAAGCTAACTCAAAATCCAAAAGCGTGCTATTTTGTAATTGGGGCTATTATTTGAGCTTGAAGATGATTAATACATAAAAATACATGCTTTGTGGAGCGCTCACACAAGGCATGGGGGGAGATTGCACCCAATTGATCTCTTGTTCATGTCGTGCATGCTTTTTACATTGATTTTTGTGCAAAAAGTAGAGTTTTTTTGTTCGTGGGGGACCTTTACGGCATCCGATCTGCGCACTAGTGGTATCAGAGAAAAGCTGAGATCGAGAGCTTCCAATCGCTACCCATCTTGTGCAAAGGTGGAGCTCCTGGAACGATCGAGCTCTACGGTCAATCTCATCGCGAACGATCGATACGGGTGGATTCCTGGTGGTCAAGAACCTCTGTTTCCATCCTCAGATCGTGAAGGACCGGCCTGCAATGACGCAGGACCACTCCTACATCCTCTTATACAAGTTGTGGAGTTACAGAGATAAGCCATATCTATTGTCAAGCTTAAAAGCTTAAGTTCTAAAGTTTTAAAGCTTAGTCTAATTTGAAGCTTTATAAAAGCTTCAAATCATTGATCATCGGGGACGTCAGGATCTTTAGGGCGCTGAAATTTCCGCTGAGGACATATTCATGTCCTAAAAATCATTGACTGATTAAGAAGCTTAAAGCTTCTTAATACTTTAAGTCTACTAAGACTTCCCAACTACTCAAGTTCAAAGTTACTTATTCTGCAAGTCTTCTAAGTCACTCAAGTTTTGCAATTTCTAGTACTCTACAAGTCTCATAAGTCTGCAACTCTGTAAGTCAGACAAGTCACTTGAAGTCAAAACTGACTTCTGTCCAAAACTCCTAGAAGGATTGTTCCTGTGCAGAAACTCCGAACTGCAAAGTTGTTCTCTAGAAGGTACTGTTCATGTATGCAGACTTGCTGAACCAGTTTCAGCACACACAGAAGGTCAAAACGCAGATTTTTCAAAGATTGCAAATCCTGCAATAGCCAAAGACGAAGATTGTGAAAGCCACATACAAAAATATATAATCCTTGTATACTCGATTTTGAGCTACACTCATCCCGCTAATTGGATTTTGAGAGTGTGAGGTCTTTTGAAGTTTTGCAGGATGACGAAATCACATATGGATGATTTAATGGCTGAAGGCAATCTTCCTGAACCTATGATGGAGCAAAAGTTGGATTTAATTATGATGCAGTTGGATGAAGAACGACGAGCTAGGCAAGCATTGCAAGTTCAATTGGCCAATTTACAAAGATCGACTACCGACAAAGAGGAACCACAATCTGAAGATATTATTCGACGTACCATCGATGCGACTCTCGAAGCTCAATCCATCCACAAAGAAACAAAGATAAGTAAAAGAAATTTCAAATTTTGTACTTTCAATGGCACTCGATATGGAAAAACTGTTCTTGCATTCATCAGTCAGTTTGATGATTACTTTCATGAGGAAACATATGCAGAAAAAGATAAAATCAAGTGTGTCACTAATCATTTAGTGGATAGAGCATCTCTTTAGTGGACCGAGGTTCGTAAGAGTATATATTGTCCCACTACCTGAGAGAATTTCAAGAAGTTTATGCAAAATTTCCTTCCTCCACAATTTCATGAAAAAGCCATAAAGCAATGGGACCTTCTTCAGCAAAGAGATCGTGAGCCTATTCCTCAGTACACCAAAAGCTTTTGGAATGCATTACTCCAATTACGCATGCTTGAAGACGTACCTGAAGCGACACACAAGCGCAAGTATATGTATGGATTACTTGGGCATTACTACGCTAAAGTCAATATGTTCAAGCCTGCAACTCTTGAAGACGCAATTTCTTTAGCTCATGACACTGAAGACAAGCTTCGAGGAAGAGACAAGTGTCCACAGCAATTTCAAGCCAATGGTAACTATGGATCTAAGCAATTCAATTTAAATTTTAGAAGATTTAACCAAGTTTGTTTTCCTTCATCATCTTTCCGTAAGTCTTGGGCAAAACCATCTGCTTTACCATCCAATACCAATCAAAACCCCAAGCCAATTCCACAGCCAAATCTTAATATTCCTAGACTTCTTGCCATTGTAAACAATGTATCTAAAGCCAAACCTATAGTGTGTTACAAATGCCACCAACCTAGACATCTAGTAGCCAATTGCCAATTGAAAAAGTCACCTGTCCATATCAACTACCTTGGAGCACTGGAAGATGACGAACATGAAGAAATGCCTGATTTCACGGAAGATGAAGACGACGTTACCACTCCTTCGAATACTTTACCAGGTATGCCAACTCCACATTCTTTATTGACAATGAAATGTTTAGTGCATGGAAAAGAAAAGATTATTTTGCATGATAATGGTAGTACTCATGATTTTATTTCTGCAAAGCTAGTGAAAGAATTAAAGTTACAAACTGTTCTTATGCATTATCGCATTAAAGCAGCATTCTTAGGCATAAGGTATAATGGAACACAAGAGGTGCATGACTTAGAAATTCAAATTGGTGAATACACTGAAAGAAGGGATTTTCTAGTTGTACCATTACAGTCCAGTGATATTAATTTAGGTATGCCTTGATGTCATCAGCATAACCCTGATATAGATTATTTCACGCATTCAATTAATATTCATTTTCAAGGAAAACATATTACATTGTATGGTATGCATGCATCTAATGCTTTTCCACTGCTTTCTCATACTCAAGCTAAACGTGCATTACGCAAAAGTAGTAAATCTTATCTCATTTGGGTGAATGAACTGCAAGTTAAAGAAAAACATATGCACCCTAGGCATAAAGAATTTCTTGCACACTTTAAAGATTGTTTTGCAGAAGATCTACCACCTGGTTTACCTCCTTCACGTCCAGAAGACCACAAAATAGATTTGATTCCTAGTACACAACCACCTTTCAAAGCACCATATAGGCATAACCAGATAGAGCAAAAAGAAATTCAAAATCAAGTTGAGGAATTACTAAATAGAGGATTGATTAGACCTAGTAGTCCTCCATTTGGTGCACCTGTTTTGTTGGTAAAGAAGAAGAATAATACTTATTGTATGTGCATTGACTATCGAGCTTTAAATAAGATCACAGTAAAGAATAGATATCCAATTCCTAGAGTCAATGACCTTATGGATAAACTTCAAGGTTCTGCCATATTTAGTAAAATAGACCTTAAATCTGGTGATCATCAGGTGAGATTAGATAAGTATGACATATTCAAGACTGCATTTAGAACACAATTTGGTCATTATGAATTTTAAGTGATGCCTTTTGGATTGACTAATGCACCTGCTACATTTAGTAGAATGATGAATCATATATTTTTGAAATATCAGCATTGTGTTATTGTATTCTTTGATGATATTTTGGTGTTTAGTCAAAATGAGAAAGAACATTATGAACATGTCCTTGGTTTTCAAGTTATTGAAAGATAATCAACTGTATGCTAATCCGGAAAAAAGTGAGTTCTTTAAAACAGAAATTGAATATTTAGGTCATATTGTATCATCAGATGGTATTAAGGTTGACCCTAAGAAAATAGAAGCAATATTGAATTGGCATATACCTAAAAATGTGCATGAGTTACGATCTTTCCTAGGTCTTGCTAGTTTCTACAGGAAGTTTGTGCGAAACTTTTCATTACTTGCTTTGCCTTTGAGTAAACTTTTAAAGAAAGGTATTGTTTATCATTGGTCTGATAATCAACATAAATCTTTTGACTTATTGAAACATGCATTAACCCATGCTCCTGTATTACAACTGCCTGATTTTAATAGACCATTCTTTTTAGTAGTTACTGATGCTAGCGGATCTGGAATAGTGTTACAACTATATATATCATCTCTCACTTGACTTGGGTCTCACCTATATATAATAACTCTACATCAATATGAATCATTCTTTGGGAGCATGTCTTGTGTATCTCTCTCGTACTCTCTCTCTCTCTCAACATGGTATAAGAGCTATGGATGCATAGCAACAACAAGGAAGATAAGTTGTTTCATTGTTTATACTTGATTGAATTCTTTGCACAAGTGATGATTTGATACATGAACTTGTTCAAATTAGAAGTATTAATTAAGTGATGTCCAGGTGCGTAGCTCTCGTCGTGCTTTCGAATCCTGTCAAAACCGCTTGTCAATCGGAGTTCTGGATCAAAAGTTATGACAGTTCAGGATTCAAGTTAGCAATTCTGCTCGAATCTGCGATTCTTTATTTAAAACTGTATTTCTAATTGCAGTTCGTTAATCCCCAATTACAATTTATTAATCGCTCGTCTTCGTTAATGATGTTGATTACGACATGCAAACATCTTGCTATTTTTAGCGATGTTTTATTATCGTTCACGTTCTTTGCTCGACCGAAATAGCACTTTTCTTATATGCGTCATCTCATCTTGCATGTTACGCCTCTCTATTTTGGGCTTTCTTTTTAGTCACTGGTTGCAAAAGGCTATGCCCAGACATATGGCATAGATTATGAAGAAACCTTCAGTCTAGTTGCTAGGATGGCAACTGTCAAATGTGTGATTGCTTTGGCAGTAGTAGCCAAAGGTTGGAGGTTGCAAATGGATGTGAAGAATGCCTTCTTGCATGGTGATTTGCACGAAGAAGTGTATATGGATTAACCAGCAGGTTATGAAGATTTAAAGCATCCCACGTATATGTGCAAGTTGAAGAAGGCGCTCTATGGGCTCAAGCAAGCACCTAAAGCATAGTTTGACAAGATTAGAGAGTATCTTGTCAATATTGGCTTTTATGTTTTTAATGCTGATCACTCACTTTATGTGAGAAAGGGAGATGTAGGTTTGGTCATCATAGTCATCTATATGGATGACTTGATTATTACATATGATAGTGATAGTGGGATTGCTAAAATCAAGGACTTTTTGAAGAGGAAGTTTGAGATGAAGGATTTAGATGAGCTAAGGTACTTCCTTGGCATTGAGGTGATCAGATGTGATGATGGTATATGGCTGTCCCAAAGACAGTATGGCTTGGATATGTTGTCCAAGTATGGTATGACAGCATGCAAACCACTTACAGTCCCATTGGAGCAGAATGTAAAGTTGAGTGTTGATGTTGGGAATGAGATAGAAGACCCTATTATGTTCAGGAGGATAGTGGGGAGTTTGATCTGCATGACCATTACAAGGCCAGACTTAAGCTACGATGTTGGTCTTGTGAGTCAGTTAATGCAAGTACCTAGAAAGCCACATTTGGATGTAGTCAGACACATATTGAGATATGTGAAGTCCACATTACATTATGGAATTTTCTATGAGGTAGGCATAGATGTACATGTGTTTCGATACACAGATGCAGATTGGGCTGGTAGTATGTCTGATAGAAGATCTACCAGCGGATACATGTTCTCTCTTGGTAGTGTAGTAGTTACTTGGAGCAGTAAAAAGTAATCTACAGTTGCTTTGTCGAGTATAGAGGTTGAGTATAGAGGTGCTGCTATTGCAGCATGTGAGGTAGTATGGCTGCAAAAGTTATTGGCTGATTTAGATGTGCAGGTGAAAGGTCCATTTGTCATTTATTGTTACAACATGAGCAGTATACAGTTGGCTAGGAACCTTGTGTTCCATGCCAGGACAAAACATATTGAGGTACACTACCACTTTGTGAGAGAGAAGGTACTAGCAGGTAAGATTGATTTGGTGTATGTCAGCACATAGGATCAGATAGCTGACATCTTCACAAAGGCATTGGGTACAAAGAAGCTTCAAAATTTTTGAAGCTTACTTGGAGTTGCAGAGATGCAGTTGAGCTTGAAGGTGAGTGTTGAGATGACAAGTTCAACACATGCGGACATTAATGATGGACCGCCTGGTTAGATGGATCCACACATCTACACTTAGCACGTCGATGGTCATTATGACTCTCACATGGCCACTGACTCATTACTTATTATATTCAGGTTGTTATACCTATTTATAGCTGGCATAGTTATAGCGCCAGTCGACTAGTGTATTCGGTTATGCATTGTTTGACGTAGTATGCCATTTTTATTTATGTTATATCTTATCTATACTTTGTGTACATTGTAAAGTGTGTGGAAGAAGAAGAAGAAACCAGCAAGAAAACGTTTTGGCCTCCATCTCTCTTCTTGTCTCTTGAGTGAGCTTCTCCTTGTGCATTCTGTGTGTGTTCGGCACAGCATTTTGAGCAAGTCCCCCCACCACGCGATTCTTGACATTCTTTGAGAACGAGGTTGACTCATCATTTTGTGGTGACCTATCTATCAACCTTCCATTGTATGCAGAGTTATGTCAAGAGATTGATATGGGACCATAGGGTACTTCATACTTGGAGCATCCACCTACTTAATTGTTTGACGAATCACTTATAAGGGTACATAAGATATGTGTTTTAAGTAAGATCATTTTTTAAAGATTTATATTACCATGCTTTTCTTGATTTATATTGATTATACTAACATCAATTTTTTAGAACACAGGTGATGTTTGTGGATATTTGGATCTGCACGATGAGTCAAGGGATGAGTGACGAGAAGCTACAGGAGATCTTCACACGTATGTCTCCAGATTAGATGGCTTGATTCAGAGATATGGTGGACCAAGAGTTGTCTCGGACACCATCAGGCCATTCTGTTAGATCTACTTTAGTGTGCTCTGATAATTTAGTTTCCAATAGACGAGGTCGATGCTTTAGACTTGGGCCTAATGGAGGGAGTGGTTCTAGGGGATGATGCGGAGACGTGGATGCAGTGAGCCCACGGTCACTCGGGATACAGGTGCTACTCCTCACTCTTGTGCATATTTGAGAGAGCGTGGCTCTAGGGGTTGTTGTGGAGTTACTGACACAATGTCTCCATCTCCTCATTCTGCTGGAGTTGGATTACCTATGGGATTCATCACACTTGTGGGGACGTCTACTCTAGTCACTCTAGCTTTTTCTCAACCATCCATAGGTTGTTGAGATATCGAGTTCCACTCATGATACGCCAGGGTGACCATTGTGTATTTATGTCACTGACTTGTCAGTTGCAGACGCGGTTGGTACACTGCCCATGAATAATAGCTACATGATAGCTATCCTTATCTACTCTAGTTCGTGGCTTAGTTAGTATGCCACCTTAGTTAGTTGAGTTTGGTTTGAGACCCATATATAGGGTTCTTCTATTTCTTTGTACTTGAGTTCTTTTGGCTTACACAACTAAGAAGAGGAAAACTGTTTTCAGCCTCCACCCTTGTGTGTCTTCCCCCATTGTGCAAGCAAGAAAGCTTCAAGCGAGACTCCTTCCTTCTCTCCCACAATCTTGACATGGTATCAGAGCCTTGTTCGTGGTAAGGAGCTCAAGAAAGCAAGCCAAGCTCGCGGTGTTCTGGTAAGAGGAGCAGTGTTGCTTTCATTTTCTGTTTTGGGAGCAGATCTCTGCAGGTAGCACAGCCGGAAAGTGTAGGAGTGTATTGTCTCAGGTTGAGATGCCCTTCGCGGTGAAGCAAGAGGGCAGTATATGCCCTTCGCGACCTTGTTTTTTTTATTTGAGGCCATTTCGGGGCCTGTTTTGGAGGTGGAAGTTTTCTGCATGCACTCAGGAAAAGGCCCAGTTTTATGCTATGCAGTCACTGTTCTACAGGTCGGTGAATAGTTACTGTAAAAATTGCATTGTATGCTTGTGCACAAAGACATTGGGAGTTACAGAATCATCCCTGTTGCCTGTTGATGCAAAATCGTCACTAGGAAGTGACTGTGTGGTCAAATACCACTTTCGCCAGTTTTGTAGATTTTTCCTTGTGAGGGTGAAGCTATGGTTTTTGCAGTGACAATTTTTTGCAGTCTTCTGTAATGGCATCTGATTCTCTTTCACAGATTGTCACTGAAAATCTTGACAAGAACAACTTCCAAGCATAGAAGTTTAGAATGACGAATTTCCTTATGGGAAAAGGATATTGGGAATTTGTTGCAAGAAATGAAGAAGAACCAGTTCTTCCTGATGTTCCCAATCAACAGCAAATGCAGGCATTTAAAGCATGGCATGAGAGAGCCAGGAAAGTTATGTATTGGCTGTCTATCAGCATTTCAGACTCTATGATTGTGCATATTCAGGATGCAAGTACGCCAAAGGAGGCATGGGATACTTTGTCAAAAATGTATAGCACAAATACGCAAGCCAGGAAAATGCAGCTCAAGCAAGAGTTGCACAATGTGCAAAGAGAAAATATGAGCATCAACAACTACCACATAAAGGTGAAGAAGATTGCAGATGCACTTGCTTCCATTGGGTCACCAGTGGAAGATGATGATTTAGTTTCTGTGACCTTGAATGGTCTAGGAAAGGATTATGCACAGTTTCGGACATCCATTTCAGTTCGTGAAAGATTTCCTGATTTTGAGGAGCTGATTGCTCTTCTAATTTTTTAGGAGCAAAGAAATGGTGGTGCATCTTCTTCAGGAGGAACTTCAAAAGAAGCTGTCTTCTACTCAAATGCTGGAAGAGGTAGAGGCAGAGGTAGAGGAGGCTGATATGGAGGCCGTGGTAGAAATCAGAATATGCAGCAAACTCAAGAAAACCAGTCCTAAGGAGGAGGACGTGGTAACTCTAGAGGCAGGGGGAGCCAAAGAGGTCGTGGTGGATGGCAAAGAGGCCAAAATGCAAAGAGTAATGTTGAATGCTACTATTGTGGTAAAATGGGTCATATGGCTAAAGACTGCTATAAAAAGCAGAATGACATCATGCATGGAAAACTGCAACAAGGAAATTATGCATCCTCTAGTAGACAGGGTGATGACAGAAATGAGCATCTGTTTATGGTGCAGCACATGAACAATTCTGTGACAAGTGCAGAAGAAAGCAACGATGTATGGTATGTTGACTCAGGTGCATGAAACCATATGACAGGTCATGCAGAATGGATGGAGGATGTAAGGAAAATGAAAAAACCAGGATTTGTGGAGACTGGTGATGATACTGCACATCCTATTGTGCAGATTGGAAAAATTACTTTGTCTATGCAGGATGGGAAAAAGAAATACATGTCCGATGTATTTCATGTCCTGAATATCACCAAGAATCTGGTTTCTGTTGGTCAAATGGTTGAGCAGGGCTTGCAGGTCAGATTTAATCCTCATGGATGCTTTGTTGAGGATATGAAAAATAAAGGTCACTTGATAGCAAAAGGAAAGAAGAAGGGCAAAATGTTTACATTGGATGTAGACATGTCTGAATTGAGTGCAGCAATGTTTGCACATGGGACCGGTGTAGTTGCAGATATTGATATCTGGCATAAACGCATTGGTCATGTTAATGTACAACGACTTAAATCAATGCAGGCCCAAAATATTGTTGCAGGTTTGCCGAAATTCAAGGTTGTAGAAATGCATAAGGTATGTGAAGCCTGTCAGTTTGGAAAACAGGCAAGGAAACCATTTCCTAGACATGTTCAAGAGAGTAAGAAGCCATTGGAATTAATCCACTCTGATGTGTGGACAACTAAAGCTGCATCTCTTAGAGGCTGTCATTAATTTTTCAATTTTATTGATGACTTTAGCAGAAAAGTTTGGGTGTATTTTATGAAAAAGAAAAGTGAAGTTTTTGGGCATTTCAAAACTCTTAAAGCTATGGTTGAAAAAGAAACAGGCCTGCAGATAAAATGCCTAAGGTCAGATGGAGAGGGAGAGTACCCCTCAAATGAGTTTGCAAGGTTCCTGCAGGAGCATGGCATAAAGCAGCAATATTCATGCAGTCATACCCCACAACAAATTGAAATTGCAGAAAGAAAAAACAGGCATATTGGAGAGGTATCTCGTGCCATGCTCAATGAAAAAGACTTGCCAGATTTTTATTGGGCTGAAGCAGTTGCTACAACAGTCTACATAATGAACAAGACTCCCACTGCAGCAATACATGGAATGACTCCAGAGGAGAGGTATACTGGTAGGAAACCAGATATTTCTCATTTGAAAATTTTTGGTTGCATTGCCTATGTACATGTGCCAGATGAGTTGAGATCCAAGTTGGATCCAAAAGCTGAGAAGTGCATCTTTATTGGTTACTCTCTGCAGCAAAAAGGGTATAGATGCTATAACCCTTCTACTCGTAAGTTTACAGTGAGCAGAGATGTTTTTGATGAGATGAGTAGCTGGTATAAACCAGTAAATGTGATTGATGATGTAGATGCACAAAATGGTAATGCTGCACAAAATTCACAGCAGCAATCACAAAATATTAGTGGACCTGGAGCATCCTCTAGTAGTGGTTCACATTCTTCGCCATGGACAGGCAGATTGAGATCAGGAGAATCTTCTCAAAGTAATGCAGATAGTGGTATGCAGGTATCACGAAAAGGAAAAGAGAAGGTTGATCAGCCCATGTTTGATGTGAATGTAGGTCACTCTTATGTGGATGGTGAATCCAGTGGCTCAGAACAGAGCATTGATGATGAGTTTGGTATTCCTTCTATTGTTACACCTGGAGTAAGGAAGACCAGGGATGTTTTGAGAGCACCTGGGAGGGAACCTACTTTGCGCAGGTCTACGAGAGCTAGGTATCCTGTGGATAGGCTGAAATATGATGGATTTACAGCCATTCACTATGTATATATGGTTAAAATGATACAAGAACCAGAACCCACTTCTTTTGAGGAAGCCATGGGAAAAGAAAAATGGGAGAAAGCCATGGATGAAGAAATGGATGCCTTGGAAGCAAATGCTACATGAAAATTGGTACCTTTGGCTAAAGGTAAAAATGTAATTGGCTGTAAGTGGGTTTATAAGGTGAAGCACAATGCAGATGGTTCTATGAATAGATACGAGGCAAGATTAGTAGTCAAGGGGTATGCACAAACATATGGCATTGACTATGAAGAAACATTCAGTCCGGTTGCAAGGATGGCAACCGTAAGAGCAGTCATTGCTATGGCTGCATCAAAGGGATGGTCTTTACATCAGATGGATGTAAAGAATGCCTTGTTGCATGGTGATTTGTAAGAAGAGGTCTATATGGAGCAGCCACCAGGTTATGTGCATGCTGTTCATCCTGAGTTTGTTTGCAGGTTGAAGAAAGCCTTGTATGGCTTCAAGCAAGCACCTAGAGCATGGTCTGACAAGATAGGACAGTATCTTGTCACTATTGGCTTTCAGATTTCCAAGGCAAATTTCTCACTTTATGTGAGAAAAATAGAGAAAGGTATTATGCTACTTGTCATTTATGTTGATGATTTGATTATGACAGGTGACAGTGATGAAGATATCCTTCATGTGAAAATGCTATTGAAGCAGAAGTTTGAGATGAAGGATTTGGGAGAGCTGCGTTATTTCTTGGGCATTGAGGTGATTAGATCACCAAGTGGGATACAGCTCTTGCAGAGGCAGTATGGATTGGACATGCTATCCAAATATGGGATGACAGGCTGTAAGCCTATTTCAGTTCCTTTGGAGCAGAATGTCAAGCTGAGCACAGATGCAGGTGAGCTTCTAGAAGACCCTACTATGTACAGACGCATAGTAGGAAGTTTGATTTATATGACTATTACCAGGCCAGATTTGAGCTATGTTGTTGGATTGGTAAGTCAGTTTATGCAGGCTCCAAGGAAACCACATTTGGATGCGGCTAGACGCATACTCAGGTATGTGAAGTCCACATTGCAGTATGGACTTTTATGAGGCTGGGATTCAGATACAATTGCATGGATACACTGATGCTGATTAGGCTGGTAGTATTTTTGATAGACGATCTACCAGTGGATATGTGTTCTCGTTTGGGAGTGCTGCAGTCACTTGGAGCAGCAAGAAACAGCCTACAGTTGCCTTGCCAAGCACAGAGGCTGAGTACAGGGGTGCAGCAATGGCTGCATGTGAGGTAGCTTGGTTGCATAAGCTACTTTATGATATGCATCAGTCTACAAATGGACCAGTTGTCATTTATTGTGACAACATGAGTAGTATACACTTGGCAAATAACCCAGTCTATCATGCTAGAACAAAGCACATTGAGGTGCATTATCACTATGTGCGAGAGAGGGTTTTACTAGGTCTTATTGATCTAGTTTATGTCAGCACAGAGGATCAGGTAGCTGACATATTCACGAAGGCATTGGACGCAGAGAAGTTGCGCAAGTTCAAAGACCTGCTTGGTGTGTAGGAATTGGGATTGAGCTCGAGGGGGAGTGTTGAGATATCGAGCTCCACTCGTGATATGCCAGGGTTGTTGAGATATCGAGCTCCACTTGTGATACGCCAGGGTGACCGTTGTGTATTTATGTCACCGACTTGTCAGTTGCAGATGCGGTTGGTACACCGCCCCTGAATAATAGCTACATGATAGCTATCCTTATCTACTCTAGTTCGTGGCTCAGTTAGTATGCCACCTTAGTTAGTTGAGTTTGGTTTTGAGACCCATATCTAGGCTTCTTCTATTTCTTTGTACTTGAGTTCTTTTGGCTTACACAACTAAGAAGAGGAAAACTGTTTTCAGCCTCCACCTTTGTGTGTATTCCCCCATTGTGCAAGCAAGAAACCTACAAGTGAGACTCCTTCCTTCTCTCCCACAATCTTGACATGGTATCAGAGCCTTGTTCGTGGTAAGGAGCTCAAGAAAGCAAGCCAAGCCCGCGGTGTTCTGGTAAGAGGAGCAGTGTTGCTTTCATTTTCTGTTTTGGGAGCAAATCTCTGCAGGTAGCACAGCCGGAAAGTGCAGGAGTGCATTGTCTCAGGTTGAGACACCCTTCGCGGTGAAGCAAGAGGGCAGTATATGCTGCGGGAAGGGGGTTTAGCCCTCGGCGACCTTGTTTTTTTTCTTTGAGGCCATTTCGGGGCCCGTTTTGGAGGCGGAAGTTTTCTACACGCACTCAGGAAAAGGCCCAGTTTTATGCTGTGCAGCCACTGTTCTACAGGTCGGTGAATAGTTACTGTAAAAATTGCATTGTATGCTTGTGTGCAAAGACATTGGGAGTTACAGAATCATCCCTGTTTCCTGTTGATGCAAAATCGTCACTAGGAAGTGATTGTGTGGTCAAATACCACTTTCGCCAGTTTTGCAGATTTTCCCTTGTGAGGGTGAAGCTGTGGTTTTTGCAGTGACAGAATTTTTTGCAGTCTTCTGTAATGGCATCTGATTCTCTTTCACAGATTGTCACTGAAAAGCTTGACAAGAACAACTTCCAAGCATGGAAGTTTAGAATGACGAATTTCCTTATGGGAAAAGGATATTGGGAATTTGTTGCAGGAAATGAAGAAGAACCAGTTCTTCCTGATGTTCCCAATCAACAGCAAATGCAGGCATTTAAAGCATGGCATGAGAGAGCCAGGAAAGTTATGTATTGCTGTCTATCAGCATTTCAGACTCTATGATTGTGCATATTCAGGATGCAAGTACGCCAAAGGAGGCATGGGATACTTTGTCAAAAATGTATAGCACAAATACGCAAGCCAGGAAAATGCAGCTCAAGCAAGAGTTGCACAATGTGCAAAGAGAAAATATGAGCATCAACAACTACCACATAAAGGTGAAGAAGATTGCAGATGCACTTGCTTCCATTGGGTCACCAGTGGAAGATGATGATTTAGTTTCTGTGACCTTGAATGGTCTAGGAAAGGATTATGCACAGTTTCGAACATCCATTTCAGTTCGTGAAAGATTTCCTGATTTTGAGGAGCTGATTGCTCTTTCTAATTTCTGAGGAGCAGAGAAATGGTGGTGCATCTTCTTCAGGAGGAACTTCAAAAGAAGCTGTCTTCTACTCAAATGCTGGAAGAGGTAGAGGCAGAGGTAGAGGAGGCCGATTTGGAGGCCGTGGTAGAAATCAGAATATGCAGCAAACTCAAGAAAACCAGTCCTATGGAGGAGGACGTGGTAACTCTAGAGGCAGGGGGAGCCAAAGAGGTCGTGGTGGATGGCAAAGAGGTCAAAATGCAAACAGTAATGTTGAATTACGGAGGATTTGGGCATGACACCATGAAATTCTAGTTGCCTTGCCAGTAGCCTTACACTCAGCCATACTATTGTGGAGTTAGACAATCATATTTCAAAAGGCGAGTCCCTTTGGCTCTCCCTGCACCTAATGATTCAAAACATGATGCTTTGAGGATAGACATCAACACCCGATGGAAATCCCTAGACCTCTAGCACCTATCATGACACATCCACCAAGCAAAGCTCTAGTGCACTTTGTGGAGGAACAACTAGAGAAAGATCCTACTTGAACCCTTATGTCTCTTATGATGAAGAGGGAAATCCCATATTGATGGACTATAGGCCTATGCCAATTAGGAAGAGGAAGAGGTAGAGGCCTAGGAGGAGCTCAAAACCAGAAACCCATAGCATGTTGGACATGTGGCCATCTAGGGAATATATAATCTCATTGCCTTGAAAAGGAGAAAGAAAATAGAGAGAAGAGGTTGACTTGAGGCGCCCCCAATGTGGTCACACATGTGTTTCGCGATTGCCCTAGGTGGAAATCCTCCACTAGCTTGAAAATCATGCTATCTGTGCCACTCAGACTCTTTTGTGTCAAGTCACACGACAACAATTCCACACCCATTCCCTTAAATGTCATGACATGAGCTCAAAAAAAGCAGGTCGATATCGCATTACCTAGATCTAGCAACCTCAATGCATCCTATATAGGGAAGAAGAGTCAATGAAGGAGGAAAAAGAGAGTCGAGGAAAAAATAACACTCAAGATCAAGGCTGATCCCCAACATTAACCAAGGTAAAGTAAGTCATGGATGTCGAAGCAAAAACATATGGTCCTAAGACAAGAGAGAAGGGAAGCACTAAGGTTGGAGAGTACCCTTACCCCAACTAGCAACTAAAGGCTACAAACAAGGTCAAGGAGTGGATAAAATAAGTGCAAGCTCACCTTCAAGATGCCAAACGTATCATCAAGGATGAGATTAACAAACTCTCAACCTTGAGCCCACTAGACTCTCTCACATGTTTGAGGACATGAGAGACAACACTACCACATGAAAAGCTGCATGGACAAAATGAGCGGCTATAGCTCCACAAATGGCTCACAAGCATTGACAAGGAGCCCATGGAGTTGAGGAGGCAAAGATGCATGAAAAATTGCTAGTCTCTTAGACAAAACTCTACACTTTGGTGAGAATTGAAGCAATGGGTAGAACAGAGTAATGACATGAGCCGCAAGACTTTTCAGACCATGATGTAGTGACACACATACCAAGCCTAACATTGAATCCAATTTCTAAGTCCCCACAAGTAAATGCCTTTTAGGAGAGCACTAAGATGCATGTAGACTTACTTGTTGTTGCCTTAGGAGATACTACACAAAAAGGGATAGTAGACACGAAAGCAATCCTCTTTCAACCTCCATAGCCATGTCGTAGATCCATGTATTTTCACATGGTATTAGGGCCTAGTCAGGCATGGCCTAGCTCATCTTAGCTTCCTTCTATGCTCTTCTCCTCTTCATCATTGCTCAGCTCAAGTCAAGCCAAAGGTCCCATCTTCCACCTCTATCTCCACTTGACCTTCTTGGCAACCATAGCCAGCCTATACCTACCTTGCTTGGAGCTTTCATATCTCTCAAACTAGGCCATATTTCATTGAGCTTCCTTCTAGAGAATCATTCCCCTACTTCCAAATCTTCTCTATGGCACTTTAGTTGTTGTTGACATTACTGGACTATAGCTTTAGCATTGCAAAATTTTCCATCGGTGCCTTGTTTGCACATGTTGCTATTCGTACTATTGGCATGCTGCATGCAGGTCACAATCTTGACATCTGCCATAGGGCAATTGAAGAACCGCCCCCAAGCCCTCTCCAACTTAGAGGGTTTCCCAAATTACTACCTCTATAAGTTGCAGTATGAAAAAAATCGGACCCTTGTCATGAAAACCCTAATCTACCATATCCAACTTTTCTCAAAGTTTTTTTTAAACTTCATCTACTCATTGGTTCTAGCACACTAAAGGTCTTGTCACTCAAATCTGAAGGTCCCAACATCAAATCAAGGAGGGGAAGATTTTGATTTGGAAGAACTTGAAGGATTTTGTAGATTTGGAAGACTCAAGGAAGAAGGTACAACATAGTGTCCATTGACATTCATCTAGTGCTCTTAGCACGTGTCTTTTGACACATCTCAATCAACTCTTTTGCTCTTCAAATCTAAGAATTTTGGAGTTTATTTGCTATTGTCTCTGCCACTCTAGCATGGGAAAAGACTCTCCAACTGTTTAGTTCAAAGGAGTCAGGTCTCACACCTGGCAAACCTGCATCAAGCTCATCTTGATGAAGAAAGCTCTTTGGGCCATTACCAATGGCAAAGAGAAGAATCATCGGGATGTGGATTAATGTGCTTAGTCGCGTAGTCTTGCAAGCTTGGGGAAGCCACCGGTGGAGACTAAAAGGTTTTCTCTACCCTAGTGAAGGTAATTTGAGGCCTAGAAGTGATTATGGACCTCTAACAAGGTACATTCCTTACCTTGAGGATGAGTGAGATTGGATGCACGTATTGGCAACCATTGATCTTCCATTCTCGAAGGATAAGGGTGGATCCAAGAAAGTTTTAGACTTTGGTAGCAAACCTAAGAGTGCCATCCCTTCTAAGCTGTCCATAGTATCATTGTGCATGATGGCTGAAAGTTCCATGGGCCAACCAACACCAATCACCTATTGTGCTCTAGCGAACAGACTTGAACTTCACAAAATCTTTGATGAGTACTTGTCAACTCAACAGCTTGCGGGTAACCTAATACCAATTTAAATCCTCTCAAGGATCTTATGGAAAGCATAGAGTGGCAATGGACTAAGGTACACGACATAAATTTGTCATAGAATCGGACTCTCATGACAAGCATGGCAGAGCTCGAAAGTAAGAACCTTGCAAGTGATATACAATCCTAGTTTGAGAATTGTGACGATGAGTATTGTGACTACTATTCCATTTGCAGTATTGTGTTTGGCTTTTGGCATATGAAGTGACTACACTGCTTGTATATAAGTGTTGCACATGTGTAAACTATTGGGTTAATAAGGAACACACTAAAGGGGATTAAGCTAAGAAAACCCACTAGTAGGAGTACAATGGAAAGAATCAAACAAGGGACCTAGAAAACTACGGATAAACAATATACAATCCTAGTCTGAGAATTTTGACGATGAGTTTGAAGACTAGTGTTCCATTGATGATGAGGGGAGCAAAGAGGAAGTCTATAGAGACCATAGAATATGATACCAAGGAAAGAGTAATTGAGAAAATCAAAGTGGACAATAAACCCTGAGAGATCAACACATTTTGAGTGAGCAAAGGAGTTACCAAGGTAGATTGCAATTGAGCTTGGCTAGAATGCCTAGAGGTGGTAGATTATGAGCAAGCCAGAATAGCTCATCCTAGTACCACACCACTATTTGGAGTAGAGTCAGCTTCAAAGTTGCGAGCACCATGGGAGACAACCTCTTCTCTGGTGAGGATGACAAGTACAATTCTAAGTCAGAGGCAAGCTTTGATAGTGACCCTGAGATACCTTGACTGACACACCCAGGGAGACCTTCCAATCCACTTGAGGTGCAGAATACTAAGGGAGGCAAAAAGGAAATAATAAAAGTCTTCAGAAACTGAATAATTAAAGAAACCCCTAGGATCTACCTAAGTGTTTCATGAAGTACAAAAAGGGTGATAGAATAGTGGTGTTGGTAAGAGCCAAACAGGAAGGGAAAGCAAGTGAATCCATCAAAGGGAAGCCAAGGTTAAGGAGGTCAACTTGGTGGGAGACGAGGACAAGCCTCAAACCGTGTACATATAGAGGATGATCTAACTGAGAAGGAAAAGCATGATCTCATAAATCTCCTAAGAGAGTTCACTAATATGCTTGCATTGTCTTTAGATGTGAGCTAAAGGAAATATATTTGAGTATTGTGACTCACAACATCCCCATGACCCTCGATGCAGTACTAATGAAGCAACGACCATATGCAATGAATGTTAAGCATGTGCATGCTGTAAAGGAGGAGTTTGATAAGCTATTGAAGGATGGATTCATTTACAAAATATAGCATATGGACCGGGTGTGTCACCCATAGTCATTGTCATGAAAAAAAATGGGAAGATACGAGGGTGCATAAACTATATGAAGGTTAATGCACCCACCAAGAGAGACAATTACCTGCTACATTACATGCAGTATATATTAGAGAGAGTGGCAAGAAAGGAAGTCTATAGCTTTTTGGATGGATTTTGAGGCTATAACCAAGTTCAAGTCCATTTGGATGACATGCACAAGATGGCATCCGCCACCGAATGGGGGGTGTTTGCCTACATATGCCATTTGGACTAGCTAATGATCTTGCTACCTTCTAGCACCACATCTATGCCATTTTCAAGGACATGCTTAGGAAATGGCTGGAAGTATTTGTTGATGACTGGCGTGTCCACACCAACTAGGATGAGCACTTGGAAAATTTGTGAATAGCCTTTGAATGGTGTCAGCAATACAGTCTCTCATTGAACCCCTTGAAGTGCCAGTTTTGGTAAAGCTTGGGTTGCATCTTAGGGCATGTGTTGTCGAGGAATGGGATAGCCACAAACTTTTCTAAAGTCAAGGTAATTATAGACCTTCCCCCTCCAACCAACCTTAGGGGATTTCAATGTTTCTTAGGTCACAGAAGATGCTACCAGCGGTTTGTACTGAAATATGATTTGATTGCTAGACCCTTGTGCAATCTATTGAAAGTTTTTGAGTGGATCAAAGAATGTCAACAGGAACATGAAAGGCTTAAATAAGCTCTAACTTTAGCTCCTATCTTGAGAGTGCTAGATTGATCCATTTCCTTTCACGTGCACATTGATGCATCAAAATTTTCCGTGAGGGCATTATTGTACCAACTTGATGAACATAACCTAGACTATCTAGTGAGTTTTGCTAGCATATAGCTCACTGAGATAGAAATGAAATACTCCACAATGGAGAGGGAAAGATTAGCCATGTTGTTCAATGTAAAGAAGTTCAAATACTATCTTCTAGTGACACCATTCACCTTCTTTGTGGATCATTAAGCATTCCTTTATCTTGTGAATAAACCTTGCGCAAAGGGTTGCATTTCTCAATGGTTACTTTTTCTTTTGGAATTTGACTTCTCTATCGTTGTACACAAGGGAAAACAACATTATATGGTAGATCGTATGTCCTGCATACCCATAGGAGAGACTGTTGGACATGGAATCAATTATGATGACCTACTAGATGTACACCTTTTTAAAATGTCTAGTGAATGAGAATTGTTTAGAGTTGACCTCACACCATATTGGGTAGATGACATAGTCCACATTCTTGAGAATGGACTATTGGAACAACCCATAGAGAAAGCTAGATTAAAAAGAATAATCTTGAAGATCCAACCCTATCAGTTGATTGCAAGTCAATTGTATTGGGTAAGACAGGATGGAATTTTAAGGAGACATGTCTGTGAACACAAAATGTATGATATGCTTAAGAAAGCATATGATGCAATAGCTAGAGGGTACTCTAGCAAAGATATCATAGCACACAAGTTGCTTCAGTTCCAATTGTGGTGGCCAACACTATTCCATTGTCATAGGGGTTTTTGACGAAAGGTCGTATCCACAGGGAATCTGAGATAGAAGGAAGTAGAGATAGGAGATAAAAGAGAAGAAAAAGAATAGACAAGAGGTAAACATGATAAATACAAAGCACAATAAATCAAATCAATATGTATTAACAGAACTTGAAATTCCTTGTTTGGCACTACTCAAAAGAAATCTCTAAGCATAAGATCTCCTGAAGCTCCCTCATAGACCAAAAATGTGTATCAACCAATAGCTTCCTCTCTGTTTCTCGAAACCCAAATCTGATGGCTCTGTTGGCTTTGAAAGGGGGGTAAAACCCCAAGGCAAGACACCTGCTTGATAGGGATCTCCCAGATCACTCCTTCTTCTTCTTTCCATTCAAAGTGTTGTTTTCTGGCTGTCAACTGCGATCCCAACGTGCATGATTTTGCCCATCTTTCTTTTTTATGAAAATTCCCATAATTTCCTAAATAAGAAACTTTCTTTTTGCGTGACACCCTAATCTAAAAGTTTTCCTAGCTTTTTTCAATATTTACAATAATGAGCTTCATCTACATCCATCTCACCCCTATCTACTGTAATTTTTCCCACACGGCCATACTGACAAAATATCTATTCTAAGATAAAAGTACACACAAAATTCGTTGTCTTAGTACGTAGAGCCCTCCCTTCCAATTTATTAGTCAAGTCTTCATGGGCAAGCACAAGATATCTCATTTTCCAAAGACCTATAGGCATCGTGACTAAATCCACCACCCACTTAAAATGAAGAGACAATGGATATGTGGGTTGCAATCCATCCTAATGTCTCACAGATGAATACATTTCACATGTCATACATGTTTTCACAAAGTGAGAAACATCCTTATACATACCCTGCCACCAATATCTTTCTTTTATCTTTGCAAAAGTATCCCAAACACCTCTATGGACAGCCCACAAGCTTTCATGAAATTCTTGCATAACATTTACTTGTGAAGCTCTCTCACCCAAAACTTGCAATGGCATACCTTGTTTCTTTTTAGCATGTTTCCATAAGTATCCATCTTTCAAGAAAAACCCATAGGCTTTCCTCTTAATATTATACTCCTCATCTAACCATTTATCTCTCTTTGTTAATGTACTGAGGTATTGACCAATTCTCAGCTACTCTCCTGCATATTTGTCTTCAAAAAACACTTCTACACAAGATGCAAAACATTTAAAGTGTCTTATCTTTGTTTTCCAAGCTTCTATTAATGTTATAGCAACACCTTGCATTGCTAAACTCACTCTTACAACATCATTTTTAGCCGCAAGAAAGTCATCTTCTTCCTTCTCATCCATCATCCCATCTTCATTCTCATAGTGTGCTCGAGAGATAACATATCTTCCATTGGGTTATCTCTTCCTGCAATATGCCAAAATTCAGGGTTCAAATATTTGATGTATGCAATCCGAAGTGTAGCAATGTCTGGGGTAGCACAACTAGTAATCATACCCAATACTGGCCAAACAATCGGTCTCAATGACTACACAAGCACCCATAAAATACTCTTTATCACATTTAAGGGCTGTCAAAAATTCCCCATAATTCTCTTTTCACCTGTGGATAACTTCTCTGTCGTTCAATCAATACTTTAACACTAAAGTGTATTGCATACCTTTGCACTTCCTCATCATCTTGACCAATTTCCCATCAAATTTCAATTGGGCTTGTATCAACAATAATAATGATAGGCTTTCCATGTGAATAGTCAATCTTTCTCAATGTAGGAGCACATTTTAAGAGCTGCTTCAATTTCTTCATTGCTTTCTAATGCTTCCTTTCCCAGTGAAATCATCCTTGCATTCAATCAATCCCATCTATTTTTTCTAGTGATAGTCTTTGCCCTTAGGGTCCACACATATGCTCAACAATCAAAACCTCTTCAACTCCAAAGGAAAACTTTTGTCCAGAAAGAGTTAAATGCATCTCTTCTAGACATGTCAAAATCCTCTCACAATCCACAATATGGTCTACAACAAACTATTTGCATCCATGAGCATCCATCTCTTCATTACTTTCATCCACTGCACACCCTTTGATTGGAACATCATCCAAGAAGGGCATTGTCAATTGTGGTATAAAATCCATGACTATCCTATTCATAGTATTTGTCATGTGTGCCACTAAGTTTGTTGCACCCTGGGAAGAGTACATATCCATACTAACCCCAAGGGAGTGTTCATGGTTGTGATACCCCTGCTTTCAACTGCAAGCTAAAACTAATCATACCCTGAGTAAAGATCACCCAAAGAATAGATCGCTCTACCTACAAAAGCCTCTACAAATTCATCAACCACAGGACCTACACCCACATTTCTTATGGTCACTTTATTGACCGCTTGCATGTCTTGAAAAAATTTCAAAGCCCCATTCTTTTTGGGCATAGTAAACTAACGATTTGAGTACGGGGCTGAAGGGGGCTCCAAGATCTTCATGCAAATCTTTTCATTTAGAAAATCCATCGGCTTTGGCAAGTAATTTTTAGGCACTGGAATAGGCCTCAAGTTCCATGGTACATGTGGCACATTAAATATTACCATAGGAGAGACAACATTTGGATCCACACAACCTATTTCAGTTGGCTGAAATGCAAATGCCTTTTCATGCCTAGCCAACATCTACATAAAACAATATCGCTAAGCAGGCAAAAGAAACCCTTATGCACCAACTTTTAATTTCTGTAATGTTTCAAATGTAAACTGATGACCCATATCTTTAGGATCTCGTAAGCTTGGCTGCCTTGATACTTTTTCATATAGACCCTCACTTTGTGATGGAAGTGGCAAAGCAATTGGTTTCACATTTTTTTTCAACTGTCTTATACTTTGTCTCCACAAGAGCTTCAGCCCATTGTAATCCTTCCTGTTGAGCAAACAATGCTATAACATCATACATGCCCAAAGAACATCCTGGAAACACTCTATTTTCAATCTCATTTTCTACATGTATAGTTGTTGAAATTTTAGCCATAGTGTCATTAATATTCAGCCCATAAAAGATGCTTGAAATGCCCTCATCTTTAGCTAATAGTCCCAATGCTCTCAGTTCCTTAGTAGCCCATTTCATAGATATGCATTCAGCCTTGCACATAGCTTCCATAGGCTTAAACCAACATGAACTGTTTGCTGTAAATTGAGAATAACCAATAGTAAATACATGCTTCATTCCATCAAGAGGCAAGTACATCCTCTGATGAGCACTATTGTAGCCTCGCATTACAACAGTGCCTAATGAAAATCCAAGTCTTTGAATTCCCTTACATTTGCAGCCAAAGGAGACTCTCAAAACGTATCCCGATTTCTAGGATGATTAACACAAAAAATAAGAAATTGGACTGCTTTCCTCCCATCGTTGCTTCTGACTCTTGCATAAGTAGAACCATCATCAAGCACCTTTGTTTCCATACCCACTCTTGTAATATAGGGCTATCCCAAAATCACCGCATATGAGGAATTATCTTGCACAAATAAGTGTTGCTCTTCTTGTACATCACCAATCGTCACTTTTACATTAGGACATGCAGCATAGAGCTCTCCCGAAGAATTATTTGCAGCCCTCATATGCCAACCATGATCTGTCTCCATAGGCCATGCACCATTTTCATACAATTCATGTTCAATGACATTTATCTAAGATCCATGGTCAAGTAAAGCAACACAAGGAGTTTCATGTTCCCCTATTTTCACTACCATTTAAGTGGTAGCCCTAACCCAATGATTTCTTGTTTCATGACTTCGAGGAATAAATCCTAGAGTCTCTTTCCCATATTGTTGCATATGCCTTACTCCACCATGCATATTGCTACAAGACAATGCATTTTCAGCCACTTTCTTCTCTTTTCCACATGCTGTCCCCACTAATTAGTAGCATCCTACATAGATAATCCAGTACTTATTTCATGCTCATATTCAGCCTGAATACCCAACAAACCAATATCCTCTTCAAATTGTAGCAACAATCACTTGTGGTATCACCAAGAAATTGATGCTTTCTCTTAATTATGTCAATGATCTCATCATGAAATTCTAGCTTGGCGATGCCAAGCACCTCTCCCAAGGTGAATTCCACCCGAATTTTTAAGATTGCAACTTATATCCTAGCTGCTTACCCTTCTTTTTTCCCTCTTGCTTATTATCCTGTTTTTGCTCCTAACTAACCTCTTCCATAACATGCTCGGGAGGTGCTTGATTTGGTCCTTTAGGCTGATCCACAGTTCTTCTTGTCACTCTTTTGGATGTCCCTACATTATCTTCATCTCTCTTTCATTTCTCTTCCACAAGTACATCCATGTTTTGTACCTTTGATAAATATGCATACACGAAATATGCATCTATCATTGATTCCCAACCAGTTATGTCACAAATGTCTTGCCTTGAATGAGATATTTCACTATCACTAACTTTTTTCTTTTCACCCGCATGTAAAGCATGTGTCCATATTGCAACCTTTGGACCAACCATCACTTGGCCATGCATTCTATCCAACTGTAGACCAAAACTAGAAGCATGTACTGCCGCATAAGCATTTCGAACACTCAAGTATTTCAATAATTTTTGCATACCTCCCTTTCCAAAATTCAAAGCAAGAGGCAATCATGTTTCTTATGCTTGGATCTTGCCATCTTTCCAAAATATGAGATGTTGTGTGCCAAGGCCTCCTGATAGGCAGCACAATCCTTTCTCTCATGCTGCAAACTATCACACCTGTTAACCCTCAAAAGAAAAAGGTGGAGAATTTGAAAAATCTAAAGTAGAAGACAAGGTCAAGGCAAAAGTGAAACAAAAGACAAAGGTGCGCCAAGAAGATTCTGGAAACACAAGAAGTACATAAAAGTCCTAAATCATGAAGAAAGGCACACAAGAAAAAGTGCAAGTCAATACTTTTGTAAAGGAGTGTAAGGCACACCATGATTTATTTTAAGAGTGCTATCTCTCACCCGTGCAATTTGTAAAGGTAGATGGGTGGTAGGAAGGAAGCTAGGAAGATAGGAAAACAATGGAAAAAAGGGCCTGAGCCACGACTGACCATGTATAAAAGGGGATAAGTGGATGACCACACAAAAGGGATTTAGGGTTTTGTATATAAAGTTGAAAAGTGAACGAGAAGCTAATTCTTGTGTGTGACCAAAAGTGGCTCTCCTCCTCTTCTTCTTCTTCTTCTTCTTCTTCTTCTTCTTCTTCTTGCTTGCTTGCTTGAGCTTGTGCTTGAGAGAGGGAGTGCGAGAGTGTGAGGGAGTGAGTGTGTGAGGGTGAGGGACCGAGGAGGAGAAGCTCTCCATCTTCTCCTCTCTTCTTCTCTTCTCTTCTCTTCTCTTCTCTTGCTCGCAGAAATGGAGCTTGGAGCTTGAGAATGGAGCTCGCTTGAGGCTTGCACTTGGATTGTGGAGCTACTGGAGTGCTCGGGGGAGGAGATAACTTGAATAGGCATGGATATAAGCTCACTACACCCGTAGATAGATAGCGCGTTGGCTATTAAGAGGTAGCCATTAGTGCTTGGCTTGGAATGCTTGAAGCAATAAGCGGTCTGTGGGTCTCGGCAGTTGATTGCCTCTACATTTTGGTTTTGTTGCTAGGACAAACAGATTCAAGACTTGAGTGCTTGTGCGCCTTGAATTGAGCATTGAAGTAGGGTTTTCCCAAAACTGGTGCTTGAGGTAGATATGTAGGAAGTGAGGGAGTTTGAAGAGGTATTCAATCTCCTTAGCAAGTAGGTTTTTGGTTTTTTGGATTTGGAAAAGCATGTTGGAGTAGTGTAGGTATTTTTCTTGTGATTTGGATGCATTAGGACAGGAAAAAACAAAAAAAATGAAGAAAAATAAGCATTGGGATTTCTGCGGTCATAACAGGACAAGACGGTTTGATTTGTTTGCCAATTTGCATTTTGGAGTTTATTTGCTATTCCAAGTATATACAACTCTTCCCCTCCACCCATAGCTTTGATCTGAGGTGTGTGCGATAGGCCGTGACCTAAATCGTGTGATTCAAGTGAATTATTATTGTGGCAGCCAAAGTCGTGCTGGATTTGGCCCATCCGAGCGACGACGATCTTGGTCCCAGTCCCAGAACTGGTCCTCGGACTACCTGACTTGGACCACTTGACTCGGACGCATCAAAATTGGGCGCTCGGCCCACTTGACTCGAACACCCACTACTCGGCCGTCCGAGTCGACCAATATTCGGCCCTACTTGGCACTCAGCCGTCGGCCCTTTCCACTCAACCCTTGGACCACTGGGCCCTCAAACCGGCCAAATTCACCCTTTGGACCGCTTGCATTCGGCCCATCTCATTTGGCCCTCAACCATTCAGACGGGCCGAATAGGACATTGGGCCCCTACAATTCAAATCTACTGGGCCGAATTTGGATTTTTTCAAATTTTTAACTTGTGGACCTTGAAACTGACCTAGAGACCACATAAAGCCAAAAGCACATCATAGATCTATCATTAGGCTAAAATCTAGAGCAGTAGTTCAAAATTTGACTATGAATGGTCCTTCAAATGGCACATGACATTTACCATAACGGCCCTACTGGCCAGGGGGGACTACCCCCCGGACCTTGGTAGAGGGGGCTCTGCCTCCTCCATACCTCCCCCAAGTAGATTGGAGAGAAAATACGCACCATGACAGATCCTCCAAATTAGATCCTATTGTAGTAATGGCTCTACATGAGCATAGACTCTACTTGCAAAATAGCAATCAAAAGCCCATACCCTGAACAAAGACAGACATAGATCCTAGAACCTCTAAGGGCCAATCTAGCCAACAAGGGCAAAAAGGCCATACCACAAGAACATGTATAGGTGGTGTTTGGATTGCATCTAGTCAAAGAAAAATGCAATAATATTAAGCTACAACTGTAAGGATGACTAGATATGACACTCCTGATGATGGATGCACCTCGAATAGCACTACACAAACGATCCAAGATAGTACTAGAGAATCTACATCTGGTCATGTAGTTGGGGACCTGAGGGCATTTTTCAGAAGGCTTAAAATTGTAAGTTAAGACCCAAAAGATGAAGACATAGTACCGTCTGCTTATCTTAGGGTCAAACTCACTACGAAAAGAGAGCAGATTGTCGATGCTCTCATTGATGAAAGAGATGATTTTAATATCTTGACCTATGATTCATGGACCCTACTAGGCCAACCAAAGCTCATACCAACTAATGCAACTCTCAATCCTTACGGGGGACACCCACAAGCACTTATAGGGAAGTGCAAAATCCTTATTACTATTGAAACGGAAAGCTTGCCTATCCTCTTCCATGTTCCTCCAAATAGTGCAAATTGTGGAAAGAAAACCCTCCTAGGATGACCCTTCAAAAGGGTGATGAAGTGCAAGGCTGATTATGTAGCACAAAGGATACACTTGACACTACTGGGTGTGAGGATAAATAGAACCTTTCGTAAGGGTGACCTCATCAAACCTTGGGGGAAAGATAAGGAACATTCTGATATGCCAGGCAAGCCTACTAACGAGAGCAAGGACTTGTTGAAAGAGTTGATACAAGCGCATGTTGAATAAATAGAACCAGTGTGCAATGCCATGCTTGAAACAAGAAGGTCACGAGACAATTCCAAGGATAGGCTTTGGACTTACAAATATCATAGAAGACCACAAACGAAGCCCAAACCTTATAGAAAAAGGCATCGATGGAGAGCCACCACAACACCACGATGGATATCCATCCAAAGCGTTGCTACGTGCTCAAGGGTATTACACAGCTAACCGATGGATTTGGTTACCAAAACCCCCTGCTAAACCACCTTGTCAGCCAAAGGCCAGGATGTATCAAGAGCAAAGAAGCACAGGAGGAAATCTAAATGAAAACCAAGTCTCGAGTCAAAAAAATTGGAGTGATCGAGCCCCTCATGATCAAAATCAAGAGACCAAGCATGACTATTCGAAGGTTAGATCCTCAGCCTAGCATGCTTAACAAGTACATATCAAATGTAATTGTTGAGCATACAAAAAAGCCACTAGTGGCCAAGGAGCCTTTGATTTCACAAGAGGATAATGAGCATCGTAGGTGGAACATTGCTCATAGTAAGGCTGATTGTTCAACAAAGAAAATGGTAGAATTGTCTAATAGCCACGAGAAAATCTTTCGACCAGTGCCAAGTCCACTTAGAAGTCCCAAATATCCTACACCCTCTTTTCCTAAACGGTCTTAGGAAGCACAATAGCAGTCATCAAGTGCAACTGCTCCATCCCAATCTCTATCTCCATCTAAGCTTCCAAATTTCCAAGAGGTGGGACATGACACCACCCATAGCTCTCGGCCCAAGGATATGCATGTGCAATCTAATGTGACTAGATCAACTGAGGCTTGATTTGCACAAGTGAATACTCAAAGAGCAACAAAAGAAACAACCACTCCCGATCTGCCTGAGGACTTGACACCATAATCTACTAACAGTAGCCAGTCCACGGAACTAGCTACTACTACTTCCAATGAGAAATCACAGCAGTCACAACCTTTGGTCGTGACGATGCCCCTTATAGAATGTGTAGCAATTCACATGCAGAAGAGTTGTCACAACCAACATTCTCGACACCTCCAGCACTTTCAAAGCACCTAAATCCTAGTCTTCACGAGAAATATTTCAAAGATTTGGCTAAGGAGATGGTACATCTTGTAAAATATTACATGGCGCAGCGAACAGAATCTGAGAAAGAGATAGAGAGTACACAATAGATAAGAGGAGAATCAGTAAATTCTTTAACTCCAAACAACTAATACAAAGATGGCTCTGTCCACCCGTGCGCTTCCACTGTGTGAAGCTTAGATGGCGATCTAGACAGAAGATAGGTGAAGAGCTTAAGGCTAGCTGGAACAACAACTCTTACTGGGTGAAAGATGAGTGTGTGATGGCTGCGAAGGGGTTTAGATTTTATAGCCTGCGAAGGTTGTTAGGTCGGCCTGCTGACCGACCTACCATATGAGCCTCCACTAGTCGGCCAGGGAATATTCCCTTTACCATCGGGCCGGAGGCATTGCCCCCGGACCCCCGCCAGGGGGGCCGCTGGCCCCCCTGGGACCCCCCAGCCAGGGGCCTCTTCCGCGGCCCCCGGACCCCACAATAGGGGCCCCTTTTAACTCCCTTACACCGCAACTCAATGCAATGCGCCTCAAGTTGCTACCAGCTTAACCACTCTGTCTAACCCAAAGATTAGACCCACAATGGTTACCTTTTTGCCATCCGGTCACATAGACCTCATCTGATATACAAGTCAGGACTCCACCAATGTCCGGGCTCACATTTGGCTTCTCCTCATAATGGGGGCCTTACAACTTTGAGCACCATGGATCATTGGTAGCACCTAATGAGGGTGGGACATTGATCATATCTAACACCCCCCCTCAATGTCCACCCATAGATGAACTATCTCATCGGCCCAATGCCGAGTCTCTGAAGATGAACTTGAAGCAGATCCTTCGTAAGTGCTTTGGTGAAGATATCTGCTCCATTCTCCTCTGTTGGACAGTAGACCAATTCCACTATCCCATCCTCCATCAAATCACGCACATAGTGATACTGGATCTCTATATGTTTGGTGCGTGCATGAAACACTGGATTTTTGGCAATGGCGATGCAACTCTGATTGTCACATCTCAGCACAGCTGGTTCTTCATCCTGCACTCCCATATGCCATAGAATCCTTCTCAACCATATGGCCTCACATGCAGCAAAACAAGCTACCTTGTACTCTGCTTCGGTAGAAGACAATGCCACTGTTGGTTGCTTCTTACTAATCCAAGAGAAAATTCCTGAATCCAAAGAGAAACAATAACCAGAAACTGACTTCCTGGAATCAATGTCTCCTGCCCAATCTGAGTCACAGTTTCCCACAAGAGAAGTTTCGAAACTGTATGTGATACCATAGTCAAGAGTTTTCTTCAAGTATCTGAGCACCCGCATCCCAGCCTTCCAATGACTCTCATGAGGTTTGTTTGAGAACCTGCTCAAAACACCAACAGCAAAACTGATATCTGGTCTGGTGTTACACAAGTAGATCAGACTGCTGACTAACCTCCTATACCTCCCAATGTCTGCTAGTGCTGATGTATCCTCGACGGATAACTTTGCATTCACCTCCATAGGTGTAGCTATCTCCTTGCACTCGGTCATGTCAAATACCTTCAAGATCTCCCATGCATACTTCTTCTGAGAGATGAAGATCTTTCCTGGCTCTTGCCAGATTTCAATCCCTAAACAATAGTGCAGCAAGCCCAAGTCTGTCATTTCAAACTCAGAACTCAAAGCCTTTCGAGTTTGGTTGATCATATCTTCATAGTCACTTGTAATAAGAAGGTCATCCACATATAGGACAATCACTACAGACTTTTTACCATCCCTGTAAACATACAAGTTAGCATCTGAGGCACATCTTTTGAAGTTTAGGTTTAAAAAGAACCTATCTATCCGCTGGTACCATGCTCTGGGGGCTTGTTTCAGCCCATACAATGCCTTCTTCAGTTTACACACTTTGTTCTCAGAATGGGGGGCCTCAAACCCTGGTGGCTGAGCCACGTACACCTCCTCCTTGAGGTCACCATTTAAGAACGCTGACTTAACATCCATTTGGTATACTGGCCACTTCTCATGGGCAGTCACTGCAAGTACCGTGTGAATAGTGGTCATTCTGGCAGTTGGGGCAAATGACTCTTGAAAATCAAACCCTTCAACTTGTGAAAATCCTTGGGCAACCAATCTAGCTTTGTACTTTTCTAAGGTACCATCAGCCTTGTACTTTACCTTCCAGATCCACTTGGTGCCAATAACCTTCCGCTTTGATGGTCGATCCACTAGCTCCCAAGTGTCATTCTTCATTATGCTGTCATACTCCGCCTGCATAGCAGCCTTCCATGATGGATTTGCAAGTGCTTCTTCTAAGTCAGTTGGCTCCTTTACTTCTCTCATAATCTCAACCATCAAGGCCATATTGACTATGTGAGCAGAAGCCCTCCTTTGCTCCTCTATTCTCTAAGACCTCCTTGGTCCGTCTGCCTTCTCCTCAATAGATGCAGGCATAGGATTATTGTGGTCATAGAGCTGCTTTACCCAGCGCGGCAATGGCTTTTTCGGTGGGGTGATGTCAGGTTGGTGAACTTTTTCCTCATCATCTGAAGATGATGCTTCCTCCTCCTTAAGGATAGGGATAGCTCTCGGGACAAGTTCATAGTGGACTACTTCCTCGCTTGATGATAAAGTGGAAGAGCTTGCCTTCTCCTCCTCCACTGTACGCGGCTCCTCCTTGAACACCGCATCACGGCTCGCAATGATCTTCTTTGCCTCTTGGTCATATAATTTGTAAGCCTTTTGCTCATCACTATAACCCAAGAAGATACATTTTCTGCTTTTTGGTTGTAACTTGTTTCTCTTCTCATTTGGAACATGTGCATAACATTCACATCCAAAAATTCTGAAATGTGAGACAAATGGTTTCTTACCAGTGTAAGCCTCATGAGGTGTTTTTCCCTTGAGAGCCTTTGTATAGCTCCGATTTAGAATGTAGACTGCAGTATTAACAGCTTCAGCCCAAAAATGGTTAGGCAATCCCTTGCCCTTTAGCATGCATCTTGCCATCTCCACAATGGTGCGATTCCTGCGTTCCACAACACCGTTCTGCTGAGGTGTGTGAGGCGTCGTCAATTGATGCTTGATCCCTTTGCTCTTGCAAAAGCCTTCAAACTCCCTTGAGTTGAACTCACCACCACCATCTGTTCTAAATTTCTTCACACTTTTCCCTGTTTCATTCTCAACAAGTATTAGCCATTCTTTAAACTTACCAAAAGCTTGAGCCTTATCACGAAGAAAGTACACCCACATCTTCCTACTGTAGTCGTCGACAATCAACATAAAATAAGAAGATCCCCCCAAGGCCTGTGTAGGCATCTTACCACACAAGTCAGCATGCACCAACTCTAGAGGAGCCTGTGCTCTATTCTTGCTTTCTTGTGGAAATGCCTTTCTCTGTTGCTTGCCCATCATACAAGCTTCACATGGTTCCTTCAATTCAGTTATTGTAGGTAGGTGAGCAACCATACCTTGATTTTGCATCTCCTTCAATACTGCAAATCCGATGTGTCCAAACCTTTCATGCCAAAGCTTACTTGTGCCCACTCCAGCGGTGGCTGTAAGAGCACTTAGCATACAGGTTGTTCCTTCTTTCTCCTTTGCCAAAAATTGTGCCAGCACTATCAAAAATTTCTGCACCTGTCTTCTTGAACCTCACTTCATGACCAAGATCAGTTATGGCAGCAAACTGATAAGAGATTTCTCCTGATTTCGGGAACATATAACACATTTGAAAGCTTTTTGACTTCACCATTTGCAGCAACAAAAGAAATAGTACCTGTGCCCGCAGCAGGGCATTTAGCATCATTTCCAACCGTCACAGTGATGGATTCTTGTAGAGGCTGCATAGAACTGTATAGACCTTTCTTGTTGGTCATGTGATGAGAGGCCCCACTATCCAACACCCAAGAGTCAGTGGTAGATTCTTCTTGCGCCAAGGAGCACACTTTCTCAATGGTCGCCATGAATAATTCCAACTCTGCTTCAGCCGTATTGGCTGTCTCTTTCCCTTTACTTTTAAGGGTACCATTCTTTTCATCTGCCTTCTTGACACGACAATCTGCAATTGCATGTCCTTTCTTCTTACAGTAGAAGCACTCTCCTTGAAACTTCTTCTTTCCGCCCTTCTTCTTTTTGTCACCATCATTTTTGGTGGAGGAAACACCTTTGCCTTTTGCATTGGCAGAGAATGCAGCATCTCCATTGTTGCTTCCTTCTCAGGCTTTCAGCCTCAACTCCTCCTCCATTAATAATGCACAAAACTCCTCAAAAGTCAAAGCTTAAGGTCTCACCTGAGTATTAAGGGCAGTTACTAGTCCATCAAACTTTTGTGGACAAATCCGAAGACACCTCCGAGCTAGCTCTTCGCTAGTCTTTTGTATCCCAGCACCAGCCATCTGGTCGCGCAGATTCTTAATCCGAGTGATGAATGCTTCAACCGTCTCTCCTTCAGTAAACTTCTCCACTGCTAGTTGATTCTCCAAGTTTTGAATCCTTGTTTGGTTTCGTGTTTCATACTGACTCCTTAGTACATTCCAAGCTTCTGACGCTTTGGTTGTATGCTGAATCAAAGTCAAAACACTGTCAGAATAGCTTGTAACTAAGGCACACAATGCATCTGCATTCCTTCATTTCCAAGCTCGTAGAAGATCTGCATTCGGAGGAATCATCACACTAGGATTTGATGGGTCGGGGGTAGGCTGTGGTTCTGCATCAGTCCCCAGCACAGTCTCCAGAAGCTCATAAGAATCAAGGATAGTTGTAATTTTGAACTTCCACAAGGTGTAGTTTGTACCATCTAACTTGCCTTCGCTGAAGGTTGGTGGACGAATCCTCAGTGTTTGAATAGTCGGTACAGCAGCACCACCTCCTGCACCGCTTCCTGATGCGCCAAAACCGCTTCCCGGAGTCGACATAGTTTCTCTTTGCTGTTGAAGCCTTTGCCTCTTGCACGCTCTCCGGTCTCTAGAGCCCCCTGGGCTCTGATACCATGTAAAATATTACACGGCGCAGCGAACAGAATCTGAGAAAGAGATAGAGAGTACACAACAGATAAGAGGAGAATCAGTAAATTCTTTAACTCCAAACAACTGATACAAAGATGGCTCTGTCCACCCGTGCGCTTCCACTGTGTAAAGCTTAGATGGCGATCTAGACAGAAGATAGGTGAAGAGCTTAAGGCTAGCTCGAACAACAACTCTGACTGGGTGAAAAATGAGTGTGTGATGGCTGCGAAGGGGTTTAGCTTTTATAGCCTGCGAAGGTCGTTAGGTCGGCCAACCTACCATATGAGCCTCCACTAGTCGACCAGGGAATATTCTAGGGAATATTCCCTTTACCATCGGGCCAGGGGCACTGCCCCCGGACCCCCGCCAGGGGGGCCGCTGGCCCCCCTGGGACCCCCCAGCCAGGGGCCGCTTCCGCGGCCCTCGGATCCCACAATAGGGGCCCCTTTTAACTCCCTTACACCGCAACTCGATGCAATGCGCCTCAAGTTGCTACCAGCTTAACCACTCTGTCTAACCCAAAGATTAGACCCACAATGGTCACCTTTTTGCCATCCGGTCACATAGACCTCATCTGATATACAAGTCAGGACTCCACCAATGTCCGGGCTCACACTTGGCTTCTCCTCATAATGGGGGCCTTACAACTTTGAGCACCATGGATCATTGATAGCACCTAATGAGGGTGGGGCATTGATAATATCTAACACATCTAACCAATGAACCAAAGATGAAGTGCATGATGAAGCTTGATCACAAGCTGACAGCCATCACATGTGTGTATGTCCATGTGGACATGGGAAGGCCAACATCAAAGCATACAAAGCTCATACCCGAACCCCTGACTTGGGATGAGCAACAACAGGTTTGCTCTCTCTATGAAGCTTTTACTAAGGAACTCATAAAGGACATCCCAAAGGCCACAGCTAGAGAATTGCGCTTGATACCCTCACTCTATACTTCCCAATGTGAGACAAACAAGGAAAATCTCGAAACAATCAAATGGAAAGGGAAAGGACAAGGCAACTTTGTGCAGAACTGGTACTCCAATCAAAATATGGCAGCCAAAATTAGCCACCAACTGATGACACTAGCTGAGCAAAGAAAAGCCCTTTGAACATCAATACATGATCCCACGTACATTGCCCCAAACTCATTACAAGTGTTAGCAGTGGTCCATGAGGTCCGGCTTTCTGCCACTACCCAGAAACATCCCTTGTATGATAAACTATTTCTAGAAGAAGATCTACACATGGCTAGCAGGCTAGAAGTAGGGAGCATGGTTCTTGATGTTAGTGCATATGTATTTTGCCTCACTCAAGACCTTGCAATCCTAGGTCTCTATGATTTCCATCAATACAACCTTGAATTCTTCAACTAGTTTCATCCAAGCTTATATGGTAGGGACCCTAAAACGTCTCCTGGCTCTACACTAGAGTCACTCGAACCCCTAGAGGAAGAGAAAAACAGCTCTAAACACAACACCCGCTTTGATAAGAAGTAATGGAGGCATATTTCAGTGGGCAAGGGCAAGAGCCTAGAGCAAATGCCCCCCCACCAAGAGCAACTACCAATGCAATCAGATGAAGGGCTAAACGAAAGAGAATTGGCCAAAGAACTAGATTCTCCACAAAGAGAGGCAAATGTACCCTCTCAACCTAGTGAGGCTATTTAGCAGGCCGTAGCTATGTCCCATGAGGACACACTAGAGAAAAAGAATGCTGAGTCCCAACCAAGCACATCAACGACTGACCTAGTTCAAGGTCTCGAGTCTTCAAGGGATACACCTCAATTGCCTAAGAAAAAGAAGAGAAAAGAACAAAAAAAACAATAGTAGTTGGAAGTGGTTGTAGACCCCAAGAAGATTGAGACCAAGAGTGTCGAAGAGTTGAGGAATAAAGCATCGAGTCCACCCACAAATGAAACCATTTCCATCTCTCCTAATAGCAATGAAACCTCGGACACATCTGTGTGTTCTCATAATTCAAAGCAACCATTACCATCAATGGTTGCTTGTAGCACCCAATCCATTGATAACAAAACTTGCATTGACCAATCAAGAGTGGATACAACACTATCACAACAAGGTGACAAGACTATACCAATCACATCCGAGGAGAACGATGATGCAATAGCAACAAAGCCTTAGGAGAAGAGCAAAAACCTCAAGGATAGAAGCAATCCTAGCGTTGATCAATCTTGCTCATCTAGGCCCAACCCCCCAGCCATGCTTAAACTGAGAAAAACTCCCAAAATCTTGTAGGAGATAGCAACCGAGCAAGCCCTCATAGAACATAGAAGTGTCACAAAGTGCTTAACTGAGTGGGAGGTGAAACTCAAATTATTCGCACGTTTCTACGTCCTTGCGGATATAGGCACATTCTCTAGGGAGCAGCTTGAGGAATACTTGCCATATCCTCTATCCTGGGAAGAGCAAGAATATCTTAACAAGCACTATGAAAAGCTCCTATATGAATGCATGCAACTCATCTCTAACGAGGAAGCTGATGAACTGCACCTAACTGTGACATTCAAAGAAGCGCTTTGCCAAAATCAGTAGCACTTCTGGCTTTGTTGAACTTAGCAATCTCTAGTTCACTGGCACTTTCATTGCAGTTATCACTGTCACTGCCACTATTGCTATCAATGCTACAGCTGCCACTGTCACTATCACTATAATCACTCCACTTTCAAGGTAAGCAATGATAAAGCATAGATATTGCACAAATTCTGAAATTATCTCTTTACACCAATCCCTGGAATTCTTTATTCAAGGCTTCAATGAATTTTGTGACAACATTAAGTTCGCAATGTCCCAAGCAGCTTCAACCAACTCCTGGAACATCTCAGCAAATCCTGTTTCCTGGTTGGCTGCTCTACCAATTTGAATTCCATAAAAAACAGCAAGTCTTGCAGTCCTGGTTGCAACACAGTCTTCAGTGTCTCTGTTTTTTTTAATAGAGCATCCTCTTGATCTTGCAACACCCAATCGAGATGAACCATATGTTTGTGGCAACAAACAGTATGCCATAAGAAAACAAATAATCTGGGCTACTGGTCTGTAGCACGCCTGCCTAGTTATGCCAAGCAAGATCAGAACAATCTTCCGCAAATTCTCCACTTCATCAGTAATTCCCAAACAATCCGAGAGAGTACACCGTGTTGCATGCCAGTCGCCTTGTTAGAAACTCGGTTATAATGTGCTTGGTCCTAGAAGGTCAATGTAAGCATTACTCTGTCTCAATTTCTGTAGTCTACAGTACAAATGCCCCAAATTTTGAATGTGGCTACCAAAAATCATTGTCCACAAGAATCTTTGATGATGCAATGGATGATATGCTGCTGAAATTCATGCACCCTCTAGCTGAAAATATAATAATTCCCAAAGCTCGTGACCTGTGACAACAACCTAACCAGCTACCTGATGATGTGATAGTGCTCAGAGAAGCGGATCGACCAAACTTTCCTGACAAAAACTGCAGCTTTGTGGTTGATGAGATTAAGGAGCGCTGGCGGAAGGTAATGCAATGTTGTCTGATAGATTTTTCAGCACAAGCCACTATATCTTAAGGCGAGCTTTGAAGCAGCTTCTCTTCAGAGAAAATCAAACCTTTCTGACAAAACCGCAACGTGGGTTGATGAAATCGAGAAGCAATGCAGATGTAGAACAATGTTGTATTTAATCAATCTTCAGTGCAAGCCACTGCTTCTTTCCATCAGTTGCTGCACAGGAATCCGATTTTCGTAAAGTCTTCCTCATCGATTCCAGCTCCTTTGCAACGTACTGCGCCCTCTTCTCCCTCTCATCCTTCCCTCCATCATCGCAGTGCAGAAGCAACGCAGCTCCTCCTTGAAGCTTGCATACATGGACGACTGCATCTTTTCCTTTGTCTTCAACTCCTCATTCCCCTTCAATTGCCTCCTCCCGCGTTGTCAGCCTTCTTCCGTGCTTTTTTTTTTTTTCCGTTCCTCCCCAAATTGGCTTTTCTCCCCGATCTCGAAAAGCACCCATGGTCCCAGTCGCAGAATTCCGAGGAAAAGCAGCCCCTTTTTAGCCACTCTTCCTTTTCATAGTATACCACACGCAGAAAAGCGGCCTCCACCTTTTCAACTTCCCGTGCATACCGTAATGCATACCGTAATGCTCGCAAGCCTGAAGCTGCCAAGGCATCCATGGTTTTCTTCTCACCTTCCTTTAAAAATGGCTCTTCCTTCACAGCAGTAACTTCAACATCGTCCAGAGCAGCATGTGCCTTCATGTCTTCTAAATCAAAATTCCAGCCGCTAACACCTCGCTTGTACTCATTCTGAGACCTCTCTTCTTGCTCCCCATACGGCATTTTCTTTTAAGCTAGACGTGTGGCATCTTTCATCTTCAAGTCATGCACACGTTCCCAAAGAGGAGGAAGAGGATCCAATATTGTTTGAGCAACGTATTCAGCAGAGCGAGTATGCTTGAAGAAAGAGTGCTTGAGCAATTTCTCTGCACTTGGACGTTTTGTAGGATCTTTCACCAAACACATTGCTATCATCTCTTTGAATGACTTTGAAAACCTTTTGTCTCTCTCATAGTCAAGCCCTCGAGGGGCATTTTGTAAGGTCATCAAAAGTACCTTCATAGGAGGGTACTTCAAGAAGGGGGGCATGCCCATGTGCTAGCTCCAAGGCTGTGATCCCAAAGGACCAAATATCAGCCTTGAAATCATACCCATGAACTTGCTCCATAACCTCAGGTGCCATCCAGCATGGGGTTCCAACGAAAGTGTTCCTTGATCGTTGTCTATCACTAGTATCAAACATGCAAGCAGAAACACCAAAGTCCCCAAGTTTCACAGCACCATTTCCATCAACAAGAATATTCCCAGCCTTGACATCTCGGTGAATATGTCCATGATGATGAAGATACTCTAAGGCCTTCAAGGTCTCTTTCAAAAAGGATCTCGTCATCATCTTTTGCAACAGTCTCTTTCTCTTCTCCTTTCTGCTGCTGCAAGCTCTTGATCCCATGAGGTGAATCTACATTGTCTTCATCTAGGTCATCCTCGAAAACATCAAAACGTCCAATATGCTTGGGCTCCTTCTTCCCAACTCCTGGATGTGGTGGTATCATTAGGTATTTTTGATGTAGCTGGAGAAGAAGAAGGCAAAGGTCCTGAACGAATACGTGTAACACGTTCACCAGCATCAGTTGTGCTTTCCACTTGACCTTGCTCAACATAGGCTGAAAGCATCTCATCATGCTCACCACTATGCCTCCAACTCCTCCCCACTATACTCATACGCAGAAAATAAATGTAAACACAACAACTAAGTATGTACAAAGTATCAAATCCCACACACAACTTTTGGGTGGATTCCACACCTCGGATGCGCAGCAATACGACAGCGTATAAATGCGGATTTTCTGCAATTTAGAGGCGCGGATAGACGCGCAAAATAGAACTGGACTCTCTGGTTTTTTATTTTCCCCTCCCATACATCAGATTGTGCTTTTGGGAAAAAGACAATGTATCTTACGGGCACAAGAATTGAAAATAAAAGTCCATATATTCATTATAGATAAAAAGCATTTACATGGGAAGTTTAAGTGCTTGCGACCTAAAGCGTGGCCGCAAGTAGTAGGCTCAAAGATGGATCATACATATACAAGAAAAAAAGGCCTCATGAGGAGGTATGGTGCTCCTCTATGAATTTGAAGAAGAAACATCTTCGCTAGTGCCACCATGGCTACTAGCATCGCTATCCCCCTCCTCGCTATGCTCCACATCCGGGTTCGCCTACACACAAAAAATATCAAGGTTGCTTACATAGACATGGTGGAGAAAAAGTTATAATTAGCTATACTTTTAATAGGAAAATAAGAAAAACATACCTCCTCTGGCTGTCAAATCCTCATGGCCCGGTTGTATTGGTCCTCAGTGATGAGATCCTCCTCATAGAAGTGAAGCCATGTGGCTACGCGGTTATGGCCTCGATGGTAACCTACCTCTCTAGGAGTAGGTATCCTACCAACGATAGTAGTCTGCAAAACAATTATGATATATACAAACAATTATGAGTCACAATATATTAGAATAAATTATATAAAGAATTGAAAGAAATATAAATTTTAAAAAACTAAATATCAAAATATAGTTACAAACTTTGCCTCCCACGACTCTCTGCTGCCCGATCCATAATGCGACGATCCCATGGTTTCCATTTGGATCTGTCATGCCTCTGCATGCTGGCGACTCTTTACTTTCTCCGTTGCTTTCTTCTTGGCTTTCTTCCACTCTATGCAGTGGCACATAGGTGGTTGGCTATAGGCTCCACGCCCCTCCTCCTGCTTCCGCAGTGAGTCCCTGGCCCGTGTCATGAGGTGGGATCTTTTGTTGTGAAGCATATCCCTCACTTTTGTGCATCCCCAATCATCCGAGAATCACTGACCCTCAGGATTTGGGTACCTCCTATGGATTGCCCTCAACACCTCCTGCCACAAGCCGCTTTTCTGTTTTTTGAAGGCAATGAAACAATCTTTATACGTCGCATGCACGATGCTCGTCATGTATGACATTACATCCCTTCCTTCATCATCATGAAAGATGCCACCAGTATCTGTAACTCTTGTTGAGATATCGAGCTCCACTCGTGATACGCCAGGGTGACCGTTGTGTATTTATGTCACCGACTTGTTAGTTGCAGACGCGGTTGGTACACCGCCCATGAATAATAGCTACATGATAGCTATCCTTATCTACTCTAGTTCGTGGCTCAGTTAGTATGCCACCTTAGTTAGTTGAGTTTGGTTTGAGACCCATATATAGGGTTCTTCTATTTCTTTGTACTTGAGTTCTTTTTGACTTACACAACTAAGAAGAGGAAAACTGTTTTCAGCCTCCACCATTGTGTGTCTTCCCCCATTGTGCAAGCAAGAAAGCTTCAAGCGAGACTCCTTCCTTCTCTCCCACAATCTTGACATGGTATTAGATCCTTGTTCGTGGTAAGGAGCTCAAGAAAGCAAGCCAAGCTCGCGGTTTTCTGGTAAGAGGAGCAGTGTTGCTTTCATTTTCTGTTTTGGGAGCAGATCTCTGCAGGTAGCACAGCCGGAAAGTGCAGGAGTGCATTGTCTCAGGTTGAGACGCCCTTCGCGGTGAAGCAAGAGGGCAGTATATGCTGCGGGAGAGGCTTTAGCCCTTAGCGACCTTGTTTTTTTTATTTGAGGCCATTTCAGGGACTATTTTGGAGGCGGAAGTTTTCTGCACGCACTCAGGAAAAGGCCCAGTTTTATGCTGTGCAGCCACTGTTCTACGGGTTGGTGAATAGTTACTATAAAAATTGCATTGTATGCTTGTGCGCAGAGACATTGGGAGTTACAGAATCATCTCTGTTGCCTGTTGATGCAAAATCGTCACTAGGAAGTGACTATGTGGTCAAATACCACTTTCGCCAGTTTTGCAGATTTTCCCTTGTGAGGGTGAAGCTGTGGTTTTTGCAGTGACAGAATTTTTTGCAGTCTTCTGTAATGGCATCTGATTCTCTTTCACAAATTGTCACTGAAAAGCTTGACAAGAACAACTTCCAAGCATGGAAGTTTAGAATGACGAGTTTCCTTATGGGAAAAGGATATCGGGAATTTGTTGCAGGAAATGAAGAAGAACCAGTTCTTCCTGATGTTCCCAATCAACAGCAAATGCAGGCATTTAAAGCATGGCAGGAGAGAGCCAGGAAAGTTATGTATTGGCTGTCTATCAGCATTTCAAACTCTATGATTGTGCATATTCAGGATGCAAGTACACCAAAGGAGGCATGGGATACTTTGTCAAAAATGTATAGCACAAATACACAAGCCAGGAAAATGCAGCTCAAGCAAGAGTTGCACAATGTGCAAAGAGAAAATATGAGCATCAACGACTACCACATGAAGGTGAAGAAGATTGCAGATGCACTTGCTTCCATTGGGTCACCAGTGGAAGATGATGATTTAGTTTCTGTGACCTTGAATGGTCTAGGAAAGGATAATGCACAGTTTCGGACATCCATTTCAGTTCGTGAAAGATTTCCTAACTTTGAGGAGTTGATTGCTCTTCTAATTTCTGAGGAGCAGAGAAATGGTGGTGCATCTTCTTCAGGAGGAACTTCAAAAGAAGCTGTCTTCTACTCAAATGCTAGAAGAGGTAGAGGCAGAGGTAGAGGAGGCCGATTTGGAGGCCATGGTAGAAATCAGAATATGCAGCAAACTCAAGAAAACCAGTCCTATGGAGGAGGACGTGGTAACTTTAGAGGCAGGGGGAGCCAAAGAGGTCGTGGTGGATGGCAAAGAGGCCAAAATGCAAACAGTAATGTTGAATGCTACTATTGTGGTAAAATGGGTCATATGGCTAAAGACTGCTATAAAAAGCAGAATGACATCATGAATGGAAAACTGCAACAAGGAAATTATGCATCCTCTAGTAGACAGGGTCATGACAGAAATGAGCATCTGTTTATGGTGCAGCACATGAACAATTCTGTGACAAGTGCAGAAGAAAGCAACGATGTATGGTATGTTGACTCAGGTGCATCAAACCATATGACAGGTCATGCAGAATGGATGGAGGATGCAAGGAAAATGGAAAAACCAGGATTTGTGAAGACTGGTGATGATATTGCACATCCTATTGTGCAGATTGGAAAATTTCCTTTGTCTATGCAGGATGGGAAAAAGAAATACCTGTCCGATGTATTTCATGTCCCAAATATCACCAAGAATCTAGTTTCTGTTGGTCAAATGGTTGAGCAGGGCTTGCAGGTAAGATTTAATCCTCATGGATGCTTTGTTGAGGATATGAAAAATAAAGGTCGCTTGATAGCAAAAGGAAAGAAGAAGGGTAGAATGTTTACATTGGATGCAGACACGCCTGAATTGAGTGCAGCAATGTTTGCACATGGGACCGGTGTAGTTGCAGATATTGACATCTGGCATAAACGCATTGGTCATGTTAATGTACAGCGACTTAAATCAATGCAGGCCCAAAACATTGTTGCAGGATTGCCCAAATTCAAGGTTGCAGAAATGCATAAGGTATGTGAAGCCTATCAGTTTGGAAAACAGGCAAGGAAACCATTTCCTAGACATGTTCAAGAGAGTGAGAAGCCATTGGAATTAATCCACTCTGATGTGTGGACAACTAAAGCTGCATCTCTTGGAGGCTGTCATTATTTTGTCAGTTTTATTGATGACTATAGCAGAAAAGTTTGGGTGTATTTTATGAAAAAGAAAAGTGAAGTTTTTGGGCATTTCAAAACTCTTAAAGCGATGGTTGAAAAAGAAACAGGCCTGCAGATAAAATGCCTAAGGTCAGATGGAGGGGGAGAGTACCTCTCAAATGAGTTTGCAAGGTTCTTGCAGGAGCATGGCATAAAGCAGCAATATTCATGCAGTCATACCCCACAACAAAATGGAATTGCAGAAAGAAAAAACATGCATATTGGAGACGTATCTCGTGCCATGCTCAATGAAAAAGACTTGCCAGATTTTTATTGGGCTGAAGCAGTTGCTACAGTAGTCTACATAATGAACAGGACTCCCACTGCAGCAATACATGGAATGACTCGAGAGGAGAGGTATACTGGTAGGAAACCAGATATTTCTCATTTGAAAATTTTTGGTTGCATTGCCTATGTACATGTGCCAGATGAGTTGAGATCCAAGTTGGATCCAAAAGCTGAGAAGTGCATCTTTATTGGTTATTCTCTGCAGCAAAAAGGGTATAGATGCTATAACCCTTCTACTCGTAAGTTTACAGTGAGCAAAGATGTTGTTTTTGATAAGATGAGTAGCTGGTATAAACCAGTAAATGTGATTGATGATGTAGATGCACAAAATGGTAATGCTGCACAAAATTCACAGCAGCTGTCACAAAATATTAGTGGACTTGGAGCGTCCTCTAGTAGTGGTTCACATTCTTCGCCATGGACAGGCAGATTGAGATCAGGAGAATCTTCTCAAAGTAATGCAGATATGGTATGCAGGTATCACGAAAAGGAAAAGAGAAGGTTGATCAGCCCATGTTTGATGTGAATGCAGGTCACTCTTATGTGGATAGTGAATCCAGTGGCTCAGAACAGAGCATTGATGATGAGTTGGGTATTCCTTCTATTGTTACACCTGGAGTAAGGAAGACCAGGGATGTTTTGAGAGCACCTGGGAGTGAACCTACTTTGCGCAGGTCTACGAGAGCTAGGTATCCTGTGGATAGGCTGAAATATGGTGGATTTACAGCCATTCACTATGCATATATGGTTAAAGTGATACAAGAACCAGAACCCACTTCTTTTGAGGAAGCCATGGGAAAAGAAAAATGGGAGAAAGCCATGGATGAAGAAATGGATGCCTTGGAAGCAAATGCTACATGGGAATTGGTACCTTTGCCTAAAGGTAAAAATGCAATTGGCTGTAAGTGGGTTTATAAGGTGAAGCACAATGCAGATGGTTCTATGAATAGATACAAGGCAAGATTAGTAGTCAAGGGGTATGCACAAACATATGGCATTGACTATGAAGAAACATTCAGTCCGATTTCAAGGATGGCAACGGTAAGAGCAGTCATTGCTATGGCTGCATCAAAGGGATGGTCTTTACATCAGATGGATGTAAAGAATGCCTTCTTGCATGGTGATTTGCAAGAAGAGGTCTATATGGAGCAGCCACCAGGTTATGTGCATGTTGTTCATCCTGAGTTTGTTTGCAGGTTGAAGAAAGCCTTGTATGGCTTGAAGCAAGCACCTAGAGCATGGTCTGACAAGATAGGACAGTATCTTGTCACTATTGGCTTTCAGATTTCCAAGGCAGATTTCTCACTTTATGTGAGAAAAACAGAGAAAGGTATTATGCTACTTGTCATTTATGTTGATGATTTGATTATGACAGGTGACAGTGATGAAGATATCCTTCATGTGAAAATACTATTGAAGCAGAAGTTTGAGATGAAGGATTTGGGAGAGCTGCGTTATTTCTTGGGCATTGAGGTGATTAGATCACCAAGTGGGATACAGCTCTTGCAGAGGCAGTATGGATTGGACATGCTGTCCAAATATGGGATGACAGGCTGTAAGCCTATTTCAGTTCCTTTGGAGCATAATGTGAAGCTGAGCACAGATGCAGGTGAGCTTCTAGAAGACCCTACTATGTACAGACGCATAGTATGAAGTTTGATTTATATGACTATCACCAGGCCAGATTTGAGCTATGATGTTGGATTGATAGGTCAGTTTATGCAGGCTCCAAGGAAACCACATTTGGATGTGGCTAGACGCATACTCAAGTATGTGAAGTCCACATTGCAGTATGGACTATTTTATGAGACTGGGGTTCAGATACAGTTGCATGGATACACTGATGCTGATTGGGCTGGTAGTATTTCTGATAGACGATCTACCAGTGGATATGTGTTCTCTTTTGGGAGTGCTGCAGTCACTTGCAGCAGCAAGAAAGAGCCTACAGTTGCCTTGTCGAGCACAGAGGCTGAGTACAAGGGTGCAGCAATGGCTGCATGTGAGGTAGCTTGGTTGCATAAGCTACTTTATGATATGCATCAGTCTACAGATGGACCAGTTGTCATTTATTGTGACAACATGAGTAGTATACACTTGGCCAATAACCCAGTCTATCATGCTAGAACAAAGCACATTGAGGTGCATTATCACTATGTGCGAGAGAGGATTTTACTAGGTCTTATTGATCTAGTTTATGTCAGCACAGAGGATCAGGTAGCTGACATATTCACAAAGGCATTGGGCGCAGAGAAGCTGCGCAAGTTCAGAGACCTGCTTGGTGTGCAGGAATTGGGATTGAGCTCGAGGGGGAGTGTTGAGATATCGAGCTCCACTCGTAATACGCCAGGGTGACCGTTGTGTATTTATGTCACCGACTTGTCAGTTGCAGACGCGGTTGGTACACCGCCCATGAATAATAGCTACATGATAGCTATCCTTATCTACTCTAGTTCGTGGCTCAGTTAGTATGCCACCTTAGTTAGTTGAGTTTGGTTTGAGACCCATATATAGGGTTCTTCTATTTCTTTGTACTTGAGTTCTTTTTGGCTTACACAACTAAGAAGAGGAAAACTGTTTTCAGCCTCCACCCTTGTGTGTCTTCCCCCATTGTGCAAGCAAGAAAGCTTCAAGCGAGACTCCTTTCTTCTCTCCCACAATCTTGACAACTCTATAGTAATGGCGTACAACCTCCTCTATGTGATCTACTGGTGAGGGTGATTGCTCGCCACCTCCTAGGCAACCCCCACACAAGCCTCGTCCTCCCCCTTGACTCTCCCTCCTCCCTCTCTGTCGACTACCCTCTGCCTCGCTGGACGCATGAGCTTCTGCAGATGCACGTGCTTCTGCATATGCTTGAGCTTCAGCTGATGCACGTACAAGTGCTACACGTGGAGTACCTACATATGGAGTACCTGCATGTGGAGTTTGGGAAGTAGTGCCAGGCAAAGACGTCAGAGGCTTTCCAGACGTGACACTAAACACCTCGTCCACTATGGGAGAGCAGCCAAGGTGTCTGGTCATCTCTCCCATGAAGTCTTCCCTACTAAGAAAACCTCCAAAAAATGCATTGACCCCCTGTCAAACGAGGCCAATGTATCATTCATGCGATCCAAATCCGGGTCATTGCTAGATAAACCAAGATACGACATCTGCAAAAAAAACACAGGAAAAAGACAAATTTATTTACATACAAAAAAATCATATATTACCTACATTTTCAAAGAGCTTTCTTTAGACATTGAGCATAAAACTTAAGTGCTAATGCTTCTCATAAACAAGAAAACTGATAAACACAAACATGGGATTGGTCACATTCATCATTGTAAAAATATATCGTTTACTATCAGAGCTGGGAGACCTAGCGCGTGTATCCCCATGTCTAAATTGCAGGTTAGACGCACCCTTAGACGTGCTCCCAAAGTCAACCTTCTGTCCAGCGCGTCTATATTCGCATCTAAGATGCAGCACAGACGCGCTGTCAAATGCAAATCCCAGGTCAATCTGCGTGCGCGTGTATCCTCGCGTGTAGATTGACCTACACACGTGACAGCACACGCGCCCTCAGACGCTATGAGAGGAAACATTTTTCGCGTCTATATATGCGTCTACACTGAAATGTAGACGCACTATGAGACACGCCGGTCGGCTAATTTTAGCCCGACGACCGCCATTGATGATTTACAAAATGCAATACATAATGGAATCAAAAATCCTAAATACACAGACACAGAGACAGAAAGAGAGAAACAAAGAGAGAGAGAGAGAGACTCACCTTGGGTGTTTGGTGTGGCGGGTGGTGGCACTTCTTCCTTCTCCTTCTTCCTCTCCTTGGTAAGTTACCCTCCCTTGATGCTTGTTGCTTCTTCTTGTTCTCCTCTCTCTTGTTCTCTCTTTCTTCCTCTCCTTGGCTTTCCTTTTTCCCTTCTTGTGTGTTTGAAATGAAAGAAGATGTGAGTTATGAGGAGGTGAGGCATGAAGAGACTAGGTGAGGCATGAAGAGACTGCATGTCGGCTAAACTGAAGCTTCAGAACCGCAAAAAACGCAGGAAAGGAAAGGCGCAGTTTGAAAAGAAATGATTTGAGTATGGTTTGAATTTTGACGTGTGCATCTATTTTTGCGTGTATATGCGCGTCTATTGTTCAGATAGACGCGAGGATAGATGCGAAAATAGAGGCTAATATAGACGCGTATGTAAACGCGAATATAGACACACATTTAGGCTTTATCATAATTTTTTGTTTTTAAGATAAGTTTTAATAGTGAATTCTTATCATAAGTTTTAATGTATTTATGATGATTTTTATGTATTTAAAATTGAGATCTTATGTAAACATATGAATGACAAATATTTTAATTTGATGTTGTCATGAATTAGGTTTAATCATGTCATTGTCATCACCTAGTGCGGTGCATGCTAATGAGTCAATGAGCACATCCTCAAGTGAGGATGAAACATTGCGTCTTCATAATCGAGATACATGGCTACGACAAAAAATTAAATGCATGTGTGATCGTTGTCGAGGGTGTATTTTTCGAGCACATCGAATTGCAATGTCACACCTCAGCTTGTATGGAGAATGGGACCGAGAAAATTCACCGGTATTCATTGTTTTTTTTTACCACTAAGATTACTAGTCTATGTTACGGGAATTATATATCAATGTACATGAAACTCCCTTTTGTGGTTGAGCAGGATGCGGTGCCACATCCTCAAATGCTCCCTCCCGGGCATCGAGAGGCTACAAAACGTCGACGCGAGGAGGTAGAGTCTTCAAGAAGAGTAGAGATTGACAACCATGATAGTAGCCCTCATGAAATGCCCCATCAAGTCGTAGAGGATGAGATTTTGGATGACATGGTACACCATCTATTTTCGCAACCGGTTCAAAGAGAAGGTCACTCTACGAAGCCAGATGATCCACTATATGTAGCATCATCTACTCCATTGTATGAAGGTTGTACGTACTCCGTTCTTCGTGCACCCCTCGAGATACTTAACTTGCAAACGATTTATGGATGGAGTAATGTCAGTTTGGATGCGTTATTGAAGTAGGTATCAATTCAGTTTGGCTTATGAATCATAATATTAATTGTTCTATTCTGAGATCAGACAGAAATATATGACGTTGGTGGTTTTTTAACTCACTTTTAAAAATATATGTTGGTTATTATCACAAATTCTTCCAAAAGGAAACAAATTTTCAACTAAGAGAGAGCAAGCAAGACATTACTTGACATCTCTGGGAGGCCTCAATTATGTCAAGATCCATGCATGTGTCAATGATTGTGTCTTATTTCGTGGGATTCATGAGTTTGCATAAGAGTGTCATGTTTGTGGCGAATCAAGATACGAAGTGGAGATGAAGTCAATGGATGTGCCTCATCAGGTTTTGCAACATTTTCCAATTGTCCACATATAAAACTTATGTTCAAGTGTAAGTCTATTGGAAAGCTCATGTCATGGCATGCTAGTCATCGTTCAAGTGATGGAAAATGGAGGATCCCTACAGACACACCGGCATGGCAACATATAGATAATTTGTGGCCCGTTTTCAAAGAAGAGCCAAGAAATTTGAGATTTGGTTTAGGTATGGATGGAATCAATCCATTTGGCATCAAAAGCACATCATACAATGTATGGCCAGTGGTATTGGTGAACTATAATACTCCTCCATCCATGGCAATTAAAAAGGGACATGTAATGTTGTCCCTTCTGATTCCTGAAAAGCACAAGGTAAAAAACATGGACATTTACTTAGAGCCTTTGATTGAAGAGTTAGAAATGTTATGGAAAGGTATTGAGGTGCAAGATACAAGTGCATTTGCATCCTCTAGAGATTTCACATTGAAGGCCATGTTGTTGTGGACCATGCATGACTTTCCAAGATACGGAGAGTGTTCAGGTACATGTATATAAATCTATATTTGAAATTCAAGACTTAAATCAATTGCATTTTATTAATTCACTTGTTTTTTTAGGTTTAACTACGTCAGGATATCATGCATGTCCTATTTGCGGTCCCTCTCTAGTTTCCTCTAGGCCGGCACGTTTAAAGAAGGTTATCTACGACAATCATCATCAATTTCTTCCTATTGACCATCCCAAATATGTTCTCCCTACTAATGGAATGACTCCACAATCTCTAACCATTCGAGATTGGAAGGAGAGATGGATTAATGCCGACAGCCACCCTCCACTCCGGTAAGAAGTGCATTTCTCTTGATTGACTTTAAAGTATTTAGCATGATGAATTGTTTACATAATATATTGTTTGTTTGTTAGGTTCTCTATATTTTTCGTCTTCCGTACTAGACTGAATTCAAGATCAATCACCTATTGGACCCCATGCACATATTCAAAAATGTTGTATCTACATTATGGGATCGCTTGATAGGGGCTCGTGATTCAGTTAATGTAAGGGAGGATTTACGTAACATTGGTCGCATGAGACGAACCTGGCCACGCATTGGACCTAGAGGAAAGATTGAGCTATCCCATGCACCTTGGATATTGTCAAAGAACGAGGAAAAAATAGTGAAGGAACAAATATATAGCTTTCGAACACCCACAGGATGTATGAGATGTCTCAAGGGAGCCTTCATAAAGAAAAAGAAAAGAGGTGTGGAGAAACTATCTGGTTTGAAGTCCCACAATTGGCACAAAATGATTTAAGTAAGGGTATCTCTAACCATGAATATAGTAATTAGTGGAGTAACTATGTGTAAACTTTGGGGTATGATGACTTTTTCCTCAACTAATCATTTGATCTATGAATATTGTTTACATTCAATTCGTACTTCCTACTAGCGTATCCCATTGTGTATCCAAAGATGTATGTGATATCATTTACAAGATGGGAGAGCTTGTGAGGTGTGTATACATTGTATTTTTTCATTATATATCTTTGAATTTCTATACAAAAATAAACAACTCTCAAATACATCTTGATAGATACGTGAGCTCGAAGGAAATTGATCCAAACACATTGCAAGATACTCGAGTATTATCTGTTGAGGTGGTTTGTTTGGTGGAGGAAATTTTTCATCGATCCATTTTGACTACTCAATTACATTTACTCGTACATTTGATTGATGAGATCGCACTTTGTGGGGCAGTTCATGTAAGGTGGATGTTTTTTCTTGAGCGCTTCATGAAAACCTTGAAAGATTTTGTGAGGCAAAAAGCACGGCCTGAGGGAAGCATGGCTGAGGGTTGGTTAGTGCAATCATCCCTTGTTTATATCTTTGAATATCTTGTTGAAGTTGATCCCTCTCAACCATGACTATGGAAAGATGATGAAGACTTGAGGATGACCTCTATAGTACCTCAAGGAAAAGGAATGAGTAAAGTGCTAACAAAAGAAGAACTTCGTAAGTTAAATAGTTTTTGTGTGCTCAATAGTGATGCAATGAGCAAATGGGTGACACTATATAATGAAGCAAGGGCAAGAAGAAAAAGCGAAAGACAAGAATTTCCCACTAGATATGGGCGTAATGTCTCATTTCCAGATCATCTAAATGCGCTCCCACGTCATATTGATATAGATTGGTTACATGTGAAAATGGAGAGAATGGAAAAAGACGAGGAAATTAATATATCTCAAGAAGAGTGGAAATACGCACGAGGTTGCTTATCAAAGGTGAGACATACTATCAATTAATTTGTTTCTATAAGTTTTATTTTATATAAATAATTGACATGTTTGAACTTTTATCTTTTACTACTAGTGCATATTATTTAATTCACTTTGGTATGAGGGTAAACATCTTCGAACTCAACGTATAGATGAAAAGAGAAATACCCAAGATTGTGGTGTCCTTGCTCACTTTGAGGATGCCAATGTGGCTTGATCCAAGATATTCTGAAGCTTGACTTTAGACAATTCTTTATATATGTAATGGATGTGAAGTGCTTTAAAGAAGTGGTAACAAATGGTGAGCATTGCACAATCAGATGTCATCCAAGTGGTTTTGTAATCATTGACTCTACAAAATTTCACTAAAACAAGAATGACACATTAGTACTACCTCAACAATGCGAGCAGGTATATATGCAAAGGCTAATTTTTTTATATGTATACATGTGATACATATACACAATATAATAAGTACTTAAGTTTCTTGCTTTTGTTTTTCAAATACAGGTTGTGTATCATCCAATGGTAAACAATAACCGATGGTGGTATGTCATGTCAAGATTGTGGGAGAGAAGGAATGAGTCTCACTTCTAGCTTTCTTGCTTGCACAATGGGGGAATATACACACAAGTGGAGGCTGAAAACAATTTTCATCTTCTTAGTTGTGTAAGCCAAAAAGAACTCTCATACAAAGAAATAGAAGAACCCTATATATGGGTCTCAAACCAAACTCAACTAACTAAGGTGGCATACTAATTGAGCCATGAACTAGAGTAGATAAGGATAGCTGTCATCTAGCTATTATTCATGAGCGGTGTACCAACCGCATCTACAACTAACAAGTCGGTGACATAAATGAACAACGATCACCCTGGCATATCACGAGTGGAGCTCGATATCTCAACACTCCCCCTTGAGCTCAATCCCAATTCATGCACACCAAGCAGGTCTCTAAACTTGCGCAGCTTCTCTGCGCCCAGTGCCTTCGTGAATATGTCAGCTACCTAATCCTCTGTGCTGACATAAACTAGATCAATAAAACCTAGTAAAACCCTCTCCTGCACATAGTGATAATGCACCTCAATGTGCTTTGTTCTAGCATGATATATTGGGTTATTTGCCAAGTGTATACTACTCATGTTGTCACAATAAATGACAATCGGACCATCTGTAGGTTGATGCATATCATAAAGTAGCTTATGCAACCAAGCTACCTCACATGCAGCCATTGCTGCACCCCTGTACTCAGCCTCTGTGCTTGACAAGGCAACTGTAGGTTGTTTCTTGCTGCTCCAAGTGACTGCATCACTCCCAAAAGAGAACACATATCCACTGGTAGATTGTCTATCAGAAATACTACCAGCCCAATCAACATCATTGTATCCATGCAACTGTATCTGAACTCCAGTCTCATAAAATAGTCCATACTGCAATGTGGACTTCATATACCTGAGTATGCGTCTAGCCGCATCCAAATGCGGTTTCCTTGGAGCCTGCATAAACTGACTTACTAATCCAATAGCATAGCTCAAATTTGGCCTGGTAATAGTCATATAAATCAAACTTCCTACTATGCGCCTGTACATAGTAGGGTCTTTTAGAAGCTCACATGCATCTGCGCTCAGCTTCACATTCTGCTCCAAAGGAACTAAAATAGGCTTAGAGCCTGTCATCTTATATTTGGACAGCATGTCCAATCCATACAGCCTCTGCAAGAGCCATATCCCACTTAGTGATCTTATCACCTCAATACCCAAGAAATAACGCAGCTCTCCCAAATCCTTTATCTCAAACTTTTGCTTCAATAGCATTTTCACATTAAGGATATCCTCATCACTATCACCTGTGATAATCAAATCATCAACATAAATGACAAGCATCATAATATATTTCTCTATTTTTCTCACATAAAGTGAGAAATTTGCCTTGGAAATCTGAAAGCCAATAGTGACAAGATATTGTCTTATCTTATCATACCATGCTCTAGGTGTTTGTTTCAAGCCATACAAGGCTTTCTTCAACCTGCAAACAAACTCAGGATGAACAGTATGCACATAACCTGGTGGTTGCTCCATATAGACCTCTTCTTGCAAATCACCATGCAAGAAGGCATTCTTTACATCCATTTGATGTAAAGACCGTCCCTTTGATGCAGCCATAGCAATGATTGCTCTTACAATTGCCATCCTTGCAACCGAACTAAATGTTTCTTCATAATCAATGCCATATGTTTGTGTATATCCCTTGACTACTAATCTTGCCTTGTATATGTTTTCATAGAACCACCTGCATTGTGTTTCACCTTATAAACCCACTTACAACCAATTGCATTCTTATCTTTAGGCAAAGGTACCAATTCCCATGTAGCATTTGCTTCCAAATCATCCATGGCTTTCTTCCAGTTTTCTTTTCCCATGGCTTGCTCAAAAGAAGTGGGTTCTGGTTCCTGTATCACTTTGACTATATAGGCATAGTGAATGGCTGTAAATCCATCATATTTCAGCCTATCCACAGGATACGTAGCTCTAGTAGACCTGCGCAAAGTAGGCTCACTTCCAGATGCTCTCAAAACATCCATGGTCTTCCTTACTCCTGGTGTAACAGCAGATGGAATACCCAACTCATCATCAATGCTCTGTTCTGAGCCACTGGATTCACCATCCACATAAAAATGACCTGCTTTCACATCAAACATGGGATGATCTACCTTCTCTTTTCCTTTTCATGATACCTGCATACCACTATCTGCATTGCTTTGAGAAGATTCTCCTGATCTTAATCTCCCTATCCATGGCGAAGAATGTGAACCACTGCTAGAGGACACTCCAAGTCCACTAATATCTTGTGACTACTGCTGTGAATTTTGTGCAGTATTACCATTTTGTGCATCTACATTATCAATCACATTTACTGGTTTATACCAGCTACTCATCTCATAAAAAACAACATCTCTACTCACTGTAAACTTACGAGTAGAAGGTTATAGCATCTATACCCTTTATGCTGCAGAGAGTAACCAATAAAGATGCACTTCTCAGCTTTTGGATCCAACTTGGATCTCAACTCATCTAGCACATGAACATAAGCAATGCAGCCAAAAATTTTCAAATGAGAAATATTTGGTTTCCTACCAGTATACTTCTCCTTTGGAGTCATCCCATGTATTGATGCAGTAGGAGTCTTGTTCATTATATAGACTACTGTAGCAACTGCTTCAGCCCAGTAAAAATCTGGCAGGTCTTTTTCATTGAGCATGGCACAAGATACCTCTCCAATATGCCTGTTTTTTCTTTCTGCAATTCCATTTTGCTGTGGGGTATGACTACATGACTATTACTATTTTATGCCATGCTTCTGCAAGAACTTTGCAAACTCATTTGAGAGGTACTCTCCCCCTCCATCTGACCTTAGGCATTTTATTTGCAGACCTGTTTCTTTTTCAACCATAGCTTTAAGAGTTTTAAAATGCCCAAACACTTCACTTTTCTTTTTCATAAAAATACACCCAAACTTTTCTGCTATAGTCATCAATAAAAGTGACAAAATAATGACAGCCTCAAATAGATGCAGCTTTAGTAGTCCACACTTCAGAGTGGATTAATTCCAATGGCTTATTACTCTCTTGAACATGTCTAGGAAATGGTTTCCTTGCCTATTTTCCAAATTGACAGGCTTCACATACCTTATGCATTTCTGCAACCTTGAATTTAGGCAATCCTGCAACAATATTTTGGGCCTGCATTGATTTAAGTCACTGTGCATTAACATGACCAATGTGTTTATGCCAGATATCAATATCTGCAACTATGCTGGTCCCATGTGCAAACATTGCTGCACTTAATTCAGGCATGTCTGCATCCAATGTAAACATTCTACCCTTCTTCTTTTCTTTTGCTATCAAGCGACCTTTATTTTTCATATCCTCAATAAAGCATCCATGAGGATTAAATCTGACCTGCAAGCCCTGTTCAACCATTTGACCAACAAAAACCAGATTCTTGGTGATATTCGGGATATGAAATACATCTGACAGGTATTTCTTTTTTCCATCCTGCATAGACAAAGAAATTTTTCCAATCTGCACAATAGGATGTACAGTATCATCACCAGTCTCCACAAATCCTAGTTTTTTCATTTTCCTTGCATCATGCATCCATTCTGCATGACCTATCATGTAGTTTGATGCATCTGAGTCAACATACCACACATCATTGCTTTCTTCTGCACTTGTCATAGAATTGGTCATGTGCTGCACCATAAACAAATGCTCATTTTTGTCATCACCCTGTCTACTAGAAGATGCATAATTCCCTTGTTGCAATTTTCCATTCATGATGTCATTCTGCTTTTTATAGCAGTCTTTAGCCATATGACCCATTTTACCACAGTAGTAGCATTCAACATTGCTGTTTGCATTTTGACCTCTTTGCCATCCACCACGACCTCTTTGGCTCCCCCTACCTCTAGAGTTACCACGTCCTCCTCCATAGAACTGGTTTTCTTGAGTTTGCTGCACATTTTGATTTCTACCACGGCCTCCAGATCGGCCTCCTCTACCTCTGCCTCTACCTCTTCCAGTATTTAAGTAGAAGACAATTTCTTTTGAAGTTCCTCCTGAAGAAGATGCACCACCATTTCTCTGCTCCTCAGAAATTAGAAGAGCAATCAACTCCTCAAAATCAAGAAATCTTTCACGGACGAAAATGGATGTTTAGAACTGTGCATAATCCTTTCCTAGAACATTCAAGGTCACTGAAACTAAATCGTCATCTTCCACTTGCGACCCAATGGAAGCAAGTGCATCTGCAATCTTCTTCACCTTCATGTGGTAGTCATTGATGCTCATACTTTCTCCTTGCACATTGTGTAACTCTTGCTTGAGCTGCATTTTCTTGGCTTATGTATTTGTGCTATAAATTTTTGACAAATTATCCCATGCCTCCTTTGGCGTACTTGCATCCTGAATATGCACAATCATAGAGTCTGAAATACTGATAGACAGCCAGTACATAACTTTTCTGGCTCTCTCATGCCATCCTTTAAATGCCTGCATTTGCTGTTGATTGGGAACATCAGGAAGAACTGGTTCTTCTTCATTTCCTGCAACAAATTCCCAATATCCTTTTCCCATAAGGAAATTCATCATTCTAAACTTCCATGCTTGGAAGTTGTTCTTGTCAAGCTTTTCAGTGACAATCTGTGAAAGAGAATTATATGCCATTATAGAACACTGCAAAAAATTCTGTCACTGTAAAAAACACAGCTTCAGCCTCACAAGGGCAAATCTGTAAAACTGAGAAAGTGGTATTTAACCACACAGTCACTTCCTAGTGACGATTTTGCATCAACAGGCAACAAGGATGATTCTGTAACTCCCAATGTCTCTACGCACAGGCATACGATGCAATTTCTATGGTAACTTTTCATCGACCTATAGAACAGTGGTCGCACAGCATAAAATAGGGCCTTTTCTTGAGTGCGTGCAGAAAACTTCTGCCTCCAAAACAGGCCCTGAAATGGCCTCAAATTAAAAAAACAGAGCAATTGAGGGCTAAAGCCTCACCCGCAGCATATACTGTCCTCTTGCTACACCGCGAAGGGTGTCTCAATCTGATACAATGCACTCTTGCACTTTCCAGCCGTGCTACCTGCAAAGACTTGCTCCCAAAACAGAAAAATGAAAGAAACACTGGTCCTCTTACCAGAACACCGCGAACTTGGTTTGCTTTCTTGAGCTCCTTACCACGAACAAGGCTCTGATACCATGTCAAGATTGTGGGAGAGAAGGAAGGAGTCTCACTTGTAGCTTTCTTGCTTGCACAATGGGGGAATACACACAAAGGTGGAGGCTGAAAACAATTTTCCTCTTCTTAGTTGTGTAAGCCAAAAAGAACTCTCATACAAAGAAATAGAAGAATCCTATATATGGGTCTCAAACCAAACTCAACTAACTAAGGTGACATACTAACTGAGCCACGAACTAGAGTAGATAAGGATAGCTATCATCTAGCTATTATTCATGAGCAGTGTACGAACCGCATCTGCAACTAACAAGTCCGTGACATAAATGCACAACGGTCACCCTAGCATATTACAAGTGGAGCTCGATATCTCAACATGTTCTCCCTATATCTAATCGTTCAAAACCAATATATGGTAATATTACCGACATGGAGATAGTAGATGACAATCCAACAATTAATGATGATATGCATGATGACACCATAATGGATGATATGCGTGTTATAGTACAAGATGAACCTCGCGAGGATGTTCAAGGAAACGCAGAAGAAGACAATAATGTGATTGTTGATGATATTAATGAAGTTATTGAGCAATATAGCAACACATCTGATAGTGGGATAGACTTATTTGTTTCGTTACCTCTTGGTAGCATAGACCTAGAAGTAGATAGTTTAGCAAGGGCTGATCTCATTGAAGATGAGATGGTGTTGAGAATCAGAGTTTGCAGCAGTAGAATGTGTGCACAAGAGGGAGAGAAGAGCTCAAAGTACAAGAATGAAATCTTGCTTACTAAGTTGCTTAGAGTACAACTTGGGTACACTCTCTCACAAATGATAGTGACCCATAGGCTGTTTATATAGCCCTTTGCCAACTAGGGTTAGGGTTTCCCCTACCCCTAGGGCTATTCACACTCATCTGCCCTTATACTCCCTTGCTTACTGTGGGTTTCTATGCCCATCTTTTAACACCCCCCCTCAATGCCAGGGTGGCATTGGATTACAAGGCATGTAAAAGATCCCCCTCTTTTTGGGATGCCTTTATAAATCAGGCTTACAAGGTTGTTTTAGGTAGATGATTTAAATAGTCAAAATAGTCGATCTTCAGATGAATCGGAGACATAGTTGGCCACCAATTCTTTGGGTATTTTAGGAGTGTTGGGGCATTTACTTGTTATATACCCTGTCTTCTTGCATTTGTTACATTTCATCTTCTCGGGATACTTCTTCTAGCAGTTGTTTACAAGATGTCCTTTTTTCTTACAGAAATGACATTTAGTGAGAACTGTATGAACCAATACTTGTTCACGGGAATTTGAAGTTGCCTGATTGTTGTTGTTTTCTTTGTGGTTCCTCTTTTCTTCATCCAAATAGGATTGAATGGTACTTGCCAAAGTAGGATCTGAAATGTTGGTGAGAGTGGTTACAAGAGTAGGAAACACCTGTTTTACAGCTTTTAGGAGAATAGCAATAGCATCTTCTTCAACTATTGGAGCTTGTACAAAAGTAAGCTGTGCCATAAGTCCCTTCATATGAGAAATGAATTTTCCCAAATCTTATCATGAACGATATTCCAAGCTAAAAAATTCAATTTTAAGGAAGATTTTAGTATTCTTACCAGTGGCTCCATAGAGCTTTTCAAGCTCATCCCATTTTTCTTTAGCAGTGTTTAGTTGATCAACATGATGAATCATGGATTCATCTAAGTGTAGCATTATGATTGCTTGAGCACGTTGGTCATCCTCTATATCAATCATATTTGTAGAGTTTACAACTCTGCTGCCTTGAATAAGAGGCCAATATCCTCTCTCCATCATTTTGTATTTTATAAGTACCTGCCATGGATGGAAATCCTTACCATCAAACTTTTTTGAGGGCGGAAATTAGCATATGTTGTGGTCATTGGGAAGGTTTTACCACTTGTTAGGACAAGGGCAGTGTCTAGTCCCTTACAAACCTTTCACTGAATGCGGAAGCAAATTAGACAAAGTGAAGTCAAAGTTGCAATGAAGAGAAAGGCTGAAAATCATATAAGTGTAATATTTCAAAGTATGTCTTTGGTGGTCCTTTCTTGTGAGCAAGCTTCTTCTGTGTTTTAATAGTCTTTTTAGGTTTTAATGAAGTAAACCTAGGTTGGACTTCAGGCTCCTCCTTGTGGTACAGCTTAGTGGATGAAGCTTGTGTTGGACACGGTTTGTCTATGATCTCAATGCTTGTTGCTGATGATTCCGAAGAGAGTATGATGACACTCATGCTATTGATTTCACTGGCCAATGTACTTGAGACAATGCCACTTATGATATGCAATACACTTCTTGTGCATAATGGTCTATGTGTTCATTTTACACATAACCTTACAACAATATATGAAGAGGAATAAAAAAACTCACTGAGTTTTAGTGAATGCCCAGCAAGCTATTAACCTGATGATTTATGATTAGTGTTAAAAGAACACTATTGTCAAGCTTAGTGAAGTGCTTGAATGGAACCCGGTTGGAAGTCGGCTTCTCGATGCTTGGTGATGTCCATTGAGCATGCCCAAGAGCTTTATACTCTAGAATAGGATTCAAAGACTCTGCTTCAGTGATTAGAATCACTGTTAATGAAGCTCAAAGTGTAAAAATGCCAAAATGTCAAGCTTGGAGCTTGTTGGCTATGGCTGCCCAAAAAAACACAGTTAGGGTTTGGCTTGTAGTAGCCAGCAGAGAAAGAATTTCTCAGAGCCCTCTTAGCTAAGGATAGCCCACTTGGGAGACTATCAAAGCCCCATGGTGGTGGCTGAGATTGCATCGCCTGCTGCCCACGCCATGCTAGAAGATGCCACGCTGTCAGAAACTGTGTCGCTTCTGTAATTCTGACAATGCTGCCCACGTCATCGACCAATTCTGGGGTTTATCATGCCAGGCTGATTTTCCCTAAGGTAGGGAAGAAATCCTCAGAAGAAAGCAGAGGGAGATATGGTCTCCTTTGTCCTCCCCAAGTCCTCCAATGGAGGTAGGTTGCAAGTAGCTATGGAGGAAAGAAGGATAGGATGAAGAAAATGACAGCTCATGTGCACTTAGTGATGACTGATGCTGAGGGAAGTTGAGGAGATCAGAGTTGGCTCTGATACCATGTTGAGAATCAGAGTTTGCAGTAGTAGAATATGTGCACAAGAGGGAGAGAAGAGCTCAAAGTACAAGAATGAAATCTTGCTTACTAAGTTGCTTCGAGTACAACTTGGATACACTCTCTCACAAATGATAATGACCCATAGGTTGTTTATATAGCCCTTTGCCAGCTAGGGTTAGGATTTCCCCTGCCCCTAGGGCTATTCACACTCATCTGCCCTTATACTCCCTTGCTTACAGTGGGTTTCTATGCCCATCTTTTAACAAATGGATCATTCACTGTAACATACTTAATTTTCTTAATGATTCAATGTGTATTCCTAATTCTATGGTTTTTATCATGCGCACACGTGCATACTCAAGAATCAATAGTCAAGTTTAAAGCTAAATTGAATTTTTCATAATAAAAAGTAAGTATTTTTTATCATCTTCAAGTAGAGAAATTACGAGATACATATTGCAATGCTTGCTACTAATTGTAAGGTTTCTGTCACTTGCCGCTAATTACTTATATCAGGCTTGTCAACTAGAGGAACTGCCATTCATTAGAGAGCAATGAAAAAGTAATTATTAACTCTATTTTTTAAATTCAATGATTCAATGTGTATTCTTAATTCTATGGTTTTTATCATGCGCACACGTGCATGCTCAAGAATCAATTTCAGATGGCTAAATAATTATTAACTTTAGTTTTTTAATTATGTGAATTGCAATTTTAGGTGGTTAAATAATTGTGCATCTTTTGACACGTCTGTATTGGTGTCTATTTGCGCGGATATATAGACACAAAATTCGCGTCTATTTACACACACGTTTACATGCACTTATAGACGCAATGATAGACGTGCCCGACTTTGCTCGTCTAACATGCGCGTCTATGCCTCGTTTTTGTTGTAGTGAATTAAAGCTTGGTAAGCTTAATAAGAAGCTTTAAAAAGCTTCAATCCACGAATTCGATGATTGGCAGCAAGATGTCCTGAATGACGGCGCGAATCTGTTGACGACGTCCTTCTGTCCACGAAATCCACGCTTAATCACATAAGCCTTAAAACTCCTAAGTCTTCCAGGTTACCAAGCTTACTTACTTATCCAAGTCCTCCAAGTCACAGAAGTCATAAAAGACTTACTTCAACCACTCCCATAAAGGCTGTTCATACGCAGAAGGTCATATGCAGTTTCTACGAAGACAACGAATACCGCAATCGCAAAAGACAAAGACTACAAAAGCCAAACAAAAATATACAAGCCTTGTATACCCGCCTTTGAGCTACGCTCATCCCGCTAATCAAATTTCGAGAGTGTGAGGTCTTTTGGATTTTACAGGATGACTGAACAACACATGGACGATTTTATGGCTGAAGGTGATTTACCCGAACCAATGATGGAGCAAAAGTTGGATTTGATTATGATGCAGCTTGATAAAGAACGAAGAGCCCGACAAGCTTTGTAAGCTCAATTGGCCAATTTGCAACGATCTACCACCGACAAAGATGGATCGCAACCTGAAGATCTTATAGGACGTACCATTGATGCGACTCTTGAAGCTCAATCCATCCGCAAAGAAATAAAGATAAGTAAAAGAAACTTCAAATTTCGTACTTTCAATAGATCTCGAGATGGAAAGACTGTACTTGCATTTATCAGTCAATTTGATGATTACTTCCATGAAGAGACATATGCTGAGAAAGACAATATTAAATGAGTCACTAATCATTTAGTTGATCGAGCATCCTTATGGTGGACTGTGGTCCACAAGAGCATTGATTGTCCCACTACCTGGGAAACTTTCCAAAAGAATTTTTTGCAGAATTTCATTCCTCCTCAGTTCCATGAAAAAGCCATCAAGCAATGGGGTCTTCTACAACAAAGAGATCGCAAACCTATTTCCCAATACACTGAACATTTTTGGAATGCCCTACTGCAACTAAGCATGCTCGAAGATGTACCTGAAGTGACTCACAAACCCAGGTTTATGTCTGGCCTACTTAGACATTACTATGCTAAAGTCAATATGTTCGAGCCAACAACCCTTGAAGATGCAATTTCCTTGGCTCATGACACTGAAGACAAGATTCGCGGAAGAGACAAGCGACTACAACAATTTCAAACTAATGGTAACTATGGTTCCAAGCAATTTAATTCAAATTTTCGAATATTCAATCAAAGTCGTTTTCTTCCATCTTCATTCCGTAAGTCTTGGACACGACCACCTGTTTTGCCATCAAACAACAATCCAAACCCTAAGCCATCCTCACAGCCAAATCCCAACATTCCTAAACTTCCTGCCATTACTAACAATGTATCTAAAGCCAAACCCATAGTTTGTTACAAATGCCATCAACTTGGACATCTAGTAGCCAATTGCCAAACCAAAAAGCCACCTTTCCATATCAATTATCTTGGTGCAATGGAAGAAGAAGAATGTGAGGAAATGCCTGACTTTACAGAAAATGATGACGACATTGGTACTACTTCGGATACTTTGCCAGGTATGCCAACTCCACATTCTTTGTTAACAATGAAATGTTTTGTGCATGGTAAAGAAAACATTATTTTACATGATGATGGTAGCACACATGGCTTTATTTCTGCAAAGTTAGTTAAAGAATTAAATTTACAAATTGTTTCTCCACATTATCGCATTAAAGCTGCATTCCTAAGCATAATATATAATGGAACACAAGAAGTGCATAATTTAGAAATTAAAATTGGTGAATATACTGAATGAAGAAATTTTCTAGTTGTACCTTTGTAGTCTAGTGGCATTATCTTAGGAATGCCTTGGCGTCATCAATATAATCTTGGCATAGATTATTCTACGCATTCGATTAAAAATTATTTTCAAGGAAAAAAAATCACATTGCATGGTATGCACGCCTCCAATAATTTTCCACTGCTTACTCATACTCAGGCTAAACGTGCATTACGTAAAAGTAGCAAATCTTATTTAATATGGGTGAATGAACTTCAAGCTAAAGAAAAACATATGCATCCTAGGCATACACAATTTCTTGCTCAATTTCAAGATTGTTTTGCTGATGATTTACCACCTGGACTACCACCTTCACGTCCTGAAGATCACAAAATAGATTTAATTCTTGGCACACAACCACCATGTAAAGCACCATATAGACATAACCAATTGAACAGAAAGAAATTCAAAATCAAATAGAGGAATTCCTTAACAGAGGATTAATTAGATCTAGTAGTTCTCCATTTGGCACACCTGTCTTATTAGTAAAGAATAATAATAATACTTATCGCATGTGCATTGATTATCGCACCCTAAATAAAATTACTGCTAAGAATAGATATCCAATTCCTAGGGTAGATGATCTTATGGATAAACTAGAAGAATCTGCCATATTCAGTAAGATAGATCTTAAATCTGGTTATCATCAAGTAAGATCGGATAAATATGATATATTCAAAACTGCATTTAGAACACAATTTGGATACTATGAATTTCTAGTGATGCCTTTCGATCTAACTAATGCACCAGCTACATTTAGTCGCATGATGAATCGCATATTTCTGAAATATCAGCATTGTGTTATAGTATTCTTTGATGATATATTAGTATTCAGTAAAAATGAGAATGAGCATTATGAACATTTATCTTTAGTTTTTAAGTTGTTAAAAGACAATCAATTGTACGCTAATCCAGAAAAGAGTGAATTCTTTCAAACAGATATTGAATATCTAGGACATATTGTTTCATCAAAATGTATTAAAGTTTATCCTAAAAAGATAGAAGCAATTTTAAATTGGCCCATATCCAAAAATGTGCATGAGTTACATTCTTTTCTAGGTCTTGCTAGTTTTTACAGAAAGTTTGTGCGAAATTTTTCATTACTTGCATTACCTTTGGCAAAACTTTTAAAGAAGGGTATTGTGTATCATTGGTCTAATAATCAACAAAAATCTTTTGATTTATTGAAACATGCATTAACCCATGCTCCTATATTACAACTACTTGACTTCAATAGATCTTTTTTTTAGTAGTTACTGATGCTAGTGGATCTAGAATAGGAGCCGTTCTTATGCAAGATAATCATTCCATAGCCTACTCTAGTTGTAAGCTGAAACCATCCGAACTTAAATACTCTACCTACGATAAAGAATTGCTAGCTGTAGTACAAGCCTTACGTCAATGGAAACATTATTTAATGGGTTCTAAGTTTATGATCAAAACTGACCAACAAAGCAGTAGACATCTCCTTAGTCAACCCCAAATATCTGACCGACACATTAAATGGGTAGCTTTTATCCAAAGTTTTCATCCCCTTATACAATATCAACCAAGAAAAGAGAATGTTGTAACCGACGCTTTAAGTAGAAGACCGACAATTCATAATATTTCTATGATATAATTTGATTCCCTTATCCCTATGAAAGATACTTATCATCAGGATCTTACTTTTCAAGTTGATTGGAATAAATTATTTGCAAATAATTGGATTCCTATTGATTCACTGTCTTACAATAATGGATTCATGTTTTATGAAAAGAGATTATGTGTAGCAGTTCCATTTCGATCATTTGTTTTGCATGAGACTCATTGTCCTCCATATCAAGGTCATAGAGGTATTATATCTACTTTGCGTACATTGACTGAAGATTTTTATTGGCCACATATGGACACTGATGTATCTAACTTTGTATCTGAATGTTTAGTTTGTCAACGATTTAAGAGACACCATGGTAAACAATATGGTTTAGTAATGCCATTATCTATTCCATCACGACCATGGGAACAAATTTCAATGGATTTTATTACTGTTTTACCTAACACTAAAGCTAACCATGATATGATTTAGACTGTTGTAGACAGGTTTAGCAAACAAGCATATTTCATTCCGTGCAAGAAAACTTTAACTACATCTGAAGCTGCTCAATTGTTTTTAAAAATTGTGTTTATTAATCATGGTTTATCAAAAGTTATTATTTCTGATCATGATTCTAGATTCTGTAATAATTTTTGGGTTACTTTGCTTGCTAACTTAGGAATAAAGATTGATTTTTCATCTGCATTTCATCTTGAAACAAATGGACAAACAGAAGCTACTAATAGTACTATTTTAGATCTTTTGCATGCTTACATTATTTCAAAACCACACACATGGGATACATATCTACATTTACTTCCGTTTGCATATAACACTATACCACATACAGCTAAAAAGAAAGCACCATTTGAAATTATTTATGGATATAGATTGCCTACACCTGTTGCATCATTATCAAACAAAATTCAAATTACTGATGATATTGCTAATATGCATGCCACTATCTTTGATGAAGTTAAAGATATGATTGCCAAAGCCCAGTAATCATATACAAAACAAGCAAATAAGAAAAGACAGGCTATGAATTTTAAAGTTGATGATTATGTTTGGTTACGAATAGAAAAATGTAGATTGCAAAGTGTAGATAGACACCCAGTTGTGAAATTAGCACCTAGATTCTATGGACCATTCAAGATCATACACAAAATCAATGACAATGCATTTAAACTAGAACTACCACAACACTGGAAAATCCACAACACCTTTCATATCAATTTATTACGACCCTTTAGAGGCCAATTACCTGTACACCCTGTCTATGAAAACCCACCTTTGCTAGATGATGAGACTGAAATCCTTGAGCCTGAAGCTATTATAGATACTGACTTTATGGCCACTAGAACTGGCCGTATATATTCTAGATATTTAGTCAAGTTTAAAAACCATCCTGTTGAAGAGACCCAATGGATGCACGCTAGAGACTTAAATGCTTTCCCACTCTGTTAGCTCCACATTGAGCTAATAGCAATTGAGGACAATTGCTATCCCACCCTGGGGGTATGATGCTAGGAGGCATATTACATGGTGGATTTCGTGCCACAGTGGATTCCGTGAGGTTTTACGGTGGATTCCATAAGATTTTATTACTGGGACTCATACACAAAGTGGATTCTTTGTGCGAGAAGTCGATGGGGACGCCTTGGTGCGCAGATCGGTCGCAGATAGCTCATGTAGTGAATCCCTGAAGGTCCCCAAGAACAATGAACTCTACCTTTTTGCACAAAAAACCATGTAAAAGCTTGAACGACAAAAGACAAGAGATAAATTGGGTTCAATCTCCCCCATGCCTTTGTGAGCGCTTCACAAAGCATGTATTTTATATATATTTCAATCTTCGTGCTCAATACTAGCCCAATTTACAAAAATATGACAAGCTTTTTTAGCTTTTGAGTTTGCTTTCTACAAAAATAGAAAAATAAAGCTAATGGACGGTGCACATAAAGTCTGGCACGCCCAATCTCAATGTCCAAATAGAAATAACATATCCATGCGCATAGGCACATACAAAATAATAATAAATAATCAATGTCTCAATAGACATAACCAAAATATAGGCGTGGCGCCTATTAAAATATAATCCAAAGGTCAAATACTCGCTAAACTCCAATGCTTTCCTCCGCCACTGCTGTTATCTCTACACATCAACTGAAGCATTCACAATCGTTAGTAAAATAATACAATTAAACCGACAAAAGTGAATACCTAGCAGTCTTCAGCTACATAAATAAATCAATTGGTTAGAAATAAATCCTAACCTTAATTTATTACGAGTGCGCACTCTAAACTCATAAACGTTTATTAATTTAATATGCATTTTGTGGAATCACCCACTATGGAATCACCCATGTACACACTAAATTAATGAAACGCCCGAAAAGGACAGGTGTCCCCATCAACTTCTTGCACAAAGAATCCTCTTTGTGTATGAGCCCCGGTTATCTAAGTTTACGAAATCCACCGTAAAACCTCACGGAATCCACCGTGGAATATGCGCCCGTTCGTTCCTGGAGCTCCGCCTTCGCCCGAGATTGGTAGCGATTGGAAGCTCTTGATCTCTGCTCCGCTCTGATACCACTGGTGCACAGATCGGTCGCAGATAGCTCACGTAGTGAATCCCTGAAGGTCCCCAAGAACAATGAACTCTACCTTTTTGCACAAAAAACCATGTAAAAGCTTGAACGACAAAAGACAAGAGACAAATTGGGTTCAATCTCCCCCATGCCTTGTGTGAGCGCTTCACAAAGCATGTATTTTATGTATATTTCAATCTTCATGCTCAATAATAGCCCAATTTACAAAAATATGACAAGCTTTTTAGCTTTTGAGTTTGCTTTCTACAAAAGTAGAAAAATAAAGCTAATGGACGGTGTCCATAAAGTCTAGCACGCCCAATTTCAATGTCCAAATAGAAATAACATATCCGTGCGCATAGGCACATACAAAATAATAATAAATAATCGATGTCTCAATAGACATAACCAAAATATAGGCGTGGCGCCTATCAAAATATAATCCAAAGGTCGAATACTCGCTAAACTCCAATGCTTTCCTCCGCCACTGCTGCTATCTCTACACGTCAACTGAAGCATTCACAATCGTTAGTAAAATAATACAATTAAACCGACAAAAGTGAATACCTAGCAGTCTTCAGCTACAAAATTTTATTACTTTTCTTGGCTTTCAATGGTCATCGATCCTTCCATCATGATAAAAAAGCATATCCGTTTTCTATTAGCCATTACCGACTACATTTTCAGTCTATTTATGGATAAATCAACTGGTTAGAAATAAATCCTAATCTTAATTTATTACGAGTGCGCACTCTAAACTCATAAACGTTTATTAATTTAATATGCATTTTGCAGAATCACCCGCTATGGAATCACCCATGTACACACTAAATTAATGAAACGCCCGAAAAGGACAGGCGTCCCCATCAACTTCTCGCACAAAGAATCCTCTTTGTGTATGAGCCCCGGTTATCTAAGTTTACGGAATCCACCGTAAAACCTCATGGAATCCACCGTGGAATATGCACCCGTTCATTCCTGGAGCTCCGCCTTCGCCCGAGTTTGGTAGCGATTGGAAGCTCTTGATCTCTGCTCCGCTCTGATACCACTGGTGCGCAGATTGGTCGCAGATAGCTCACGTAGTGAATCCCTGAAGGTCCCCAAGAATAATGAACTCTACCTTTTTGCACAAAAAACCATGTAAAAGCTTGAACGACAAAAGACAAGAGACAAATTGGGTTCAATCTCCCCCATGCCTTGTGTGAGCGCTTCACAAAGCATGTATTTTATGTATATTTCAATCTTCATGCTCAATAATAGCCCAATTTACAAAAATATGACAAGCTTTTTAGCTTTTGAGTTTGCTTTCTACAAAAATAGAAAAATAAAGCTAATGGACGGTGCCCATAAAGTCTGGCACGCCCAATCTCAATGTCCAAATAGAAATAACATATCCGTGTGCATAGGCACATACAAAATAATAATAAATAATCGATGTCTCAATAGACATAACCAAAATATAGACGTGGCGCCTATCAAAATATAATCCAAAGGTCGAATACTCGCTAAACTCCAATGCTTTCCTCCACCACTGCTGCTATCTCTACACATCAACTGAAGCATTCACAATTGTTAGTAAAATAATACAATTAAACCGACAAAAGTGAATACCTAGCAGTCTTGAGCTACATAAATAAATCAACTGGTTAGAAATAAATCCTAACCTTAATTTATTACGAGTGCGCACTCTAAACTCATAAACGTTTATTAATTTAATATGCATTTTGCGGAATCACCCGCTATGGAATCACCCATGTACACACTAAATTAATGAAACGCTCGAAAAGGACAGGCGTCCCCATCAACTTCTCGCACAAAGAATCCTCTTTGTGTATGAGCCCCGGTCATCTAAGTTTACGGAATCCACCGTAAAACCTCACGGAATCCACTGTGGAATATGCCTCCTGGCATCACGCCTATCCTTTTCGGGCGTTTTGTTAATTTTATGTGTACATGGATAATTCCATAGCGGGTGATTTTACAAAATACATATTTAAATTAATAAATGTTTATGAGTTTAGAGTGCGCACTCGTGATAAATTAAGGTTAGGATTGATTTCTAACCAATTTATGTGTGTAGCTGAAGACTGCTAGGTATTCACTTTTATCAGTTTAATTGTATTATCTTACTAACGATTGTGAATGCTTCAGTTGAAGTATAGAGATAGCAGCGATGGCAATGGAAAGCATTGGAGGATAGCGTGTATTCAAGTTATCGTCAATATTTTGATGGGCACATACCTTAGGTATGGCGCCTATATTTTGTCGTGCTTATTTATCAAGGCACTTGATATTTATTTATTATTTTTGTATGCACATGGACGCACGATTTAGATATTTGTATTGATCATTGTATTTGGATATCGCTTGACTTCTTGGGCACCCATTAGCTTTCATTCTATTTGGCACAAAAGCAAACTCAAAAGCTAAAGCATGCTATTTTGTAATTTGGGCTATTATTTGAGCTTGAAGATGATTAATATATGAAATACATGCTTTGTGGAGTGCTCACACAAGGCATGGGGAGAGATTGCACCCAATTGGTCTCTTGTTCATGTCGTGCAAGCTTTCAACATTGATTTCTGTGCAAAAAGTAGAGTTCTTTTTTTCTTGGGAACCTTTTGACGCTCACTACGCACGCTTGCAACATCCAATCTGTACACCACATGCTTTAACTCATGCTTCTGTATTACAATTACCTGACTTCAATAGACCATTTTTCTTAGTAGTTACTGACGCTATTGGATCTGGAATAGGAGCAGTCTTTATGCAAGATTCTCATCCCATAGCCTACTCTAGCTGCAAACTCAAACCAATTGAACTTAAGTATTCTACCTATGATAAGGAATTGCTAGCCGTAGCACAAGCCTTACTTCAATGGAAACATTATTTAATGGGATCTAAATTCATGATCAAAACTGACCAACAAAGCATTAGACATCTCCTTAGTCAACCACAAATATCTGACCGACACATTAAATGGGCTGCTTTTATTCAAAGTTTTTATCCCCTTATACAATATCAACCTGGAAAAGAGAATGTTGTTCCTGATGCTTTGAGTAGAAGACCAACAATTCACAATATTTCTATGATATCATTTGATTCTCTTATTCCTATGAAAGATACTTATCACCAAGATCCTACTTTTCAAGCTGATTGGAATAAACTAGTTGCAAATAATTGGATTCCTATTGATTCATTGTCTTGTTGAGATATCGAGCTCCACTCGTGATACGCCAGGGTGACCGTTGTGTATTTATGTCACCGACTTGTCAGTTGCAGACGCGGTTGGTACACCGCCCATGAATAATAGCTACATGATAGCTATCCTTATCTACTCTAGTTCGTGGCTCAGTTAGTATGCCACCTTAGTTAGTTGAGTTTGGTTTTAGACCCATATATAGGGTTCTTCTATTTCTTTGTACTTGAGTTCTTTTTGGCTTACACAACTAAGAAGAGGAAAACTGTTTTCAGCCTCCACCCTTGTGTATCTTCCCTCATTGTGCAAGCAAGAAAGCTTCAAGCGAGACTCCTTCCTTCTCTCCCACAATCTTGACATGGTATCAGAGCCTTGTTCGTGGTAAGGAGCTCAAGAAAGCAAGCCAAGCTCGCGGTGTTCTGGTAAGAGGAGCAGTGTTGCTTTCATTTTCTGTTTTGGGAGCAGATCTCTGCAGGTAGCACAGCCGAAAAGTGCAGGAGTGCATTGTCTCAGGTTGAGATGCCCTTCGGGGTGAAGCAAGAGGGCCATTTCGGGGACTGTTTTGGAGGCGGAAGTTTTCTGCATGCACTCAGGAAAAGGCCCAGTTTTATGCTGTGCAGCACTGTTCTACGGGTTGGTGAATACTTACTGTAAAAATTGCATTGTATGCTTGTGCGCAGAGACATTGGGAGTTACAGAATCATCCCTGTTGCCTGTTGATGCAAAATCGTCACTAGGAAGTGACTGTGTGGTCAAATACCACTTTCGCCAGTTTTGCAGATTTTCCCTTGTGAGGGTGAAGCTGTGGTTTTTGCAGTGACAGAATTTTTTGCAGTCTTCTGTAATGGCATCTGATTCTCTTTCACAGATTGTCACTGAAAAGCTTGACAAGAACAACTTCCAAGCATGGAAGTTTAGAATGACGAATTTCCTTATGGCAAAAGGATATCGGGAATTTGTTGCAGGAAATGAAGAAGAACCAGTTCTTCCTGATGTTCCCAATCAACAGCAAATGCAGGCATTTAAAGCATGGCATGAGAGAGCCAGGAAAGTTATGTATTGACTGTCTATCAGCATTTCAGACTCTATGATTGTACATATTCAAGATGTAAGTACGCCAAAGGAGGCATGGGATACTTTGTCAAAAATGTATAGCACAAATACGCAAGCCAGGAAAATGCAGCTCAAGCAAGAGTTGCACAATGTGCAAAGAGAAAATATGAGCATCAACAACTACCACATGAAGGTGAAGAAGATTGCAGATGCACTTGCTTCCATTGGGTCACCAGTGGAAGATGATGATTTAGTTTCTGTGACCTTGAATGGTCTAGGAAAGGATTATGCACAGTCTCGGACATCCATTTCAGTTCGTGAAAGATTTCCTGATTTTGAGGAGTTGATTGCTCTTCTAATTTCTGAGGAACAGAGAAATGGTGGTGCATCTTCTTCAGGAGGAACTTCAACAGAAGATGTCTTCTACTCAAATGTTGGAAGAGGTAGAGGCAGAGGTAGAGGAGGCCGATATGGAGGCGGTGGTAGAAATCAGAATATGCAGCAAACTTAAGAAAACCAGTCCTATGGAGGAGGACGTGGTAACTCTAGAGGCAGGGGGAGCCAAAGAGGTCGTGGTGGATGGCAAAGAGACCAAAATGCAAACAGTAATGTTGAATGCTACTACTGTGGTAAAATGGGTCATATGGCTAAAGACTGCTATAAAAAGCAGAATGACATCATGAATGGAAAGCTGCAACAAGAGAATTATGCATCTTCTAGTAGACAGGGTGACGACAGAAATGAGCACTTGTTTATGGTGCAGCACATGAACAATTCTGTGACAAGTATAGAAGAAAGCAATGATGTATGGTATGTTGACTCAGGTGCATCAAACCACATGACAGGTCATGCTGAATGGATGGAAGATGCAAGAAAAATGGAAAAACCAGGATTTGTGGAGACTGGTGATGATACTGCACATCCTATTGTGCAGATTGGAAATTTTCCTTTGTCTATGCAGGATGGGAAAAAGAAATACCTCTCCGATGTATTTCATGTCCCGAATATCACCAAGAATCTAGTTTCTGTTGGTCAAATGGTTGAGCACGGTTTGCAGGTCAGATTTAATCCTCATGGATGCTTTGTTGAGGATATGAAAAATAAAGGTCGCTTGATAGCAAAAGGAAAGAAGAAGGGCAGAATGTTTACATTGGATGCAGACATGTCTGAATTGAGTGCAGCAACATTTGCACATGGGACCGGTGTAGTTGCAGATATTGATATTTGGCATAAACGCATTGGTCATGTTAATGTACAGCGACTTAAATCAATGCAGGCCCAAAATATTGTTGCAGGTTTGCCGAAATTCAAGGTTGCAGAAATGCATAAGGTATGTGAAGCCTGTCAGTTTGGAAAACATGCAAGGAAACCATTTCCTAGACATGTTCAAGAGAGTAAGAAGCCATTGGAATTAATCCACTCTGATTTGTGGACAACTAAAGCTGCATCTCTTGGAGGCTGTCATTATTTTGTCAGTTTTATTGATGACTATAGCAGAAAAGTTTGGGTGTATTTTATGACAAAGAAAAGTGAAGTTTTTGGGCATTTCAAAACTCTTAAAGCGATGGTTGAAAAAGAAACAGGCCTGCAGATAAAATGCCTAAGGTCAGATGGAGGGGGAGAGTACCTCTCAAATGAGTTTGCAAGGTTCCTGCAGGAGCATGGCATAAAGCAGCAATATTCATGCAGTCATACCCCACAACAAAATGGAATTGCAGAAAGAAAAAACAGGCATATTGGGGAGGTATCTCGTGCCATGATCAATGAAAAAGACTTGCCATATTTTTATTGGGCTGAAGCAGTTGCTACAGCAGTCTACATAATGAACAGGACTCCCAATGCAGCAATACATGGAATGACTCCAGAGGAGAGGGATACTGGTAGGAAACCAGATATTTCTCATTTGAAAATTTTTGGTTGCATTGCCTATGTACATGTGCCAGATGAGTTGAGATCCAAGTTGGATCCAAAAGCTGAGAAGTGCATCTTTATTGGTTACTCTCTGCAGCAAAAAGGGTATAGATGCTATAACCCTTCTACTCGTAAGTTTACAGTGAGCAGAGATGTTTTTTATGAGATGAGTAGCTTGTATAAACCAGTAAATGTGATTGATGATGTAGATGCACAAAATTCACAGCAGCAGTCACAAAATATTAGTGGACCTGGAGCGTCCTCTAGTAGTGGTTCACATTCTTCGCCATGGACAGGCAGATTGAGATCAGGAGAATCTTCTCAAAGTAATGCAGATAGTGGTATGCAGGTATCACGAAAAGGAAAAGAGAAGGTTGATCAGCCCATGTTTGATGTGAATGCAGGTCACTCTTATGTGGATGGTGAATCCACTCGCTCAGAACAAAGCATTGATGATGAGTTGGGTATTCCTTCTATTGTTACACCTGGACTAAGGAAGACCAGGGATGTTTTGAGAGCACTTGGGAGTGAATCTACTTTGCGCAGGTCTAGAGAGCTAGGTATCCTGTGGATAGGCTGAAATATGATGGATTTACAGCCATTCACTATGCATATATGGTTAAAGTGATACAGGAACCAGAACCCACTTCTTTTGAGGAAGCCATGGGAAAAGAAAAATGGGAGAAAGCCATGGATGAAGAAATGAATGCCTTGGAAGCAAATGCTACATGGGAATTGGTACCTTTGCCTAAAGGTAAAAATGCAATTGGCTGTAAGTGGGTTTATAAGGTGAAGCACAATGCAGATGGTTCTGTGAATAGATACAAGGCAAGATTAGTAGTCAAGGGGTATGCACAAACATATGGCATTGACTATGAAGAAACATTCAGTCCGGTTGCAAGGATGGCAACCGTCAGAGCAGTCATTGCTATGGCTGCATCAAAGGGATGGTCTTTACATCAAATGGATGTAAAGAATGCCTTCTTGCATGGTGATTTGCAAGAAGAGGTCTATATGGAGCAGCCACCAGGTTATGTGCATGCTGTTCATCCTGAGTTTGTTTGTAGGTTGAAGAAAGCCTTGTATGGCTTGAAGCAAGCACCTAGAGCATGGTCTGACAAGATAGGACAGTATCTTGTCACTATTGGCTTTTAGATTTCCAAGGCAGATTTCTCACTTTATGTGAGAAAAACAGAGAAAGGTATTATGCTACTTGTCATTTATGTTGATAATTTGATTATGACAGGTGACAGTGATGAAGATATCCTTCATGTGAAAATGCTATTGAAGCAGAAGTTTGACATGAAGGATTTGGGAGAGCTGCGTTATTTCTTGGGCATACCAAGTGGGATACAGCTCTTGCAGAGGTAGTATGGATTGGACATGCTGTCCAAATATGGGATGACAGACTGTAAGCCTATTTCAGTTCCTTTGGAGCATAATGTGAAGCTGAGCATAGATGCAGGTGAGCTTCTAGAAGACCCTACTATGTACAGACGCATAGTAGGAAGTTTGATTTATATGACTATTACCAGGCCAGATTTGAGCTATGCTGTTGGATTGGTAATTCAGTTTATGGAGGCTCCAAGGAAACCACATTTGGATGCGGCTAGATGCATACTCAGGTATGTGAAGTCCACATTGCAGTATGGACTATTTTATGAGACTGGGGTTCAGATACAGTTGCATGGATACACTGATGCTGATTGGGCTGGTAGTATTTCTGATAGACGATCTACCAGTGGATATGTGTTCTCTTTTGGGAGTGATGCAGTCACTTGGAGCAGCAAGAAATAGCCTATAGTTTCCTTGTCGAGCACAGAGGCTGAGTACAGGGGTGCAGCAATGGCTGCATGTGAGGTAGCTTGGTTGCATAAGCTAGTTTATGATATGCATGAGTCTACAGATGGACCAGTTGTCATTTATTGTGACAACATGAGTAGTATACACTTGGCCAATAACCCAGTCTATCGTGCTAGAATAAAGCACATTGAGGTGCATTATCACTATGTGCGAGAGAGGGTTTTACTAGGTCTTATTGATCTAGTTTATGTCAGCACAGAGGATCAGGTAGCTGACATATTCACGAAGGCATTGGGTGCAGAGAAGCTGCGCAAGTTCAGAGACCTGCTTGGTGTGCAGGAATTGGGATTGAGCTCAAGGGGGAGTGTTGAGATATCGAGCTCCACTTGTGATACGCCAGGGTGACCGTTGTGTATTTATGTCACCGACTTGTCAGTTGCAGACGCGGTTGGTACACCGCCCATGAATAATAGCTACATGATAGCTATCCTTATCTACTCTAGTTCATGGCTCAGTTAGTATGCCACCTTAGTTAGTTGAGTTTGGTTTGAGACCCATATATAGGGTTCTTCTATTTCTTTGTACTTGAGTTCTTTTGGCTTATACAACTAAGAAGAGGAAAACTGTTTTCAGCCTCCACCCTTGTGTATCTTCCCCCATTGTGCAAGCAAGAAAGCTTCAAGCGAGACTCCTTCCTTCTCTCCCACAATCTTGACATGTCTTACACTAATGGATTTATGTTTTATGAAAAAAGATTATGTGTGACTGTTCCATTTCGATAATTTGTTTTGCATGAAATTCAGTGTCCCCCATACCAAGGTCCTAGAGGAATTATATCTACTTTGCGTACATTGATTGAAGATTTTTATTGGCCACACATGGACACTAATGTATCTAATTTTGTATCTGAATGCCTAATTTATCAAAGAGTTAAAAGACACCATGGAAAACAATATGGTTCACTAATGCCATTATCCATTCCATCACGACAATGGGAACAGATTTCAATGGATTTTATCACTGGTTTACCTAATACTAAAGCTAATCGTGATATGATTTGGACTATTGTAGATAGGTTTAGCAAACAAGCATATTTTGTTCCATGCAAGAATATCTTAACTGCATCTCAAGCTGCTCAACTGTTCTTGAAAACTGTTTTCACTAGCTATGGTTTACCAAAAGTTATTATTTCTGACCGTGATTCTAGATTCTGCAATAATTTTTGGATAACTTTGTTTGCTAGCTTAGAAACAAAAATTGATTTTTCATCTACATTTCATCCTGAAACAAATGGTCAAACAGAAGCTACTAACAGTACCATTTTAGATCTTTTGCGTGCCTACACAATTTCAAAACTACACACATGGGATAGATATCTACATTTACTTCAGTTTGCATATAATAACACACCACATACAGCTACAAAGAAAGCACTATTTGAAATTATTTATGGATACCGATTGCCTACACATGTTACATCATTGTCAAACAAAATTCAAACTGCTGATGATATTGCTAACATGCATGCTACTATTTTTAATGAAGTTAAAGATATGATTGCCAAAGCCCAGCAATCATACACAAAACAAGCAAACAAGAAAAGAAAAGCTATGAGTTTCAAAGTTAATGATTATGTTTGGTTACGAATTGAAAAGCGAAGATTACAAAGTGTAGATAAACACCCCGTTGTAAAATTAGCACTTAGATTTTATGGACCATTCAAGATCATATACAAAATCAATGACAATGCATTTAAACTAGAATTACCACAACATTGGAAAATCCACAACACCTTTCATATCAGTTTATTACGACCTTTTAGAGGACAACGACCTGTACACCTTGTCTATGAAAACCCTCCTTTGCTAGACAAAGAAACTGAAATTCTTGAGCCTGAAACTATTATAGATACTGACTTTATGACCACTAGAACTGGCCGTAGATATTCTAAATATTTGGTTAAGTTTAAAAATCATCCGGTTGAAGAGGCCCAATGGATGCACGCTAGAGACCTAAGTGCTTTTCCCACATTGTTAGCTCAACATTGAGCTAATAGCAATTGAGGACAATTGCTATCCCACCCCGGGGGTATAATGCCAGGAGGCATATTCCACGGTGGATTCTGTGAGGTCTTGCGGTGGATTCCGTAAAATTTTATTACCAAAGCTCATATACAAGGTGGAATCTTTCTGCGAAAAGTTGATGGGGACGCCTATCCTTTTCGAGCATCTTGTTAATTTAACGTGTAAGTGGGTGATTCCATAACGGGTGATTCTGCAAAATACATATTTAAATTAATAAACGTTTATGAGTTTAGAGTGCGCACTCATAATAAATTAAGGTTAGGATTGAGTTCTAACCACTTTATTTACTTTTTTCGGTTTAATTGTATTATTTTTCACAACAATTTATTAATTGAGTTCTAATTGTATTATTAATTGAGTTCTAACCAATTTATTAATTGAGTTCTAAGTGTATTATTAATTGAGTTCTAACCAATTTATTTACTTTTGTTGGTTTAATTTATTTACTTTTGTTGGTTTAATTGTATTATTTTTCTAACAATTTGAATGCTTCAGTTGATGTGTAGAGCAAGCAACTGTGGCATTGGGAAGCATTGGAGGATAGCGTGTATTCAAATTATTATCAATTTTTGATGGGCGCGCATCTTAGACATGGCGCCAATATTTTTATGCGCTTATTTATTAAAGCGCTTGATATTTATTTATTACTTTTCTAAGCGCATGGATGCACGATTTAAATATTTGTATTGGACATCGTATTTGGGTACCGCCTGACTCCTTGGGCGCCCAATAGCTTTAATTCTTTAGTGGCACAAAAGCTAAAGCGTGCTAATTGTAAATTGGGCTATTTTTTGAGCTTGAAGATCAATAATATATAAGAAACATGCTTTGTGGAGTGCTCACACAAGGCATGGGGAAAATTTGTACCCAATCACTCTCTTGCTTCATGTCGTGCAAGCTTTCTTCCTTGTTTTTTGTGCAAAAGTAGAGTTATTTTGTTCTTGGGGACCTTCCGACGCTCACTACGCGCGCATACTGCATCCGATTTGTGCACCAGGTCTAGAATGTGTATTTACTTTTTGTTAGTTGCAAGATACTAAGTACAATAATTGTATCTTTTTGTGTAGGTTATTCAAGCAATAATGCATAATCCTTTGTACTGATTTGCATCTGAATAGTCTTTTATATTACTTCATAAAAACTTTGTTCATACCACATCTTTCCATGTTCACTTCACTTGCTTTTGAATTCAATATTCCCAAAACTTGCCATAATACCATGACCTGTTATATATTAGAGTATCTAGGTTTAGTTAGCTCCACTGAATGAGATTTAATGTATGCGTGGTTGAGAGTTTTATTTGGGTGTATCATGTTGCTAGAAGTGCCTATTGCATTATTTATGGTATGAATGTAGAGACTTCAACAGTATGAAAACGAAAGATATGAAGAGTATGAAAATCACAATCATTTTATGTACCTCTAATTGATTTTGAATGTTGAAATTGTATGTTGAAATGGAAGCAAAAGTTAGGCAACACAAACGGAAAGGTTGGAGAAAACACACTGATTTTACTAACCTGGGGTTTCTTCTTGTTTCAATCAATGAAAGGAAAGCAAAGTCAACTTCGATGAGACATTTGGCATAAGTAGCAGTACTACATAACAACTTCAAGACAAATAATGGAAATAAAGGGTGCCGCTCTATTGGAAATCACTGTCTATGATTGTTAAGTGACGTATCAAAGCATGTAAGATAGCTCAGAATGAGGACCTAGGTGAGGGTGAGGTTGGATCATGTATTAGTAGATTGCTGAAGAAAAGTACATTGGAAAACGCTTTGAGCAATCCTAAGTTTAAGGCTGTGAAGGAAAAGGTGATTGAGTGCACATTAAAATATGTGTCAAATGAATTCTCAGTTGTGGATGTACAATCTATTTGTGACAGGGTCGGTATTAGCACAATGACTTACTCAAAGATATTCAAATCTGTGAAGGTTGTATTTGGTCGCGTATTGAAGACAAATAGAATCGTGTCTCTTCCTCAACCTTCAAAGTTAATAGCAGCCCGACGACAACTTCATCAAGTTGAGTGTTTTTGTTGGATATTTAATTGCATATTTCAAACTATATGGTGAGGATCTCATTACTTATGTGAAGAAACATGGAACATTTAGGGAGCAACTCCATTGGGATAGGGGCTCTTGGTCATGCAAATTCTTTTAATCTCACTACAATATTTAGATCATTGGCAAAAAGCTCAACATAGTAGAACACACACACACGTCCGCGTGCACACGATTGTTTAAATTATGACTATATATTAGGCTATTTAGTTGTTGATAAATTAAAATTAGATTTCACAATTTATTAATTTTCATTCTAGTTCGTAAAACTATTATTGATAATATATGGAATATTTTATTGTATTAATGGTCCTAGTTTTTCATATAGATATAATTTATTATATCAATGATTCTACTTGTTTTTGTATATAGGAAAATTTTACTATATAAACAACTAGAAAATTATTGTAATTCATATATAAAAATATTTTACCATATGACTAACTAGTAAAGTGTTCCACATTTACTAGTTGAGACTTTTTCTAGATACTTTGATTACTCTGATAAGTATCGAGAAAATTTCTCTGTTTTACTATATGGAATGTTGTTTAAAGTTTCAGCTGCACGGAGAACCTGATGCAGAAAATGAAGCAGAACAGGCAACCACCATCTCTGAAGACCACGTACCTCCAATGCCCACCACCAGTGCCGTGGATGTCCACGCATAGACACCGTACAAAAGGAGTGGACTGAGTCAGCTGCAGCTTCTTTATCTTGATCAACCACATTCCGCCTTGCTGGGAGTGGGCATCGAATGAAGAACACTCTCCCGAAATATCTGAAACAGGGCGCACGCATGCAAGAAATGAGTTTATCACCAACATTTCTTCCGCGTCTAACAGAATGTGTGTATGCTTCTTCATATGTGGTGATAGGCGTTAGATCCGGGATCCTGTGATACCATGTGGGAGGCCATGGCCAGGAGGCCTCCCACTATCGAAGATAGGGAGCGAAAGCATGATAGAATGAGAGGAAGAGAGCTACGCATAACTGAGAGGAGAAGATACACGATTAATTTGATTGCATATAAGATGATTGATTTAAAGACTTGGTGAGTTGATACGAATGGGCATGTGGTTCTTCATGTCTGGATGGATTTATTGATCCACTTACACCAACAGACGCTTGAATTGGTTGATGTAACTGGGCCTTCGAATCCTCCGAGAGTATATTTGGTTTACGTGAGAGGCTGTGGATTGCAGGGATAAATTATGGCGGAAGATCTTTATCATGGGCTTGTAAGTGTCTACAAACAAAGCGTTGCCTTTTCTGAGACAATTAGAAAGGGTAGCGGTGAAGGATCTATAGACACGTAAAAACCCTTAGAGAGTGGGAAGGGTTTGCACTTTTGAAAGCTGGGATACCCGGTGGGATGACGGGAAGATGTTGGTAAGTGCGCACGCGATCAGCTGTTTTAATCAAGCGAAGACGTATGTAACTGGAAATGCGATTAGAGGGGTCTTATCCTGCCGCAGTATTTTAACTTTACGTTTTGTATTTACCACCTGATCCTTGCTTGCATTGACTTCTATTCACACAGGCGTAACTAACAATCCTTATGAGCTTACGAGTGTTTCGCTTTACTACAGATAAAAGTGGTGCAAGCGCTAGCATTGTGGCCGTCGCCATCGGCATGTTGCGCCCCGCACTCACCTCGCGAAGTAGATCTACAGGCAAAGTCGGAGTTGCGTGTGCCTGCGGGACAGTGTAGAAGTTGGCTATATAAGCAGGGTCTCCTCGTGCATTCGTAATCAGCTATCTTACAATACAAGCTCCTTCCATTAGGTTCGGCAGTAGTAGTGCTTCACATATAATTCACATGGCGTCAAGTCGCCGGTTAGCGTCGATGCTGCTAATTGCAGTTGTCGTCATGGCGACGGCTGCCAGCAGTAGCTGGGCAGCTCGCGAATTAGCTGAGGAGGCAGCTGCGGTGGAGGCGAAGCCACAAGATACGGAGGCCGGAGGATATTCTGGTGGTCACCACGGAGGAGGTGGCCACGGCGGCCATTGGGCAGCGCAGCAGCCAGAAGGCACAGAGGCCGGAGGATACTACGGCGGCGGAGGTCATCACTACGGAGGGGGTGGCCATGGCGGCCATTGGGCAGCGCAACAGCCAGAAGCCACAGAGGCCGGTGGATACTACGGTGGTGGAGGTCATCACTACGGAGGAGGTGGCCACGGCGGCCATTGGGCAGCGCAGCAGCCAGAAGGCACAGAGGCCGGAGGATACTACGGCGGTGGAGGTCATCACTACGGAGGGGGTGGCCACGGCGGCCATTGGGCGCAGGAGCAGCCAGAAGGCACAGAGGCCGGAGGATACTACGGCGGTGGAGGCCACCACTACGGAGGGGGTGGTCATGGCGGTCACTGGGCGCAGCAGCAACCACAAGACACGGAGGCCGGAGGGTATTACGGCGGTGGAGGTTATCACCACGGAGGCGGGGGAGGTTATCACCACGGTGGGGGCTGGGCGCAGCAGCAGCCGCAAGACACCGAGGTCGGAGGCTATTACGGTGGTGAGGGTTATCACCACGGAGGAGGGGGTTATCACCACGGTGGGGGTTGGAACTGACCACTGAATATGTAAAGACTAGTACTCTCTATCTCTCTCTCTTTCTCTCCCTCGTACTCATGCACCATTATCCGTCCTCGTGCTTGTTGCAGTCTGGTGTAGCAGCCCCAACAGGTCGTAGTACCGACTACTGTATTTGTACTTGGTGGGTCAATAAAAACGGATGCATTCCAAATTCCAATAACCTCGGATTCAACCAGTGATCTCTCTCTCTCTCTCTCTCTCTCTCTCTCTCGATCGATCGATCGTTAATTAGTGTCTTGCACTTCTCCCGAATCTCTACGACAACGCCTCGGCGATGTTGGTTCCACTCCCAACCTGCTTCACTTCTTTACGAACTCTTGAGATATGCCAGTTGCCGTCACGTGCACGCCCAAGGGCTCCATAACTATAACTGCTCCCTCGCAAACACGCTATTGACAGTGGTTCAATGATCAATCGACGTATGGTGAGATGCTCAAACGTAGGCAAGTCTCTCAAGCGGCGAGCGCTTAACAGATCAAAGCATGTGCATTACCGCCTCCACAAATTGATCCTTTACTCCTGCAGCTAATGGTGGTTTTTTTAATAAATATTTTTTCTTGTTGCACGTGTAAAATTAAAATATGAAATTGCAAAAGAGGGATCTGAAATTGCAGAAAGGGGCCGCACGCTAATAAAAAGCATTAAACATTGAACACTAATAAAAGGCAAACGCTAGGGGGGTGAAAAGGAAATGTCAAGGAACATAACGTTTTTATAATCGGTTTGTATTGGGAGTTTACCGGACTTCCTATAAAAAACAAATGCCATTCCTCCTATACCAAATAAACCTAAGAGTGACCACACAGACAAATGAGATCAGTTTCCAAGAGGCCTCGTCCAATAACCCAACGTGAGTAAAGAAGGCCACCGCATAGCCAAGATTATATCTTAGATGAGCACCACTACGCCACAACTCCACCTTCTTCCATATTTTAATTGTGTGCATGAAGGCTCCCTTATATAGGGGGTAGAGGGGGTTGATGGGAATCTTGGAACTTAATCGAGATTGAAGGGCTAAGGATTTCAGCATGAGCTTCCACCTAAAGAAATTAAGACTAAAGGGTAGAGTGGCTCTCCACACATTTTAGAGTCTTCTTTTCTAGGTGTTTGAGGTGGCAAAAGGACATTCCTTCCTCCACTTTACTAGCTTCTTCATGGCAATAGTCCTTAGATTTCCTTGAGTCATAAATCGATTTTCCATTTCGGACCAATTATTAGAGAGCACAAAAACTTGGAGGGGTTGATCGAGGTAGAGGTTGGCCAATCCTCTCCCCTATTACACATAATACACTCCAGGCATTACATTTCCACATCAATGAGGTTGAAGCTAAGTACAACCACGTGCATATATGGCACAATCTAGGGATAAAGGTTGAGCAAAGGATCCCCTTTCCTAAGGTGAGTTGAGGCCCAACTTGCCTCATTTGGGACAGATTGCCAACATTGAGCTATTATAGCTTAGGCGATCTGACCAGCAGACCTTTGCTTACCTTTGATGGGTGAAGAGACTATCTAATGCTTTGAAAGAATAGTCCAAGGTTATTTGTTGCTCCTCTTCCTAATCAAACCAAAGGCCACATTTTGGGCCTTCATACTCATCGATTCAATACCATCACCTCCACTCGACTTTGGAGAAGTGATGGTAAGCCAAGCCACCTATGATGGTACTTTAGTTTCCCTACTAGACTATAGAATCTCCTAAAAAGCTGCGTTAGCTACTTGCAAAGCTCTTGCTAAATGCAAAAAAAAAGAAACTGAGTAGACTGTCATAGAAGTTAGGAACGCCTTCAAAATAGTTAGCCTATTTAGTAAGGAAAGTGGATGTAATAGCCATTTATTGATCCACTACAACAAAAAGGCTCCATAGACGCGCTTGTAGACGCAATATTTGAACTGTGTTTAAAAATGTCGGGCACGTTTACTACTGCGTCTATTGATGCGTCTGAAATTTCACGTCTACAAGCACGCTTATAGTGAAAACTACACGCGCATATAGATGCACCTATTGACGAGCTTCCTAAATATATAATCATATTTATAAAAAAGTAGATATATTCATATTTTGTGTCTACACACGTGTGTAACTGCGCGTCTACAAAGGCGTGTACTCTGCAATTTTTTTACGATAATAGACGCACATTTTTCTTGCAATTTAGACGCGCAGATAGACGCGCAAAACAGAGGTATGAAAAAATAACCAGAGAGCATGCTCTCTGGTTCTTTTTCCCCCATCAATATCAAATTGTATGCTTAGGAAAAACAGAGAAAGATTATTATACTGAAAGCAAAAGAATATGGAGAGCCAAAGTCCATATATTGATAATAACACATGATGAGCATACTGTGCTAAAACGTCATGAGCGTACTGTGCTGAAACATTTGTACATATTTCGAAGATTTTTGTACTGAAAACAAAACAATGTATGTAGAACACGAAATTTCATATATATAGATGAAACATTTTTACATGACGAATTCTAGTGCTTGCGACCATGCTTGACCTCAAGCATGGTCATGGTCGCAAGCACTAGCTGAAAGTAATACATATTAAAAATGAAAACTACAAGCCAAGGGGAGGCATGCATGTATAGGGCTCCTCTACATCTCCTCAAAAGAGGCATCATTGTCGCTACCACCACCGCTGTCGGTGGCGCTGCCGCTGCCGCCACCGATATTGCTAGTCCCCCCTTTGCTATCCTCAACTACATCAGGGTTCACCTACACAAAGGATTAAGGTATATAAATACCATTACAAATAATAAATTAGAGTTACCTATACTTTTTATGTAAAAAATAAAACATACCTCTTCTGGTTGTGGAATCCTCATGGCATGATTATGTTGCTCCTCCGTAATGAGTCCCTCCTCGTAGAAATGCTGCTAAGTGAACGCCCGGTTATGACCTTGATGGTAGCCTACCTCTCTAAGAGTAGGCATCCTACCAACGATATGATACTACAAAACAATTTTAACATACAACGTATTAGAACACACTACATAATGAATTGAAACAAATTACTAAATTTAATTTAAAAAAAGGAATCAAATAATACTTACAAACTCAACCTCCCATGACTCCCTGCCACTCGATCCATAATGCAACGATCCTATGGTTGCCATCTGGATACGTCGCGCCTCTGCATGCTAGCGACTTGTCTTTTTCTCTGCTGCTCTCTTCTTAGCCTCTTTCCACTCCCTACGGTGGCAATTGGGTTGTTGGCCATATCCAGGGCGCCCCTGCTCTTGTCTTCATAGTGACTCCTTGGCGCGCGTCATAAGGCGAGACCTCTTGTTATGAAGCACATCTCTCACCTTTGACCGTCCCCAATCATCTGAGAATCGTAAATTCTCGGGATTAGGATACCTTCTATGTACTGCCCGCAACACCTCTTGCCACAAACCATTTTTTTGGTGCTTGAAGAGAATCATACAATCTTTGTTTGTGGCCTGCACGACACTCCTCAAGTAAGCTATCAATTCCCTCCCCTCAAGGTTATGCGTGATACCACCAACATCTGTGATAGAGTAGTACATTTTTGGAGGCTCACCTCTCTCATTTCCCGGTGAGGGTGATCAAGAGCCACCTCCAAGGCAACCCCCACAAAGCCCTCGACCTCTTTGTCCTCTCGCACGACTCTCCCTCCTCCCTCAACGGGCACTACCCTCTACCTCACTCGATGCACGTGCTTCGGCCGATCCATGTACTTCAGCTGATCCCTATGCATCAGCTGATTTGTGTGTATGCATAGTGAGTGGAGTACTTGTTAGTAGAGGTGTACCAAGGTTTGGTGTGCCAAGGTTTGGTGTTTGTGTGGCAGTGCTAGGCAAAGATGTGATAGGTGTCCCAAACATGACACTAAAAACCTCCTCTACAGTGGGAGGGCGACCAAGATAATTGGTCATCTCCCCCATGAATTGCTCCTTGTTCGGAAAACCTCCAAAAAATTTACTAACACCTCTAGAAAACTCTGCTAAGGTGTTGTTCATGCATTCCAACTCAGGATTAGTGCTGGAAGATCTAGGATTCCACATCTACACAAGCAAAAATCCATTACTACCCTGTGCAGATAAAACATATTACACGCTCCGTCTATACCTGTGTCTATACCCGCATTTGTCAGCGCGTCTATACCTGCGTCTACACTGTCATCTAGACGCACTGACAGACGTGCAAAGTCGGACCATATTTTGTAAACTATTATAAAAAATGCGCAAAAAACCTCCGTAGATGACAGTCTAAAGCATGTAAAGAGAGAGAGAGAGAGAGAGAAACAGACAAAGAGAAAGTAAACAAGATTGAGAGAGAGAAGAACTTACCTTCTTTGCTTGTTCCGATGGGTGGCGGCTAGGTTGCAAGCTCCTTATCCTCCTTCTCCCTTCCCTTGGTAGGTTGCTTGATTCTTCTTCTCTTCCTTGTTGTTTGGCTCTTGTTCTTTACTCTTTGGCTCTTCCTTTCTCATGTTCTCTTTTTACTCTTATTTCCTTCCCTCATTGTTTTCATGAAGTGATAGATAGACATGATTAGTGATATCGAGCTTGAACTGTAGAAAACACGTAAAAAATGCAGGAAAGCATTGGTTTGAAAAGAAAGCCACAACTTTTATTAAATTTTTTTAATATTTGTGTGGCGTGTCTATAAGTGCATGTAATTGCGCATGTATATACGCAGATAAGACATATTACACACGCTGATAGATACACAATTACAATTAAACTAATTAAATACTAGCTTTTGGTTGTTTTTGGATCAACATGACTTACCTAGTCGTTCAATATCAAAATGTTTACCTCCATGTTGTAAATATCAATGCATTTAGGGAATATGACATATATACCAAATGAAATCATATATGTCCTTATGATTCAGGTGTAATTATTTCGTCATCTTCTACTAGTATGGGACATGCTGAGTCAATAAATAATACATCCTCCAGTGAGGATAAGACATTGCATCTTCACAATCGAGACGCTTGGCTATGACGGAAAATCAAATGTATGTGTGATTGTTGTCGAGGATGTTTTTTTCGAGCACGTCGAATCACAATGTCACACCTCAGCATATATGGAGAGTGGGACCAAGAAAAAAACCCATTAATTTTTACTGCTTTATTTGCACAAATATTATTGGTCTATGTTGCATCTTCACCGTTAAACAAAACCTCCATTTTTTTATTGAGCAGGATGTGGTACCACATCCTCAAATGGTCTCTCCAGGGCATTGAGAGGTTGCGAAGCATCGACGCGAGGAGGTAGAGTCCTCAAGAAGAGTAGATACTGATGACGATGATAGCAGCCCTCTTTAAATGCCCCATCAAGTTTTGGAGGAAGAGATTTTGGACAACATGGTGCACAATTTATTTTCCCATGAGGTTCGGGGGGAGGGCGCTACTAGAAAGACAGATGACCCACTACACATAGAGTCAAAAACTCCATTGTATGAAGGTTGCACCTACTCCATTCTATGTGCATCTCTCGAGATACTAAACTTACAAACTATTTATAGATGGAGTAATGCTAGCTTGAATGCATTATTGAAGTATGTATCATTTGATATTAATTCATAAATGCTTCTAAATAATATTCGCGGTTTGTTAACTCTATTTGCACAATATATGCAGGTTATTGTAAAAAATGCTTCCAAATGAAAATAAATTACCAACTAGAAGGAAGCAAGCAAGGTATTTCTTGACATCTCTTGGAGGTCTCGATTACGTTAAAATCCATGCATGTGTCAATGATTGCATCTTGTTTCGTGGGGATCATGCATCTGCACGACAGTGTCCTATTTGTGGTGAACCAAGATAAAACCAAGAGATGAACTCAATGGATGTGCCTCGTAAGGTTTTGCGACATTTTTCCATTATTCCACGTATTTAACTTATGTTTAAGTGTGAATCTATTGCGAGACTCATGTCATGGCAGGCTAGTTACCATTCAAGTGATGGAAAGTGGAGAATTCCTTCAAGCACACTAGCTTGGCAACACACAGACAATTTGTGGCCTACTTTCAAAGAAGAGCTCACAAATTTGAGATTTGGTCTAGGATTAGATGGAATAAATCCATTTGGCATCAAAAGCACCTCATATAGTGTATGGCCAGTGGTATAGGTGAACTATAATATCCCTCCGTCCATGGCAATAAAAAAAAGACATGTAATGTTGTCCCTTTTGATTCCTGAAAAATACAAAGTAAAAAACATGGATGTTTACTTAGAGCCTTTGATCGAGGAGCTAGACATGCTATGGAGAGGTACTCAGGTGTAAGATGTGAGTGCATCATTGTCCTCTAGAGATTTCACTTTAAAGGGCATGTTGTTGTGGACCATGCATGACTTTCCAAGCTATGGAGAGTATTCAAGTAGTTGCATAATCTATTTTATTCATTCTTACCCTTAATCAAATATATGTCATCATTAATCCACTTATTTTTACATGTTTAACTACATCAAGATATCATGCATGTCCAATTTGCGGTCCCTCTTTGGTTTCTTCTAGACCGACATGCTTGAAGAAGGTTATCTATGACAATCATCATCGTTTTCTTCCTATTGACCACCCCAAATATGCACCCCCTACTAATGAAAGAACTCCACAATCTCTGACCATTCAAGATTGGAAGGACACTTGGATACACGCCAATGATCATCCTCCACTCGGCATGAGTCGGTTTACTTCTTTTGTTTGTCTTTAAAGTACACTCCATTATGAGAACAAGAAATAATATATTGTTTGTGCCTTAGATTCTCTATATTTTTTCGTCTCCCATATTGGACTGAACTCAAGATCAATCACCTGTTGGACCCCATGCATATATTCAAGAATGTTGCCTCTACATTATGGGATCACTTAATCGCAGGGCTCGTGATTCTGTCAATGTAAGGAAGGATTTACGTAGCATTGGACATATGAGACGAGCTTGGCCACGCATCGGACCCAGAGGAAAGATCGAGTTACCGCGTGCACCTTGGATGTTGTCGAAGACCGAAGAAAATATGGTGAAGTAGCAGATATGTAGCTTTCGAACTCCCACAGGATATATGAGATGCCTCAAGGGAGCCTTCATAAAGAAAAAGAAAAGACGTGTTGAACAACTATCCGGTTTGAAGTCTCACGATTGGCACAAAATGATTCAGGTAAGGATTTTCATAGCCATAAATATATTAATTAGTGGAGTAACTATGTAGACTAATTAACAATGTATAAATATTTACATACAGTTCATCCTTCCTACTAGCATATCCCATTGTGTTTCAAAAGATGTGTATGATATCATTTACAAGATGGGTGAGCTCGCAAGGTATGTATACTTTATACTTATTTTTTAGTTTACATATTATGTACATCACATAGTAAATCCGCTTGAATTTATGGACAAAACTATTCATCATTCTCAATTGTATATTGGTAGATTTGTGAGTTTGAAGGAAATCGATCCAAATACGTTGCAAGAGGCTCGAGTATTGTCCATTGAGGTGGCTTGTTTGGTGGAGGAAACTTTTTCTCGCTCCATTTTGACTACTCAAGTACACTTACTCGTACATCTGATTGATGAGATCGCAATTTGTGGGGTAGTTCATGGAAGGTGGATGTTTTTTCTAGAGCGCTTTATGAAAACCCTAAAAGATTTTGTAAGGCAAAATGCACGGCCTGAGGGAAGCATGGCTGAGGGTTGGATAGTGCAATCATCCCTTGTACAAATCTCTGAATATCTTACTGAAGTGGACTCCTCTTTACCACAACTATGGAAAGATGATGAAGATTTGAGGATGACCTCTATAATACCTCAAGAAAAAGGAACGAGGAAAGTACTAATAAAAGAGGAACTTCGTAAGTTAAATGTATTTTGTGTGCTTAACAATGAAGTAATGAGAAAATGGGTGACACTATTTAAAGAAGCAAGGGCAAGAAGAGTAAGCGAAAGGCAAGCATTTCGTGCTAGACATGGACATAATGTCCCATATCCAAAACATTTAAGTGCGCTTCCACGTCATATTGATATAGATTGGCTACATGAAGAAATGGAGAAGATGGAAAAAGAGGAGGCGATGGATATATCGCAAGAGGAATGGAAATACGCACGAGGTTGCTTATCAAAGGTGAGACATACTTATAATTAAATTATCTTTAGTTATATATGATATAATAATTTCTCATGATTCATCTTTAACTAAATCATTAATATGATCTCAACAACGTACTACTAGTGCACATTGTTCAATGCTATTTGGTGTGAAGGTAAACATTTTCGAACTCAACGTATAGATGATAAGAGAAATATCCAGGATTGTGGTATCCTTGCAAACTTCCAGGATACCAATGGCACCATGGAAGGTTATTGTGGCTTGATCCAAGACAGTTTGAAGCTTGACTTTAGGCAATTTTTTATATATGTACTAGATGTGAAGTGGTTTAAAGTAGTAACAACGGGTGAGCATTGCACAATTAGACGTCATCTAAGTAGTTTTATAGTGATTGACTCACAAAATTTCACCAAGGCAAGAATGACACATTCGTACTACCTCAACAATGCGAGCACGTATATTAAAAGCTATTTATTTTCATATATATTACTTCTTGATACATTCTCAAAATACAATAAATATCTAAGTTGCTTACTTTTTGTTTTTTAAATGCAGGTTATGTATCACCCAATGGTAAACAATAACCAATGGTGGCATGTCATCCCCATATCTAATCGTTCAAAACCAATATATGGCAATGCTACCAACACAGAGATAGTTGATGAAAATCCAACAATCAATGATGATGCACATGATGATGCCATGATCGATAATATACATGATATAGTGCAAGATGATCCCCGCAAGGATATTCAAGGAAGCGCAGAAGAGAATAACAATATGGTTGCAGATGATGATGAAGAAATTGAGCATAGCAATACATCTGGCACTGGGATAGACTTATTTGTTTCATTTCCTATTGGTAACATAGACCTAGAGGTAGATAGTCGATCTCATTGAAGATGAGATTGATCATTCATTGTAGCATATATAATTAGCTTTGAATGATTGGATGTATATTTGTAATACTCAGAAAGAAGTAAAGTTTGTAATGTATTTAAAAAAATACTAGCTATTAAGATGTTTTGTCATATTTAGGGACTTTATGAGAAATGAAAAATATGTGCGTTTATTTTTGCATCTATAAGCGCGTTAAAAACGCGGGTATATAGACACGTTCTATATACTAGTGCGAATAGAGGTGCTGATAAAGGCGCCCGCTATTTCGTGTGTACAGTGTGCGTCTATAGGGCCTTTCTCTTGTAGTGACCTTAACACGAATTTATTGAGATACCAACTAAAACTTTGCTTATTGGTGAGACATATCCCTATCGAGACATCAAGATACCTTATGATATTCCCTAGCTTAACTAGCTTAAAGCCATACTGGAGTAGCCAATTTTCGTGCTCCTTCCATGACAAGTAGATGAGATCCATTTTGGCTTGACTAGTATTGGAGATAAATAGCTTAGCAAATTCTTGGTACCTATCCATAAGAGCCTCTAGAGACTCCTTGGTAGCAAAAATCATTGAATTGTCATTAGCAAAGAACTAGGCTGATATGGCACTTTCATTTAGAAGGGGTAGGGCCTTCATGGATCCTTTCTTTATCTTATAATCGATCCTCCTTAGTAGGGGGTAAGTAATTAAGACAAATAGCAAAGGTGCGAGTGGACAACCCTGTAAGATTGACCACTTGAGCTTAAAGGCATTGATGAGTGAACCATTAGTATTGAGTATGGTAGAGGTATTTTGAAAGAGATTGCATACCATTGTGGTGAAAATTGGGCCAAACATGAGGGTTGTAAGGTGCTCCTTATGAATGACCAACTTATTCAATAATAGGCCTTATCCACGTCCATGTTAACTAGGATAAAATTAGCATTCACGGCTAGTGCATGATCCATGGAGGAGATTATATTCAAGATAACCTCTTAAATCCTGCTACCAATGATAGCCAAACTGATTTTCATATGTCATGAGCAAGGAGTGTCTTCATTCTCATGGGCAGTACTTTTGCTAAGACCTTATAAGTGAAGTTGGGCATTGTAAGGAGGCTCCATTTGGAAAACCTTGGTCTTAAGGGGGGACTTGGGGATTAGCTTGGTCATTCCTATGTTCAAGGAGTGAGATTGACCTTCTAACATAGTTAAGCATAGTGATCAGGTCCAAAGGGAATGAGCTCAAAGTGGAAGCATACAAGCGGTAGCAAGAGCTATGGTGGAATGACCAAGAGCAAAAGAGAGAGAGATATACAAGATGTGGGAACTCCAAGAGTCATAATGTGTGACCGACCTTCCCTTTATTCAAATATCCCTAAAATAATAAAAAATGAAGTGACAGTGATGGGCCCCCATGACCTGCGATGTACAAGTGTGCAAGCACTATCAATGCAGTAATACATGGGCAACTAGGTGCACCTGTGCGTTTACCCCTAACAACCTCCCACTTAAAGGAGAATGTGTCCTAATGAGGAGAGAATAAGAAAAAAGAGTGAAAAATTTCAGATGTATATAAGTACAATAGAAAGAGGAAAGACACCATCTCGTCCAATGCCCATCAACTTCCTAAGGAAGGAAAAATGCTTCGCTGAGAGAATTTTTGGTGAGCAGATTTGCAAGATTTTAGTCAGCTGAGATCCTGACAAGGTCAACAGACTCGTCCTCAATGACCTCTTTGATGAAATGGTAATGTATATCAATGTGTTTCTTCTTCGCATGGAAGACTAGATTCTTGGCTAACTAGATAGCATTCATAGAATTCAAATGCAATGTAGGGATTACATTAGTAATGCTAAGGTCTACCACCATAGAGCTTAAGTAGAGACCCTCCTTGCAAGCCTCAATGGTGGATGCAATATACTCAGCCTCGATAGTAGAGAGGGCCATGTATTTCTACACCATGGGTATCTAAGAAACAACACCTCTAGGAAATGTAAAGATAGCCAAAGTAGACTTCCTATTGTCTCCATGTCCTGCATAATCAAAATCAGTGTACACAACAACTCTTGTATCATGGCTACCATAATATATGCACATAGCTACTATGGCCTTCAAGTACCTCATGATACCCTTGATGCCATCCCAATGTTGTGTGCCAGATGTAGCTTTTTCTTGGATATACTCCCTCTAGAATAGATAAAGGAGCTCCTTAGAGCGATCACATGTGATGTGCATTTCAAGAATCTGTGAGGCATGTACCATATTCATCATCTCAAAGCTCTTCTTAAGTTGAGTCTTCAAGGCATCCAAGTCTCGTAGAAATAAGTATATCATCCACATAGAGTACCAAAACCATAAGGTTGCCATTACGAGCCTTCTCAATGTATATACATGGATCCATAACACTACGTTATATCCCTGTGAATGTATAAAAATATCAAACTTGTGTACCACTCCCTACGTGCTTGCGTAAGGCCATAAAGACTCTTTCTCAACTTGCACACCAGGTGCTCCTTGTCTCTTTCTTCAAAGCCCTTAGGTTGCTACATATAGATCTCATCATACAAGTCCCCATGTAAAAAAGTTGTCTTTATGTCCATCTGTTAAAGCTCCAAATCTAGCTGAGCAACCAATACTAGTACTAAGAGTAGGATTATCATTTTGACCACAGTAGAAGAGACTTCATCAAAGTCAAAATCTTATTTATGCTTAAAATCCTTAGCTACTAATTTTGCCTTATAAGTGAGCTTGGGGTGTCCAAGGATACTTTTCAGCTTGATACCCACTTGCATGGTAATGCCTTCTTACTACTATTTAAGGAGCCAAATCTCACATATGGTTAGTATGTAAGGAGTCAAACTCTAACTATATAGCCTTGTCCCATAAGTGACTATCATCTCTATGCATTTCCTCATCATAAGAGAGAGATTCACTAGCATCTATCACCATAACATAATCCATTGAGGGTGTAAAGTGCTCAGGTTGATGTCTAGCTCTAGTAGAGCATCGTAAAGCAAGCCAATCCTACAAAAAAATTAGGATTAGGGCCATTAGAGAATTAGCTATTATATTCTATCTAGTTGGCTATATAGAAGTAGGAAACTCCTCTTGAAAGATCACCCTAGGTACCTCAACCACTTACTTAAGCTACTTATATTTTTCTCATGAAAAATCATATCATGGCTACAAATAACCTTGTGAGCTTGTGGATCCCATAGGTGATAGCCCATCTCACTTGCATCCCCATAACCAAGAAAGATGCATTTCATGGACTTAGGATCCAGCTTATTATGCTTGTCCTTGGAAACATGGCAGAATGCCTTACAACTACAGACATGCAAATAGGTATAGGATGGAGTTTTTCTAGTCCATACCTCCTCTGCAACCTGGAAATCAATAGCAATGCAAGGGGACCAATTAATCAAGTGTATGGAAATAGTAATTGCCTCAATCCAAAAGTGTTATCAAAGCATGTCTAGCTAAGTCTACTACAGACTCTCTCATAAAACATCTTGTTCATGCATTCAACAATACTATTCTAAGGAGGAGGGGTGTAGGGGGCAGTCAATTGACACTTAATATCCATCTCAACTAATACCCCTCTCATCACAAAATTTCTCGAAAGATTTTGAGACATACTCACCCCCATTATCAGATTTTAGGCATTTTAGCCTATACCTAGACTAGTTCTTAACAAGAGCAAGTCAATGCTGAAAGGTAGACAAGGCATTCAATTTCTGCTTAATAGAATAAACCTAGAACTTATGTAAGTAATCCTCAATGAATGTGACAAAGTAATTCTTACCACTTAGTGACTGACAATGCATGGGACCACATACATTGAAATGAACAAGAGCCAAAGGCTCACCCATATGCTTTATGTTAGACTTCTTATACACACTACATGTCTATTTGCCATATAAACAATGATCACAAGACTTAGAACACTTATAGTCTAGGGGTATTTTGGGGGTGAAAGATAATACAAACTAGTAAGCATTTTAATTCCTTTCAAATACATATGCCCAAGGTGACGGTGCCAAAGAGATACATGTGGAATTGCAACCACATCCAAAACATAGTCAATTGACCCAAATACAAGAAAAGGATAGAGGGTACTAGTTTTAGCTCCACATGCAATAACAAGATTTCCACATGAAATCTTTCATGAGGAATCACCAAAAGATACAACATAACATGCATCAAGCAATGTGCCAGTAGAGACGAGGCTCTTTGTGAGAGTTGATACATGACGTACATCAGTGAAGAATGAATATGCTACTTGAACAAAAACATATCTAGACATAACGAATACAAGTTATCTCCAATGTCACCCAAATAGATAGATCCAATCATATTGCAATAGGAGCGAAACCACACTTTATGAGGGGTCACATGAAAAGAAGCCCTTGAATCTATCAACTAACAATGAGTATATCTTGACAAAGCATCAGTCAACTGTGAAGCATCCAAAGAAAAAGCTACCAATATAATATTATCAAACACATCAAGATGAGCCACATTAATCTCCTCAATCTTGACACTAGACTTGCTAGGCATAATGCTACAAGCATCATTTTTGTCTTGCACTTTACCCTTTCTCTTTTACTTGTGCTTGGATTCATACATTTTATAGAATTGTGGCCAAATGTTACCCAATTTCCTATAAGAATGACAAGTATAAGGGTGGACTTATGACCATGGGACTTACTACAAGACTATCCATGTGTCCTAGATTGAGACATATTAAATTCTCTACCACGACCATTCCCATGCTACCAGTCTCTCACAATCAATGCATGGACATATAAAAAGCATCCACATTCTTTCTATTCAACTCTTTTGTCAAGAGGACACTCATAACATCCTACAATTTTAGCCCATTCTTAGCATAAAGAGCCATACAAATAGTGTCTCACGACTTAGCTAGAGTATCAAGCAAAAATAGAGAATATAAAGTATCCTTGAACTCAATCTCCTACAAAGATAAATGGCTGATGATGGAGTGAAAATTGTTTTAAGTATGCAAACATAGAAGTCCCTTCATGTGAAGGTCCATCAACTATTTTAGCCATATATCTAAAAGACACGACTCTGCTTATCATACTGGTTCTTAATCTGTGTCCAAAGCTCATATGCAATCAAATTTTTAGTTACAACATTGTAGTAAACCTACTTAGAGAGTGATAAAATGATTGTGGACTTACATAGCTCATCCTAATCCTCAGACATAATGTTTTCAAGTTTGGTAGCTCCATTTTTGAGTGATCTAATGTGTAATTTTTGCACTAAAACCTACCATATCATGGTCTTCCAATAGCTATAATTGGTTCCATCCAATTTCTCAATATTGAAGATAGCATTGTTGCAAGAACCACTCGCCATAATGAGACCAATCAAGTACATAGAATGGCAAGACGAGATGCTGCTATAATACCCTACAAAGCATCCCCAAAACCACCACTAAAGTAAGAGGGCTAAATATAACAATGTTGTCAAGTTGTTATAACTTTGTATATTATGCTTTGTATCCACTCAAAATGGATAAAATGGCTACTCCTCAACTCAATAAGCATTCAACATGGTGCCTTGCCACTACGCGGACATGGTATGACACTCCGGAGTGCATCATCATCCGACTGTTTTATTAATGTAGA